>NC_139254.1:1630200-2230200 GCF_977018435.1 Lepisma saccharinum | reverse complement strand
AAGAGCACATGCATAAACATTACATCATTGCCCCTTTCATTCTCACAGTCACACTCGCATTCATTTCTCGGCAATCCAATAGACATGAGTAATTAATACAATAATAGTTCTGCGGCATGTTTAAAGTTAGCTACATTAATTTAAACTGTTCTTAATTTGACATTTTACTTTTGCATTTACGGAAAAACATGTTCCGGTCGGAGCTTTACCTGTACGACAAAACACTACTCCTTTTAAGTTGTTGTTGTTGAATGAATGTTAATCTATATATTGTTAATTTTGAGGTTAACAAGGATCACTGATATATAATTATATTGACAATTTATAGCGTCGTACAATCTGAATGTTAAATACTTTGGATGAATGGATAATTGAACGCTGTACGGTTTTACATGTTAAATGATAGTTGATGCAATTTAATCACCGTAATAAGCAATGTCTTGGTAATGTGTACGTAATTAGCGAGTTCATTGGATGTCACGACGGGGCGAACGAAGCTTATCCATTTTCACGTCCATTCCGGCTTACCTTTGTCGGCTCTGACTGAAGTCCTCGTGGTGAAGTCGTGGATGTTTGCGGCGTGGTCAATAGATGGCTTCCGGGCGATAAGATAGGATCTCCGCATCTTCAAGGTGGCAACTGGGTCAGACGCCCCCCAGCAGGGCCTTTCTCTGTCTCTACTCCATATTGATAGTACACAGACACGTGCGAAATAACACAACACGGAACGGTGCGACACAAAGCGGATACTTTCGCGGGTGGTTCTCGAGAGATTGACGATGATAACACGTCGAAAAAATCTGAGTAAAACTGGTTGATAGCGCGTCGAAGAAAACCCGAGTAAAAACTGGTGGTTTCCCTTCTCTGCGCGTCTATTTATTTGCTATTCAAAAGGTCTGTTACGGTACCCTCTCTGTCCAAGCGTTGCTAAATTGTCATCAAATCGTAGGCTCTTGTCCTGCTATCTTCGCCCGTATATTTGGAGTTCTTTGACCCTTCTCGAGCAGCACCTCGAGTAGAGGTTAGCCAAAGATCGGGCCTATTGTAACCTGCACGTTCGTTCCGAAGACAGTGCCAGGGAGTCTGTAGCTATTGTTATCCAGTCTAGCTGTTTAACCTTTAATATCGGGCTTAATTTATCTCCTATCAAATTCTGCTTTGGGGATTTCGTCGATGATAATCTGCTGCTGGGCTGTCTTTAATTTCAGTTGAATCTGACCATTGGTAACAAAGTTGTATTTTTATATTTCTTTACCCGAGGCTCGGCCTCTTCTCTCGGGAAACAGGCTAGTCCTTCGCTCTCTGCCGTCCAAGTCCCGGTGAACAGCAACAATCCAATGCATATTATTGCTTATTACGATGATTAATTGATTTACCTGATAATTAGCAAGATTTTATCGTTATATGGTGAATGGCTTGGTTTAGATAGAATACTTCTGTGTCGCTTGTCTCTTCGTTGTGAAATCCCCATGTCGCTTCAGTATGAAAGCTTCCTTAGGGAGAATTCACACCGAAGCGACAGGCAGAACGTGCAACTTGAGGATTTCATTTCACCAATCGAACGCATACTTCTGCGACGTACCATGACACTATGGTGTGAAACGTTGCTGCTGATTGGCTCGTTCCCAAGCGATACGTGTGGGCTGTCGCTTGTCGCTTCTGTGTGAATTCTCCCTTACTGTTTGAATTAAATTCGTGCAAGTAAAAGTGGCATGATAGGTTTCCCTGCTAAATCCCTTAGGCGCCAAGGCAAAATTGATGGCACATATACTTACTAGTATTTGTATTACTCATTGTTGGCAAAGATTCAGTTCAGCGTACATCACAACAATATCACCAGTTTTATAGCATTCTATTTCCCCTCACTTTTTCATGTACAAAATAATTGAATATATCTAAACCTTTCTACATTTTGAGTTCGTTGTGCGTGTATTGCCCAGCCCGTGGTATTGTAAAACTGGTAACCACAAAGACACGTTGATTTTGTATAATCTGCACTGCAGAGTGCAGCTAATCATTCAAAGGAAGGGATTCAACATGTCCACTCCTTCAGGTAAAACTTTAACAAATGCCTTTCTTGATTATCGTCGCACAACTGACGAAAACAAGTGCTCATATCTTTCATATGCCGCTGTTTCTGTACTGGAAACAACGGGGGCTGGCCTAAACCGGAAGTTCCGGTGGAACCGGGAAAGACCGTCACCAATGTTTATGTTTATATTTTTAACAGAGTCTATAGAGGGCGCGTCAAGTATCTGAACGACGCTCGCTGAGCAAGATTTTCGCTCGTTGAGCAGACAGATCATTCACTCAACGGTTTGTGTTCATTGATCAAAATATCAATGCCTTTCAGTCAGTATCGGAGATTAGGGGGCTTGGGGCGTGGGGTTTTGCCACTTTTGTCCCCGTACTATGCTAAACCTTATGTACCAGGGAAAGTAAACTCCCCCCAGTTTTGTAACACAATCGCCGCCGCTGCTTTCAATAATCTGTGATCAATATGGCTGCGTCGAGTGGACAAGATTTCAGTGATTTTGAAAAGCTGTTAATTATGGAAATGGTTGATGTGGGTAAAACTGTCGAAATTTTATTTTTCATACACTTGCACAAATTTCCAAAACTACAGTGTGCATTTGGAATAAACAACACTTTCATTTTAATACAGTTACAAAAACAGGAATATTATATTACGTTCTGTTACTTGAAATTCCTCTGTAATTACGCTGCATCGAATGTTGTTAATCACAAATTCTTCATACTTTGCCTCACGAGATCGAAACATAAAAAAAACTATATATTCTGTGGCTTAAACCTGTAGCGAGCAAGATTCGAGTTCGCTCAGCGAGCAGGTAAGCAGCGCTCACCGAGCACGTTGCTAGCTGAGCGCTCAGATAGTCAACGCGCCTCAGGAAATCAATCTTTTTAACCTAACTACAAATATTTCTTGTACAAGGATTGATCGCTCACTGGCGTGAAATAATTTTCTCTTATTGCAGTCGAAACCAGAACGAAAGGCCATTCAGTGGTTGTCAACTTAACAATATAGCGTTTGAAGGAAGAAAAAATATTTCAAATTTTCAATATACCGGGTGTTCCAAAAGTCACTTGACCGAGAAATAAATATTTGTATTTGAAAACAATACTTGTGTTATTATATCAACATTTTTTTTAATTTCATACATAGTAGAATTTATTTTAAGATAAAAACGCGTTCTTCAGTTGTTAGTTTACGGTTCATGGTTAATTGATAGCAACTGGCAGGTCCGTAGCCAGGCAGGGGCCAGGGGGGTTGAGTCCCCCCTGGATCTACCGTCAGCCCCCTTGACATTAGGTAAAACTAGTATTTTGTGTAATTTGTTTGCAGTGAAGAGTGAAAATGTAGACAGCAGATATTATTTTGCTCACAACTTTGGTGAAGGATAAATCCAGGGAGAATGAACAGGAGCTATTACATTCGTTCATCTTATTTATAAGGAGGATTCTAAGTAGCGGCAAGTATTTAGGAGATTCTCTTCTCTAGACTTCAGAAAGTTTCTTCACAGGGGAGCATCTTTATCTGTACCTTCGTAGCCCCTGTTGCAACCTCTCATTTATACAGAAATCTGTGACTTTGATGTCATTATGCAAATTCCCTCCACATCTGCGTCAACAGCTCCCAAGTTTTGGGAACGAAGGGGAGTTCTATTGTTTCGGCCGGGGAGTGGAATGTACAGTAGACCCTATAATTGAATATTGTCCATCTTTTTCTGTGTAATATAAATATCTGCATCATCAAACGTAGTATGGAATGTGTAGTAAGGGATGATTTCAGTAACACTTCAAGTGATATTTTAAACGATATAGAAAAATGTAGTATTTGTGTGATATTTCTAAACTTTATGTAACTTAATGACCCCCTCCCCCACACCTAATTTACCTTCATTTAACATTGTTAAATTTTTGAAAAATGGACTTGATTTACAAAGCCCCCCCCCCTGATAACCCGTGAACCCCCCCTGGAGATCAATTCTGGCTACGGGCCTGAACACTGGTCAAACAATACGTAATTACCCAACAATGTAATACTCAATCACCTGGAAAAAAAAGAAAATAATATAAGTAGTGTTACCAACATAACAAATATGACATTTTTTAAACAAAATTAGGTGTGTTTCAAAAAATACAAATATTTATGTCTAGGTCCAGCGACTTTTGGGACACCCGGTATATATAGACACCTGCGCACTTGCGTTGATGGTGGTGACTATTATTCTTTATGAATTCCAAGAGTTCGTACTAACTATAAAGTTACAAAAAAAACTAGAAAAACTACTGTGCTACTAAAATTGTTGGTATTGGGACATCGGCTTTATGAAAAATAATTTATCGGGCTGTGATCTCACGAAGACTGACAATTACTGGTCTAAAGTACAGTCAGCGGCAATAATAATGCGACACCTATATCCTGCAATACTCGCTTCCCTGCAAGGTGTTATGTGTGTAGCCTAACTCTACGGCGGTGGCAGAAGTTGCCATTGAAAATTTGCTATTATTATCCACTTGTTGCCGTGGATTTAGTCTACACACGTAACACTTTGCAGGGAAGCGAGGTGTCCCAATATTATTGCCGTTGACTGTACACAACTTTTCTTATTTGTCAAGTAAAACCAAGGAAAAATTAATTCCGGTAAAACTGTTTCCATGGCAACGACGTAAATATCCTTCCAGGAACTTTCATTGCACATTTCCGTACATGCCGTGCAATGTGATTCCGTCTGGAAGAGAATTCCCCCCTAACAAAAACTCAACGAGATCCACCCTGCACCCCCTCCCCCTTCCCGTCGCTCAATGAATGTTTGCGAGTGACGTAATTAACGAACGCACGCGAAACCGTGTCGCCATGGCAACGGGGGCTGTTGAGTCATCGTAGACTGTCATTGATCCGTAGGGGGTGAGCGGCGGGCTATAGAGTATTGGGTTGCAACACAGGAGGGGGCGACAGACAGCTGACGCGAATGAGGGCGCACTTTGCTTGCGAGACTCGCGTTATGTGTAACGAGTAACGAAGAGCATTTCGAAATGTTTTCTTGCACGATTTACTTGAGACGCTTTGTTGTATGCAGTGCGAAGTTTGATACTTGACAGAAAAGCGAAGAGGTTGGGAACTTCAGCGTCAGTACAATTCCTTCCGTACGCAGGATGCAATAGATAAGAGCAGGGGTAGAGAATATATAAATATTTTAATATTTCGAATATGCTTATGAAAATTTCCATTCGTTTTTTTTTTTAATATACAGTAGGTGTCTTTAAAAAAACAGTTTTCTGTATCACGTGTATCACTAAATCAGAGTAATAAATATGACATTATAAATATTTTCACTGTTGCCAGTCGAATTTCAAATCCGCGGCGACATGGTAGAGTCGTTCATGCTGTCATTTCAGGGTTGCATGGTGTATGAAAGTTATCGAAAATTTTCTAAAATAACCAACTTTCTCCTTTTACGTTAAAAGTGCCTTAGTGTGATAGCCAGAGGTGAGACACGTCTGTCAGTGACACTTGCCAGCAACAGTGTTGCCAGTGTGGTTCGTAATATTGTATACCCTTGTGCAATGTTTGTAAGACTTCATCAACGTACTTTTTCTTTCAAATTCAATAGAATTCCATCCAGACTGTTCGGTAATTTTGTTCATCCTATACATGGACGATCTCCCTCAAAGACTTTCCTCACTTCCTGTCAATATACTCATGTTTGCTGACGACTGTAAACTTTTCAAAGAAATCTCAACCACACAAGATGCTGTGATTTTCCAGAATGCTCTTTCCGAACTTGTCACATGGTGTAAGCAGTGGAATCAACAACTCAACCCACATAAATGTTCCTCCCTCACAGTCTCTTTAAAAAAGAACAGATACATTCTCATTATGTTCTTGAAAACAATTATATTACTACAGTTGCGACCCAAAAAGATCTAGGTGTTATCATAGATGAAAAACTGAACTTTAAGGAACACATCGCAGCTACAAGTGCAATGCGTCTCTTAGGCCTTCTCTACAGATGCACTCAAATTGATACTCCAACTTCTCTTAGCCTGTTTTTCAAGTCATTCATTTCTCCGATTCTCGAATACTGCTCTCCAGTCTGGGCCATGGCTTCCAATACAAATCTTTCTAGCATGGATTCAGTCCTCAGCTTCTCTACCGCCATTGTTCGTCATAGATTTCTTTCTCTGCGGCATCTTCAGAAACCTGACATCCTGACTACTTTGAACATTCACTTACTGCAGACCCGACGCGATATGGCCGATATGAATTTTTTCTATAAAATCATCAATGGGAAATTAAGATCTGAACTTCTACTTACAGAATTCAACTTCAGAGTTCCCTCTCGATCGACCCGAAACACTGAATTGTTCCACAACTCTACCGCTAGGCTTTCCCTTATACATAGTGATGGGCACCATCGACTAATTTCCACCATCGACTAATTAGTCGTTAGTCGAAACAAAATATCGACTAATTAGTCGAAAAAATTAGTCGACTACTTTTTCGACTAATATTAGTCGAATTAGTCGTTCGACTAATATTAGTCGAATTAGTCGTTCGACTAATATTAGTCGAATTAGTCGTTCGACTAATATTAGTCGAATTAGTCGTTTGACTAATATTAGTCGAATTAGTCGTTCGACTAATATTAGTCGAAAAAGTAGTCGACTAATTTTTTCGACTAATTAGTCGTTCGACTAATATTAGTCGAATTAGTCGTTTGACTAATATTAGTCGAATTAGTCTTTCGACTAATATTAGTCGAATCAGTCGTTAACGACAAATATTAGTCAAAGTGGAACTATATATTTTTCTTATTATTTTCAAATTCCTCCACTCTTGTGCTGAGCTGAGCCAGGCTAAATTGGACTGTTTATAAACGAATGTTTACACACACACACACAGATATATATATATATGTATATGTATATATATATGTGTGTGTGTGTGTGTAGGCGCACAGAGAATAGACCCGGGATCTCTTCATTACAAGGTCACGCATGAGAACATTGAGAACAGTCTCTGTGGCCCGAAACGTTGAGTTGTGTACTCACGATGTCAGTCACCATCAAGGTTCCGGCTTCAAATAAAGACGTAAAGAAGACATAGGCAGGCCCATAGACGGGAATTATCATGTGTCTTGGGTGGGGGGGGGGGGGGACAAATCCTAATTGGAACAAAGAAAAGATGCGAAATGTTGTTTGTTGGAGTGTCAGATGTGACCGATAACTTTACTATAGTAGTATTACAGTTAGACATACAATTATAGAGATGCTACATTAAAATCTAAAGTAACGGAACAAATCAATCTCACTGATAGATACCTCGCATACGTCGTACAGCTTCATGTTTGATGTTTACATATATTCTTAGAAGTATTCTAATAGTATTCTAATAGTACTGTATTCCTTAACAGTGTTTTCAAATTTCAGTGACGTGCGGTGACGTCGACACTTGGGGTAGCAGTCAGTGGCGTGCTCAAGGGGGGCTGGTTGGTGTGAGTCACACCCCTCCTCCCTTTAGGGCCAGTATTCCTTCAAAAAAGAAGAATGTCAATAACAGGAAAAGATTGCAAAATTATGAATGAGTACTAGAAAAAAGTACACGTAACCCCCACCCACATTCGAAAATAAAAAAACTATTTGATTTGACTCTAAGCCAGAGATCCTGGGTTCGAATCTCGGATTGGCCATTTGTGTTCTTTGTGTGTTTTCCTTCATCTATTTTGTTGTACCAAAGGTGGCGGAAAAGCGAAGTAAAATAAACCAATTTGAGCAATCAATCAATGATTTGATTTCATTTTTGTTACTTAGCGTCGCTTTTTTGTCACATTTGGTAAATTGTGAAGATGATACGATGAAACTGATGAAGGGAACGAGCACAGGGAACGCCCATGCCCGAGTCGGGGTTCGAACCCGGAACGCCTGGTGTCGTAGCGCGCTGTGATAACCACTCCCCCACGCTTGGTTGATTTGGTGACAGGAAACAAAACACAACACACTTTTTTCTACTTTCTTCAATGATATTCATTTGACTTTTTGAGTTCTGAGATACATTTTTCATTCCAAATTATTTCATTATTCACTGCAACACAGGACAAGAATGCGCACTCATCACGGATTCGAATCCTGGCCTGGATTGTTCATATGAGGTCCCTTCACCAATTTAATCATATCATCACTCAATCCTCATTTTCGCGATAACCAAATGTGGCAGAAAAGCGAAGTAAAATAAACCAAACCAACAACAATATGAACCCGCGTTCTCTTGCCCAAATAAATACATCCGTATTTATGATTGTTACAGGCCAATATATTAGTATATTTAAATAAAACTCTACTAAAACGAGAGTCAGAGAGAGCCTGAGCACATATTTGTAATTTAATCATTATATATTCCATATTTGAAAAAGAAAAAAAGAAAGAAAGCATAACATTATTGTCTGCACATAACACGTTCCCATTTTATAAATAATAAAACTACATCCCATATTATACATACACACATATTGTACAACGTGCAAAAGGTTGTGTAAATACAGAGAACATAAGTACTGCAGAAAATTTTACCCTGTGTTCTTTAGAGGATTTACAAAAAAATTATGAGAAACCAATCCCCTATCTGTCCTATAGGAGATAGACTGGGGGACCTGAAAGCCTGGGCTTTCAACCATTGCAGCGGGGTGCGTGGGGGCAAGGGAAGTATGGGTAGAAATCTTCCTTTCCTTGGGCCGGCCGTTTCTACCTGGAAACTGGCCTGGCTGAAGAAGAGCGAGCTAGGGTATCCAGCCAGCTTTGCCCGCAGAGAACACCGATGGACGAGAAGCGCGTGGAAAAGAAAGTGTTGCGTATGAGCTGTGGTGGCTTTAACAAGACAATATTGTGATTTGAATATAATTCGAGATGCGAGATTGATTGATCTATCTCTGCTAGACTAGCTACTCCTCAGTGCACGTCACTGTCAAATTTCCTTTAATCAACAGTGGAGGCGAGTTCTTGCTCCCATACTATCCAACACATATTGGTCGAAATTTTTAAAGGGGTGTGACCATTATGTGAAGCTTTTAAAAATATAGTTCTGATCAGTTAAAAATTATTTATTACGATGTAAACTGCCTTTGGTGCAATATTAGGATGAATGAAATACTAGCGAATAAGTTGAAATTGAATAGTCTAAAACGACAAACATAATTTATTTGTGACAGTAAGCCTTTTTTCGGTATGAAACAAAAAAGTAAGACATTAGTTGTTATTGATTTGTGCATTATAGTCGAAATATTACACCTGAGAAAATTTACCAGAGTATTGCGAAACTGTGTCGAAAGATCATGCGCCGCTATAATTGGTTTCGTTCTCTAACGCACCAATGCGACGATTACGAGATGAGAGATTATTAACCATTTTTGGACTGAAAAAGCAGGGTGCGACGGTCATGCGATGAAATACATGTTTTTTTTTTAATGCCAAGCCTTGTCTACCAAGAAAAGTACACTGCCCCCCCCTTCCCAGTTTTGGTACCCAATCACAATCACTGCTACTGTTTATCAATATCATTCACCAACCATGATACTTTTATATGTAGATATAATATATTCTGAAATTAAGTGATATTTATTAGCAATGAATGAAGAACATGTCTGAATGTGAGTTAACCAAGAAAATGACATTTTTCATTGCCACTTAAGTCCGAAGAAACTCGGGACAGGGATTAAAAAGATTTGACTGTCCCAACTAAATCTGGATGTCTGGTAGACTTGCATCAATTGTTATAAAACTACCTGGGTACAATTACCAAATATGGCAGACTGGAGCCTGCCTCTCTCCGCGAACAACCCATTCATTTATGCAAGGACGAAATAAAATTAATTCGTCAATTAGTTTGATAGGTTTTATATAGCATCACATTAAAACATTTCGTAATTCGAAGGGGTAAGTGCCCTCATCGCCCCTTGATTACGCGGATCTACATGGCTTTCTTTGTGAGTTTCGATTCACTAATTTCTTAATCGTCACTCATCATCGTCGTCGTGTTTACTCAAAAGTGGTAGAAAAGAGACTCTAAATAAAAATTCGAATACTATAAGAGGCTTCAATACACCCTTCTCAAGTAATGAGTTGCTGTTTTAAGTCCACTTTATGCACACTAAGGCTAATCGGGACTGAACCTACAGTTTAAAGTGGGATCTGAACCACTTGTGCCTCCACCGGGTATCGAACCCGGGACCTCTTGATTACAAGGCAATGACGCTATCACTGCGCCATGTGGGAGGTCCTCTCTCAAGTAATGATTACTTTCCGGTTCGAAAATAAGGTTTACAACTTAGAAGCAATATCATAATGTAAAATGCCTATTTTGTGTAGTGAAACAGCAATAATGAAACAACTTGAAAGAACGTTACTCATACCTGATGATTATTTGTTACAAGTTTCTGCAGTAAATAATCCTATGTCTTTCGTTATAATTTTCCAAATTTTTAGTAGCTTTTCTGTCTCTTTATGCTAATCAGGACAAAGAGAGAATAAATGGTGATTAAAGAAAATTAATGAGTAGAAACTTACAAAGGAACACTCCCATGAAAGGATTCGAACCCGGAGTCGTGATTGGCGGATAATGTGAATGGCCACTCAGCGCAAAGTGAAGATCAACATACAAGGTTGTATTATAGCGAGTGCAGCAAGTTTGAGATTGTACTTTACAGCGTAAAGTTTAGTATTTGCTCCAAGAACATAATTAGTGTTCATTTTTATTAAAACTAATTTTCCCTTGCCTTGCGTGAGAACTGGTTGATTTTAAACTATATTCTTAAGTTTGACATTAGTTTTAAGTTTAAGAATATTTTCATTACGGTACAATGCTTTTAAGATAAGATCTCTAGTTCACATGAAGGCCATACATTGAGATTTAAATATTGCGATATCTTTCTTGCACCACTAATGATACCTAGGGATGGTTAGGTCTTTGAATTCCAAGAAATTCTCCAAGTCCTGAATGCGTATCTCTTGAGAAAAGACACCATTGTAAACAACAAATAGCCACATGAATGACTACAGCAGGGGCACCTTTCGCTTTCAATTTGGCATGCTGTGAGGCGGTACCGGAATTTTCCAGTCACTCACCTTTCCAAGAAATGAAATACACCTAGGCCATTCTCCCTCGCATCACTTCTTAGCGATAAGCCCTCTCTACTTCAGTGGTCTACGCTTCGTCTGGAAACGGAATCAGAATCAGTTGTGTTCGATTTCCACTGATATTAGTCGGAAATAAAGTTGATTTCGACTGAAATTAATCGTGTGACTATTTCGACTAATATTAAATGTGAGAAAATTTACTAATGTTGCGAAGTACTTACTTAAAAAAATAATTCTCTGCGTCCAAAGATCATGTGTCGCTCTAACTGGTTTCGTGATCTGATGCGTCAATGCGTTAATGCGACGATTGTGAGATGAAATATTATGCTTTCATAGTGTTAAGCCTTGTCAATCAAGATAGAATCCTCCCCCTCCCCTCAAGTTTTGGCACCCAATCCCATCTATGTTTGAGGGACTCCCCGATGGCGCAGCGTCTTTGCCTTGTAATCAAGGTTCAATACCCGGTTGAGGCACAAGTGGTTCCGATTCCACTGTAAACTGTAGGTCCAGTCCCGATTAGCCTTTCTGTGCATAAAGTGGACTTAAAACATCAATCAATCAATCAATCAAAACCATCTATGTTTGACTATCAATTAACCAATCATGATAATTAAATGTATAGAAAATGATATATTTTTAAATTAAGTATGTGATAGCAATGATACTTATAATGAAGAGCATGTCTGAACTCCACGAACTCTCCCTCAGAGTGCCCAGACATAAAACACGGAGCAAGGAAACTTTCCACACTGCAACGCCCAGACTCTCGCTCATACAACGTTCAATATTCCAAAGGCTACCGAAACAATTCAACAACATCTCAAACCAAGTAGATATATTCACTGCATATTCGTCTTTTATCACCAACTTGAAAAACATTGTACATAAGTAATGCATTGTGTAAATAATCTGTTTACCTTGGTACTGTCTTGTCTTGTTTATTATTTATATTTTGTTTATTTTCTTTTCTTTATTATAATTTTTTAATTTTTTGGTCTTGTTTAGTGTTTAATGTGTTCGTTTTAACACCAGTGTACTTTTTACTGTTGTTTCTTTCCGGTTTAAAATGGCTTCTGCTGTACTGGAAATTTCAATAAATAATTAAATGAAAAAAAAGACATTTTTTCATCGTGAATGCAGTTCGAAGAAAGTCGGGACGGGGATTTAAAACAAGGACACTCTGGGCTGAATCCGGGCGTCTGATAGATATGCATCAATTAAACCTTTAAAGGTTATAATACTAAAATTATAAAATAACCAAATATTGTAGACTGCAGAGTCCTGGAGCCTATCTCGCTTCGCGAACAACCCATTCATTTATGTAAGAATAAAATCGAATTTCTTGCAAAATCTGAAAAATCGTCAATGTTATTTTCGTAGGTTTTACAGCTTCATATTAAAACATTTCATAGTTGGAGGGGGTAAATGACCCAATTGCCCCACCCCTTGAGTATTAGGCTGGACATGGATGTTCTTTTTGATCAATTCATCCTCATCGTCGTGGTTACCCAAAGTGACATACATCCTCTATCTTTCTTTATTATTATCCTCAATTTACATCGCTTTTATGCCTCTTTAGGCTAATCGGGATGATGAGAATGAATTGTGATTACAGGAAATGGATGAGTGGAAACTTACAAGAAACACCCATGTCCACCACAGGATTCGAACCCGGAGCCGTAAAAGGCGTGAATGTGAATGAACCACCCTGCGCGCTCTGCCACCGATGTTGCTGGCAAATTTGTACCCCATAAGGGGCAGAAAGGTAAATTAACATCTAGCGACTGCAGCAAGTTTGAGATCGTTCTGGACAGCGTATATTTTAGTATTTGCCCCACGAACATAATTAATGTTTATTTTTAATTAAATTAATTTTACCTTACCTTGCATCAGAGCTGGTGGATTGTAAACTCTCTTCTTATATTCGACCGGTTTTTTAAGTTTAAGAATATTTCCATTCCAGTAAAATGCATTTATCATAAACCCTCTAATCCATCTGAAGGTCAGAAATGGATAGTTTTGCTTTTAAAATGTTGCGGTGTCTTTCTTGCACCAACAATGTGCACTGGCCTGTGAATACCAAGAAACTCTCGGAACTATGAATGTGTATCCCTTCAGAGAAAACAAAAATAGCGACATGAATGACGGTAGGCATCGCCCCCTGGAAGTAGGGGGGGATAGAGCTACAGCAGGGTCAGCTTTCCCTTTGCATACCAGCTCTGTCGCGGCATCAAGGGATGAAAGATTCCAGTCACTGACCTTTCCAAGAAATACCTACCTGCTTTGCTTCCCTTCTTGACAATAAGCCCTCTGCTCAAGTAGTCGATTGTTCGTCTGGAAATGAGACATGTTCGGTCATTTCGACTAATATTAGTCGGAATGTTCCCGACTGAAATCAGTCGAAATGTTTCCGACTAATATTAGTCGAAATGTTTCCGACTAATATTAGTCGAAATGTTTCCGACTAATATTAGTCGGAATGTTTCCGACTAATATTAGTCGAACGACTTATCCGACTAATATTAGTCGAACGACTAATCCGACTAATATTAGTAGAACGACTAATCCGACTAATATTAGTCGAACGACTAATCCGACTAATATTAGTCGAACGACTAATTCGACTAATATTAGTCGACTAATTTTTTCAGTCGACTAATTTTCATTAGTCGATAATTTTTTCGATGGTTTTAATAATCGACTAATCGACTAATATTAGTCGACTAATGCCCATCACTACTTATACAGCGCTCTCTGATTCACAGGCTGCCACAGTTCTATAATAAACTACCTACAAACATCGACATTTTTGCCCCTGAAAGTACTTTCCGATCTTCTCTAAGCTATGTAAATCTTTTGTTTGTTTCCTTGTTTATGTCTTATCATGTTTATATTTAACCTTTTTTTGTTTTTACCTAAAACCAGCTTGACTTGTTCTTGTTGATTCATTAGAGTTTTCAGTGTAAAATGGCCTTACAAGTGCTGTATCTGAAACTTTGAATAAATAAATAAATAAAAGAAATATTGCAGTAATTTACCTCACTGAATTCTGTCAATAAATACAATTTGCAAAAAGTTTTTGTCTTTTCTGGCAACATTTCAATTATTTGTTATTAAATCATGCATGATATTCCATATGTTTGTATCACATAATTTTCTCAACATACAGGGCCTTATCTTCGAAGAAAGCGTTACTTCTCATTCCGTTTAGCTTTTCAGTTATACGGTCACTCGTGAACACCGGGTTCGGTGACTTCTGGGACACACTATAAGGATAAGGACACCCAAATGTCAACATCCCTTCCACGTAGTACACAGTGGACTAACGACGATCTGCCATCTGGACTCACGGCCAGTATAACGCCAACAAAGCATTTCCTTTATCATTTTTGCTAGCATAAATGCTACGTAAAAGCTTCCAAAAATCTTATAACAGATAAAGGGTGTTCAAGAAGTTACGCAATCTTCTGGGAAAACATTTGTTATTACATTTTTTCCATTAAGTGCTGGAGGTGACTGCCGTTTTGTTCTTCACACAAGTGGTTATATCCTCCACGCTTTTTACCGTGCCACAGTTATTCGATTTTTCAATCCAACGACGAACCACATGTATATTTCCAAAGTTACTTTTCAATGTTATCTGTCAGATGTTACCAACACAGCATGAGATTTCCCATAAGGTTGTGTCACTTTTTGAACACACTGTAGTACTTTACACGAAAGCATTTTATGGAATATTTCGGTTAGCTGTTTTCAATTACAATGTACAATACATACAGCACGAAAGGCACGTCGAGTTACACCGTCAATGCTGTGTGCACGGTGTTTACAATGGAAAAAGCTAAAATATTCTTCCATAAGTGTACAGTAAACGTTGTAAAGTATGTATTTTATCAGCGCCATTCTTCTCTACCTAAAACAATTTAATACGAAGCGATATTCCTCTCGCTTGAATAGTTATCGTCGTTTAAAAGTGTGAAGTGATACGTTTTACATCTCACGCGGCCGCCATTACAACTGCGCTCGTAACCTGGAGATCGCTTCTGATTGGTTACGCTACCAAAAAGGATTCGGACCGAGCCTATCCTTGAGAAATGCCATGAAATATGTCTCACTTTACACGGTAGCTTTTTGGTCATGGCATAAATGTTAAGAAAAATGCTTTCGTCTAAAGCGCGCCTTACTCTCAGTGCGGCTTGTGTCGTGTGCTGCCCATGTGTGTTTGTGATTGTCCCTTCCTTCCTTTCGTCTTATCACCATTCATCCTTATCTTCGCGATTAGCCAAAACTGGCAGAAATGGGAAGTAAAATAAAACAAATGAATCAATGAATTCATGCTGTTACGAATGCAACTCTGGAGCCAGAATTAATTACTTTTAATCCAATCTTGTATTAATTAATAAATTAAATGTTTCAAGATAATATTTCAAAATGTGTAGCTTTATCTTAGTCGGTAAATATTAGCGGTAAATTAGCGGTGGCTCAGTCGGTAAAGCGTCTGACCACCATGCTAAAGGTCCCGGGTTCGATCCCCGGCCGGTTCAAATCCGGGAACTTTTCTGACGTTGGAAGCGGCCCCGGCGCCCACCCAGCGTCGAATGACATGGGTACCTGGGGGAAACCCTGGGGGCGGTCAGGGGCGTGATGCTGATCATATCACCCCCACTCACGACCGGATCAAGAAAGTGTGGGGCGTTACCCCCTATACACCTTCATGACGTGGTGCTAAGCACAGGGAAGCACTTTACCTTTTTTTTCTTAGTCGGATTCATGGTTTTCTTAGACCATACGTTTCAAAGAAAAAAAAGCTATTCCTGAGAAAAAGGAATTAGTTGTAGTTTTTTCTACACCTGCACAGGACAATGAAAAAAAGAGAATTGAGCAGCTACTATACATCTATCTGTCTAAGCCCCGCGACAGGTTAAGTTGCCAGCAACATTTCACACATGTAGACCAAAGCGTGCGCGCAGAATATAGTTCCGCTGCAATACTGCCGATTTCCTCGCTGCCTGTGACATAAACATCTCGGCGGTTGAGGTAAGATTGGCACGGGAGATGCTGAGCGCCGTTCTCGCGTGGATTAATACATAAAACTTGCTGCAAACTTAACTTGTCGCGAGGCTTACATTTCACATACTGATACATCTACATTCGGATGGTATCAAAACAAAATAATGTCGGTCTCGTGTCGATATAATACCATAAACAACATATGTATAAACAATGCAATCAATAGTACAGTCCTGATTAGCCAATCTGTACACAAGCCGACCTCCGTGACCGAGTGGTTAGCACAGCGCGCCATGACGTCGGGGGTCCCGATTTCGAATCCCAGCCTGGTCATAGGTGTTCTTTGTTATTGTCCCTTCATCAACTACATCCTATCGTATGCGACTGTCTTTTACGTTTTTATATAATAATAATAATAATAATAATAATAATAGTTGTTCTTGTTGTTATTATTTATTATTTTATCTAACTAACAAACTCTAACGTTCTTAAACCCGAAGGTTTATGTCTGCAGCAACACAAGCCTTCCATCTATACCTATCCTGGGCAAGATCAATCCAACCTTTTCCTTGTCTAACGATTTCCTTTAGGTCCATCTCAACATTATCCATCCGTCTTTATCTTGGCCTTCCTACAGGTCTCCTACCATCAGGCCTTCCAACAAGAATCCTGTAAACTCCTCTTTCCTCTCACATTCGTGCCACATGGCCTTCCCATCTAAGTCTTCTTGATTCATTTATTTATTAATTATTTTATTACACGTGAACACTTGGTTAGTGTACATAGACTTCTGTCTCCCATGCACGTGGGCGAAGTCTCCTGTCCTGCAGTCCCAGAGACGCGAGGTGTGACCCTCCCAGTCTGAGTCCATCTCATCCCGCGTTGCCGTGGCAACCAGATTATGACGCTCGGAGGGGGGACCGCAGAACAACTTTGCGTAATGCCTCTCACGTGCTCGCTCGTGCGTGGGAAGAAACGCATGGTTCTGTCCCGACACGCGTTACGCATTTTCACGGATGCGGTTGAGCTTGGAGAGAAGGCATTACGTGGTGATACACAATACCCAAGAGGGTTTAACCGCATAACTCCAAGTTGTGATTGCAAATAAGTACTATACTAGGCAGGGATGGTCTAGGGTATACGACTGTATACGCTCTGTTTAGCTACACTCGTTAACGTGTAACTTCTGCTACAATGTGTAAAGCCTGTTCGGCTTTAAAAGTTTGTATCTTCCATCGAAAGCCAGTGAGGGTCACATGAACCAATCGGCTTTGTCCAGTTGCCGTGGTGAGGGGAAATTCTCGTGGTATTCTGCATTGCCAAATTCTTGGTTTCGAGTCGTTTTCGAAACGGGTGGAAAGGCACGTAGCCAGGGGGAGGGCTAAGGGGCCTGAAGACCCCCGAAATCCTACGAATATCTAATTTAAATATTATTTTTATTGTTAATAACAGAATAAAGTTATAATCACAGTAAAAACTGCATTAAATCGAAAAAAGGTTCAGTGTATAATAGAGGAACCGGTTATACTCTACCATTTAGTTCAAAGAATAAATGGATCTACAGCTTCTAAATCTTATAGTTTTCTTTTTGAGAGGTCACAGAATATAAACTTTATGAGTAAAATTTACCACTAACTGTTAAAGTCTTTATTTGAACGATTGTATAAAAGTTAGTAACAAAATACAATAACTATGATTTTCAGTACACTGTACGAAATATAAGAAAAATAATGGACAACTATTGTGTTAGATACTCACTTATACGGTGGATCGAGAGCAAAGTCTCTCAATTTATGTAATAATAACAATAAATTTGGATTGAAATTGGTATATGTTTAATAACTTATAATAGTTATTATTGTTATTATTTGTACTAATCAAGTTTTATCTAAGGGCTGAGCCCCGTCTACAAATATTTCTGGCGACGCCCATGCTAATAAGGGTTGAGCCCCTCCCCCAGAAATTAAATTCTGGCTACGGACAGGGGTGGCACACTCAACAAAGCCAAGAACGGCGAAGCCTAATTCCTAATGGTTACCGCAGCGCAGCAAGCGAATGCCTCTCCCTGAAATGTGAGCGAACGGTGCTGCAAAAGTGTCGTGTACGACGGGACAAAATCAGGCGTGTTAGCAACACCGCTTTCCCCCCCTTGAAACTCCCACAACTGGAGGCGAAAAGTCTGGGTTTCCTGAAACTTATTCTTTGGCCTTTAGTTTCATTTCGTTGATATAAAAGTTTACAGGACCATTTTTAGGAAATCTAGTGGTAAGAGACCTACAGGAAGACCAAGACTAAGATATCGTCCAGGGCCTGCCGTGACGCGTGATCAGCGCATCGAGTCCCATTGCCGTTGTTTTATGTCTTTCGAGACCTCCCCGGCGTGGAGGGGAGGGGCAGAGTGCTTCCTAAACGCACGGTCATGAATATAGGCGGTTGGGCAGAATTGCGCTGGTGCCAAATGTGGAAGAAGCAAAGCGAGAGCGGGACAAAAGTGGCTGGTTCCCGCGCGCTGTGTGGCAACGTCAACCGAGCTGCGTTGCCTAGTTCGAGCGTCAGACCGACCTCTCTCCGGGGCACTTCTGTGTCATCCCTGACCTTTCGAGCAAATACTGCCAGTTTGTATCGCATGGATTACAAAGACTAAGGCTCTGTCCGAAAGGTAAAAAGTGCAGACTTGAAGTATGGTCTTGGCGGAAGTGACGTCACCTAGTACAGTTCGAAAGCGCCAAGAACAGAAGGACGCAAGTACACAGCGTGCAGTACAGATGGTTGGTGGCTAGGTCACGTGGTTTCCGCACTCGTTGTTCATTTGTTTGAAATCACGGAGGTAGAAAGCCAGCGACACAGGTAGATATACGTTATGGGCCAGCAAGTTGTTGGTTATAGTTCTTCTAATACGTGGAAATGTATGTGTACGAACATTTGAAAATGCTATGTGATTTCTATGGTGAAAAATAAGTGTTTAAAACGTGAGGAAAACAACGAGTACTCAGTTTTATCTACTGATCGTATTTGGCGCTGCAGTCGAAGTGCAATTCGAAATACGTGTACTTCCAGTCCACGACTTGAAGACCGCACTCCAAGACATACTCGGAGGATGCTCGCTTCAAGTACGGTCTTGCACCTTTCGGACACGGCCCAACTCTACAACGAGATCTTTCATTGTCTTAAAACACACGGTGTTGTGCTCCGAACTTCTGCCATCGGGCTAATGGCCATTGTTGAACGAATGGAGGTGCACGGAGACTTTTGGCCGAAGGTTCTTTTCCTCGTGGTTGCTCTATAGCTCCCCAATTGTCCTCAGCTTCTGGATCAACACCGAAATTTTGGGTTCCCCCATCAGGTATCGAACCCGAGACCACTCGCATGGTCCACTCGAGACTCGCACACTGTTTTAACGGTTTCATGATCATCGCATTGTGGAAAACAGAGCCGCATGTAGACGAGTCTGCAGCACAACGCTGGACATACACCATAGCAACAGGGAAAAAGAAAAAGCTTTCCAGAGCTGTTCTTCCGCACAAGAGAGTTTGTCTGACAAGAACTCGTGCCCTAAGGCCAAACCACTCGATTGAATCGGGCCGCGAAGAGGAATAGGGGGGTGGAGGTTCGAAATTAGTGATCGGAAGACGTTACAAGCCGATGCGTAGGCTCGCTCGCTGGCAGGAAAATTGCGAACGTGAATCTCGCATTACATGTACTGGTGCATGACTCCACCCCGTGGCCTCAGTAGTGCCAGCACAGCTTTTCTCATGCATTCTTTTTTATATGGCAAGGGAGGGGGAGGGGCAAAGTGATGGCATGCTATACTTAAGTCAATTGTAGAAAGATCTCGATTGCTTCCGACAAGCAACAAGGCAGCGCATTTGCTTTGCAGTTTTCGCATTTTGAAATTGTTTTTACGTGCACATTAGTCACTGCAAGTGTTTGAACTCAAGTGGGAGGGGAAAGTCATGCAATTTTCCCCTCCCTACATATTCTATTACAATCTTTACAACTTTAATCCCGTTTCCACACAGGTAAATAATTCTCTCCCTCCTTGTATACATTGTGACAGTTCTTTTTATTAGAAATGAAGAATTAGAAGAAATATTTTCTTTAAAATTACCAGTTAATTATACTCTATTCTCTATCCACTGCAATGGCGTAACAGATACGTATCATCTAATTTATAAATATATTATTTCTAAACATAGAATTTGAGGAATACGATACTCTTGAAATGCGTCTGATAACTGGAGCACCAAGCTCTACGGCGTGTGACAGTCCTGTCTGTAAACAGTTCTGTTGCAGATTGTCGGGTCGGGGGATTATCGGTGAGTTGAGTTTTTATCATTACTTTGGACCATGGCCGTAGGCAGGAAAAAATTTCGGGGGGTGTTTCATTCATAATTGTTCCCATGGGCGTCGCCAGAAATTTGAATAATAGAAATAATAACAATAATAAATTAAATTTCATAATAAAACAATTTTATTCCATAATAATAATACTACTAATAATAATTATTATATTATTTTTATATCCTTGAGGGGGCTTACTCAATCCAGCAGATGAGTGAATATCCAGCACAAGTTTCTTTTTGTTTTTTTTTACGTTTCATACAGTGTGTACTGAAATGCACAAATATTATACTTCATCATTAAACTTTAGATACCTTCAAGAGAAAAGCTTTAAAAGTTAGATGGAAATTTTAGTCATAAAGTTTTTGTTGTTTGACTTTAAAATTAAATTTTTGGAATTCTGAAAAGTGTGGAACCAGTTATTCTTTTTAAAAACTTAGCCTGGTGCATGGATTGTAACCTCAATCGCGAACGTAATGCGCTAGAAAACTGGAGATCCTAGGTTTGAACTCCTATCAAGGGGGATTTTCGACTTTATCGGACAGGGAATTTAAAAGCTGGAAAGGGAATGTTGGGACAATCATAAGGGAATCTTCAGTCTATATTCCTTGTGACGCAGGAGCAACACTGGAAAGATGACAACAGAAGTGATAATGGAGGGGTCGCGGGTGGGCTACGATTCTGAGAATAAATCCTGTTTCACTCAAGTTTCAGAATTCCAAATGTATGAAAATTCTACCTCGATCGTTTCAACATTGTCTCCATGTATTTTTGTGATGCTTCGAAAAAAAAATTGAAAATTTGTTACAGATTTTGGTTTTTGAACTTCCATTAATCCAACATGTCAGAAGTTTCGGGGGGGGGTTTGAACCCTAGAAACCCCCCTCTAAATACGGCCATGCTTTGGACCACACTACATTAACTCTACAATTGTAAGTCTAGCTGCAATACGAGTAGAGCATTGGTGATAACATCTAATACTCCAATATCATTTCGTCGAGCAGCGTGGCGGAGTGATTATCACGGCATGCTACGACTCCAGGGGCCCCGGTTTCGAATTTCGGCCTGGGCATCTTTGTGATGAATTTCACCACATCATCACTCATATTCATCATCGCGATTAGCCAAAAGTGGAAAAAAATACGTAAGATAACCTAACCCAATAGCATTTTGGGTCTCGTCTTCGGATCTACCCCCCCCCTCCCCCCAATCCTGAGTAGGGGTCTGAAACGCACTCTATTCTTACGCGGAAGTTTCCCGCGCAGCTGACATTCGCCAACCAATAGGATGTCGCAGAAGGCATGTGTATTTGTTTACATTGGCTACGTTCTTACAACGGGCAGGCCTGACGTAGTATAATAGTAACGTCATTGCCTTGGAATCAAGTGGTTCGGATCCCACTTACTGTAGGCCCAGTCCCGATTAGCTTTCTGTGTCTGAAGTAGACTTAGAAAAAAACTCACTCTTGCAACAGACAGAGAATAGTAAGTCAATTGAATTTTCTTCAAACATTACCTTAAATTGCTGGTTTGCAAGAAGAAAAGCACAGAATTCATTCCACCACCCCAGATGACCTGCTCTGCACATGGATGCTACCGCCGGGAAGCAATATACGAGATGCTGCAGATTCTTTCTGGAATTCCTCTGGATGCTGGTACGTAGACGAGATAACATGTTTTTCTGTGTCGCTTCGTGGCTATCGATTTCTTTCTTTTCCTTTTAATAACGGCCGACGGGAAATGTTCAGAGCCAAGAAGCCACGGGTTATTGGAGGAGATGAATGGACAGATTTCTGGCTCCGTTTCCCCTTTCGCTCCACATGGCACCGCCAACGGGTCCAGCCGCTGGATGTGAACGCAGCGTTGCCAACTGCAATTAACACAAGACGCCAATAATATCTAGGAAACTATGAGTGATAGGCCAGCCTCACACCGAATTCATTGATTGATTTGCTTTATTTTACTTCGCTTTTGTGCCACTTTTGGCTAATTTGCCAAGATGGCGATAAGTGATGACATGATGAAATTGATGGGGTGTAAGGGGTACCTTCCACGTAGGCGCCCAAAAGTCAACCTCACTTCCACTCACACCCTGGACTGCATTTTGCAGACGAACGAGGCTCTGGCGACTGGCACTGTGGACAGTATAATTCTGTGTGTTGTCCTGTTTTTTTGTCCTTACGTGTGCTGAATGCCCGTTTACAGCCTCAGCTTTTAACCTAAGTCAGAATATTTTAAGATTTTAGTTATGCAACCTTAGAATTGTTATTTGTAACGATAAGCGGCTGGACACCGTATAATGTGACGGGTGCAAAATAGCCTAAGTGTTGATGCACCCAAAATTTTAAATTAAAATCAAATCAAAAATGATGAAATTGATGAATGGACACTCGCAAACATCCATGCCTAGGCCAGGATTCGAACCAGGGATCCCTGGCGTCGTAACGCGATGTGCAAACCACTCCGCCACGGGAGCTGGCTCACACTGGATTCAAGAGGACAGGACGCGACGAGTCATTCTTGTCGCAAACAGTCTTAGGGAAGGTTTTATAACAGTTTCTTATGGGCAGCCCCACACCGTACGAAACATTTGACTCGAGTCACGTTGCGACGGTTTGCAACAAAACAACATAGGTCCTGGAATTTGGTCTCGCGTGGAGTAGCTTACGACAAAACGATCTGCGCATGCGCGAATCCATTCACTTCAGGCACAGACCGGAAACGGGAGCAACTTGAAGCCAGCAATTAAATATAGTCGTTTAATCTTACATTAAAATGGTTAATATCGTATTTTCTACCTACTTATTTGATAGAAATATATTCAATTCACAACATATAAACTAATACATCAATCCTACATACACATCAATACATTTATTCTGCTGTTTGTTTGTTAGCTAAAATCTGATAGCAGATTTCGTCCATGTACGCAATAGGTCTAGGTCTGTCTTTCCATAACTTAGGAAGCTGGTAACGATGCATTACCAGCTTCCCAAGTTATGAAAGACAGACCTAGACCTATTGCATACATGGACGAAATCTGCTATCAGATTTTAGCTAACGAACAAAATGACTCGTCGTGTGATGTTGCTTTGTGCCTCATGTAAAGAAAGGTTCGTTTTCTTAGAACGTTAGCCTGACACAGGCGACTGAGGCCACGCACGTTGCCGAATGTCATTGACACGTCTCTAATTGTTTCATTCGCATTTGTTTTCTTAGCTGCGTCTTTCTCGCAGAACGCAACGGCCAGTCCTCCAGTCCGGCTAGGAAAACGCATGCAATTGAAACAATTGGAGATGTGTCGAGGACATTCGGCAACGTGCGTGGCCCAATCGGCTGCATCGGACGACAGTTTGAGGAAAGAGAAAAAAGTAACCTTTATGTTTCGTCGTGTCGTGTCGGATCTGGTGTGCGGCTGGCCATAAGATTATGAATCATGCCTCGTTTTGTTCGCCATGAATCAGGATACAAGATACATACTCAGTAAGAGCTGATATGTTTCAGTAATTTGAACACGAAAACAGAAATGAAATTTGTTAAAATTCACGAAAAAGGAACTTTGCCTCAAAACGATACCTAAGTATTGCCTGATATTTTTGATGCCTTTTCATTTGCAAAACTATTTATAATATGCGCGTAAGAATATCTTCATTGTTAATGGTCATGAAAAGAATCGCGCATGCAAAACACACTTCTGTTACCTGTTATTGTGACGTACGACCATGCCAGTGATGACATTGGTCATGTAATAATGCAAATATGAATATTTTTACACAAAACAATTTACACAATACAATGTGAAATGATTACACATGTCCATTTCTCCTGGACGACGATGCGGAACAACAAAAGTGAAGATGAAAAAATTGTATATTTTTTCCTTTCTTTAAAAAAATAACTCAATTTTTTGCATTTGACAAACAACCTCCTCCTTTTTCCAGAATTTTTCGAATCTCCATATATAAAAAGTTCTTCTTGGGTCATTAACTTCTCGGATGGAAACACTGCCGCAGAGGCTGTCGACCGCTGACGTCGCTTGAACGAGACTCGGGAGGGGAATAAGATAATAAAAAAATAAAGGAGTGAAGAAAAAGGATGCGAAAAGCGGAAAACCAAGTTCACAGGGTGAAAAGACAAATTTTGCTCGAGAAGGAGAACTTGATAAGGGACCGCGGATAAAGTGACGTCGAAGGAAGAAGAGAGCGGAGTTGAGAGAGGAAAATAAACCGACAGAAAGAGGAAAAAGTAACGTAAGCACGTCGCTTGGAAATCTTCTCACTGTTGTCCAACGAGGGTTGATTGAGATCTCTTTCTTGTCGACAGTTTCTGCTCTGACAGTGTTGCGAACTGGAATAGATTTTATGAAAAAGTTGAATATTTTTATCTACAGGGTGTTCCAAAAGTTTGGGATGATGGCAAAGATTTATAGAAGCTGTTCGGAATTAATCCCGTTATTCGAAACACAAAGTTTCAGTTGATGCTGCCATTTCATTAACACTCAGTTAATGTAGAATCAGTATACTGACAAGCGTGTCTGACTGATTCTGTCAGAGTAAATTATTATCTGGAAAGAGAATGAATTCACTATATGATTCCAGACTTTTGGAACTGCCTTTAGACTAGTGAGAGAGTTTCTCAAGCCAACCCAATGTGGTTATGATGATAATGATGATGGTAATAATAATAGTAATAATAAGGAGATGAATGCCACCTTAGTGGCGGAAGGTTTTAGGTTTGGGTCTTAGTGTGGGAATTGGTGTTTGTTCATCTAAAGAACATTGCCAACTAAGAGGCAGAAAATCTACCTAAAGTAACGAATATACGTTGACTGGACACAAGTATGCCTAGTTTCGGTCTGACACCACGTTCCTCAAACTAGAAACATAGACCTATATTTGATGACGACGAGTTTCAATACCAAAGAGGGACCCCAAAACCCTCGCCAGATACCGATGCCCATGTTCCTAGTTTCATTGCGCAGAGGAGAGTCTACTCCAGACATCTTCAATCAAGAATACCTCATGAACTATAAGATGAAAGTGGTGCCATACCGGTCTCAGTGATGCCTCTCGGGCATTCACGGAGCCAATGCTTGGCTCAGCCAAGATGTGTGAAGTGTGAAGCCAATCATCTCACTTCAGAATGTCAGAAGAAAGACCGGAGATGCAAAACGTTGTAATTTTGGATCGGATCACCCTGCCAACTACAGGGGCTGTAAAATGTTCCTATCAGTTCATCAGACGAAGCCAAAACCCACTTCAAAATCAGACGATGGAAAATAACATGAGAAACAACTACAAGCCCAATCATCTCAAGAGAAGCCACCAGCAAAGACCCAACCACCGACAACAATGAATTATAGCCAGATACTTCAGACTTTAACGGAGGAACAACAAGAAACTAAAGAAATAATTGCATGGCTTTTGACAAAACTTCAGGACAAGAGATTTAAGACTCATTAAAAAAGTCAAAGACAAACTTCAAAAGACAAAAGACGACACAGACAGAATAACGACAATCCTTCAGACTCTAATCGAGTTCATCACAGAAGAAATCTAAACAGACAGCAAAAGATGACTCAGATCTAAATACGAATTGACATAGCAAAGTCGGCCCTTTTTAGGACCAAAACTCCGGTTCAATAGTGAACCACCAACACCGACCGAACTTCGAGCAACAGTTGCAGGGGTAACAGAAGTCCATTCATCGCAGTACGACACTACCAGACCTATAAAGCAGATTGAAGGCAAGGAAACGGTACTTCAGAACGAAAACTTCAAGAAAAATTCATTCATTCATCCAATATAAATATTTTTTTTCTTAGAAAATAAGTTAAATTTGTTTTATTAGTTTATTTTACGAAAAAAAATAACTTCGTTCTCAATTGTCAATATTCTTACCAAGTACTTCAATAAGTCAAAAGTAATATTAATTATATATACGTTATAAAATGATTTGGTTGCTAATTAGGAGAGATTGATTGAGTTGGAATTTTAAGTCCATTTTATGCACAGTAAGGCTAATCGGGACTGGACGTACAGTTCAAAGTGGGATCCGAACCACTATGTGCCTCCACCGGGTATCGAACCCGGGACCCCTTGATTTCAAGGCGACGACGATACCACTACGCCATCGGGGAGGTGCAATTAGGAAAGAAATGGACAATGTATTGTAACTTGCTAAATTCGTATAACTGGTGTATGTACAAAATGTCTTCAAACAATAAAGAAAAGTGCATATTGTTGTTAGATAGTCGATTGAGCTGCCATCTGGTGTAGAGTTGGAAATGACAATTTATTTTGGACGGCTTGAAGTCCATAGAAATTCTAGGCTGTAAGGCGTAAGCTTTTTTTTCTTCTTGCTTCTTGGTGGTTAATTTAAGCCTAATTGCTTCGCGTCGCAGTATTCAAGTTCTCATTACCAATGGATGGCGGACACGGAAATCTGCAATCCATTATGCACCAGTCACCGGAAACGAGTCTTGTTCAGTGACGTCAGATCATCTTCGTCAGGCGAGGCTTACATTAAGCGCGTTATGATATGCTACGGCGGAATTGCCCCGACTGGGCGAAGAGGAATGCTGCTCCGTTACTCGATTTGACCGTTATTCTTTTGTCTGCATGTACGGTTCGTTTTCGTCCAAGTCGCAGAAGAAGGTGAGAAAAAAGACGATAAAAGGGAAAGCATGACCCAGCGTTTCCTCCAACTCGATTCCTTGCAATTCTCCTCTACTTTGCCATGTGGAAATCCAAGGTGGACTGATACAGGTAGGTACATCGCTGACAGCGAATGGCGAATGGTTGATAAGAAATGACATAACCACACTCTTTTCATTCAATTAATTGCAGAGGTCCTTGTGCTAAGCAAAAGGAGAAATTCGCTAGAGTAATGAAATGTGAAATCAATCAACATATTTTAATGTGCATTTGTAGCGGACAGCCTGCGAGCCTACAAATTTTATTTTCTGCCTTCTCAAACAGGGAGGAAGACAATCACATGCCAACTTCCAAGAATATCAAAACCAGAGAAGCTGGAGTTTTATTTTACATTCGATGTTTTCATATGGAACGATCGAAAACATTAGTTTAATGATTAATCATTTCATAACGAAGTTTTTTTATATATTTAATTTTAAGTTTGGCTATTTTATTTATAAATTTTACAAACTATCATAAGTCGGTAGGACGTCTGACTGCCACGCGGAAGACCCGCGTTCGATTCCCGGGGTGGGTGATCAAACGTCGGATTTCTTCCGGCAGTGTCCATTGTCCCCGCAAAAAGCGGCTCTGGGGCTCACCCAGCTTCAAACCAATGGGCACCTGAAAGGGGGAGGGGGTGAAGACGGCAGTAGACCTAGTGGCCGGGTACTGGGCCCTCAATTGGGGCTCGAATCATCATGTGGGGCTCGATCGCCTTAATGGATTTCTCTCGTAAGGCGCAGTGTTGTCAACTTCTTACCCGAAAAAATCACCAAGGTTGTGGCGCTCGTCGTAGCCTTTTATGATGTACATTTTGAGAGCAGAGTTGGCAAGACTGTGGGGGCACTGTAGCTTTTTATGAGGGGGGGGGGTTTATTGCCCTCTGTTTACATCTGGCAACACTACCGTAGATTGACAGTGTTGTTAACCTACTGGGTTTTTTTTCACTGTAAATTTTCATCAAAGGACCTGAGGGGTCCATGTATTTTTTATGTCTGGCAATACTGTTGGGGGCCTAGTGTCGGCAACACTGTGGGTTTACTGTAGCCTTTTATGAGGGGGGTCTATTGTTTTTTGTTTACATCTGGCAACTCTATTGGATGTTTTTTTTTTGAGGCTCGAAATTATTATTTGAGGCTTGAAATCATTATTTGATGCTCGTCGGTGTTGCCTACCTACTCTACAAAAATTCTACTATATCGTAACGATATGATCTTTCACTGGCTAAGCTAACCTACAAATAGGAATTGGCGGCACTGACTTATAAACCAACTGGGTCCTCTTGGCATGTTTTTTTCATGATGTGTTGCTAGGCTATTGAGCATCTTGGCGTATACAATGTATATATTTTGAGAGGGGGGTTATGGCTTTTTATGCTGTACGAATACTGGAAGCTTGACAGTGACAACCAACAGAGTAGGTAAACCTACATCCAGGAACTGGCAACACTAGTTTCTGACAGTGAATTTGAAATAAAATATTAAACAAAATACATGAGTAAGCACTGTGATTACAAATAGTACCAGTGTTATGCCCCCAACTCCAACTGGACAACTGGGGAAAATAATTGTACAACAATTTGTACCTAATTGTACAATACTTGTACCTAATTGTACAACATATACACAGACATAAAAGAGAGAGCCTTCCCGTAACTTACTTCTTGTACAATTTATATGATTTTACAACTGTGAAAAGAAAGCATATGTGTTCTGTATGCACACATTTATTCTTATTTTTCGAAGTTGAATGGAAGCACATGTTTTTACGCCTCTCGTAATACTGACCTTGCCCCACTGATTTTAAATTGCTTCCATCCGCAATTTTTTTCTGTGTTATTTCCGCATGCACGCAACATTCGCTTTCAATAGTTTAATGAAATACAGAAGGAGTGTTAGTTTAGCAGGTTTTGAGTTTACAATTTATTAAATTAAACAATAATTTATGTAAGATTATACTTGTACTTACCGAACACAAAATAATAAAAGCACATGTGAATCTTTGCGTGTGTTCAATGTTATATGACGACTGAGTAAAAAAATAATGTTGACTCCCCGAAAGATAAAAGTTCCCGGTTCGATATCAGATGCATGCAAATTTTATGTTTTGCTCTCCAAAATCTTGATTTTTATGTTTGTGCTATTTGTCATACAGCAGAGGAGAAGAGGGGAGAGGGCAGGGGAGGGGGTACTATTAGCGCCATCTATTAGCAAACAATAGAAATAAAAAGTAGCGTCAAACTTTTTCAACACCCAAAAATTTTAAACGTCCTCGCGTAGTAATACGATCTAGCTGAAGATGTTTGAAGGAGTACTCTTAGTCGACGAAGCTAATTGCTAGGGCCCATATATTGCTAAAATGTTCTTTGATTTGCATATTTCTCATACCGCCATATGTTGTTCTAGTTGACTTCTTCCAAAAAAATGCTAATTAGCGAGAGTTAATTAAGCAAGGCAAGTAAAAGAAGCAAATAGGACAATATGTGGTGGCGTGAGAATATGTAAAAATTCGATTCAGAGGTGGATCGAATTAAAATTGGGGGATATTTTGCATTTTTTCCCTATAATGTACAAAACATTTACCGTACATAATCTTTTCCATTTACAACAGTATAAAATAAGAGGAATGTGTGACAATATCCATATTAATTAGGAAGGTATGTTGTATGCTAGGTTAGCTAATTGTGTCTTCTACAACTTTACTGTATAGAGGAAAGATGGAAAAAGAGAGCTCTACAAAAACTAACGCTCTTAACAATATTGTACGCCCCCGTGAAAATTATATATAAATAAGGCATAAGCGTATTATCTGCTTTCATGTCAGATTTTCCCGACCTGTGAGCTGTAGTGTTTAGGTGACAAGCGACCTGCTGAAATATAATACCGTTGACAATATTGTACGCCCCGTGAAAATTATATATAAATAAGGCATAAGCGTATTATCTGCTTTCATGTCAGATTTTCCCGACCTGTGAGCTGTAGTGTTTAGGTGACAAGCGACCTGCTGAAATATAATACTGTTGACAATATTGTACGCCCCGTGAAAATTATATATAAATAAGGCATAAGCGTATTATCTGCTTTCATGTCAGATTTTCCCGACCTGTGAGCTGTAGTGTTTAGGCGACAAGCGACCTGCTGAAATATAATACTGTTGACAATATTGTACGCCCCGTGAAAATTATATATAAATAAGGCATAAGCGTATTATCTGCTTTCATGTCAGATTTTCCCGACCTGTGAGCTGTAGTGTTTAGGGGTCAAGCGACCTGCTGAAATATAATACTGTTGACAATATTGTACGCCCCGTGAAAATTATATATAAATAAGGCATAAGCGTATTATCTGCTTTCATGTCAGATTTTCCCGACCTGTGAGCTGTAGTGTTTAGGCGACAAGCGACCTGCTGAAATATAATACTGTTGACAATATTGTACGCCCCGTGAAAATTATATATAAATAAGGCATAAGCGTATTATCTGCTTTCATGTCAGATTTTCCCGACCTGTGAGCTGTAGTGTTTAGGGGACAAGCGACCTGCTGAAATATAATACTGTTGACAATATTGTACGCCCCGTGAAAATTATATATAAATAAGGCATAAGCGTATTATCTGCTTTCATGTCAGATTTTCCCGACCTGTGAGCTGTAGTGTTTAGGGGACAAGCGACCTGCTGAAATATAATACTGTTGACAATATTGTACGCCCCGTGAAAATTATATATAAATAAGGCATAAGCGTATTATCTGCTTTCATGTCAGATTTTCCCGACCTGTGAGCTGTAGTGTTTAGGCGACAAGCGACCTGCTGAAATATAATACTGTTGACAATATTGTACGTATATTGTATTGTATAGGAGACTAGAAGCATATAATTTGGCGAAAAAAAAAACCCAAATAAGGTCATAGAAAATAGTTAAAAAAAAAGTGAGCAATTATATTTTGCATTGCACAGCATTTGGTATTAAATAACATACCCCCAAAAAATCTCTGCATTATGCGTTCTGAAAAAAATTGCCCTACGTGCCAAATTACTGTGTCAAGTAAACATTTTCAAAGGCACTGTCGTACTTGTGTGCCGGGAAAACGAATATGTGCAACCAAACTGTGCTCTAAGTGTGGAATAAATATTTCTATTGCCAACTTCAAGCGACACCAGCTTACTTGCAAGAGCACTGGAACATCTCTACCGCAACCTTCCAAGCGAAAGGTAGAAGTAACCTCCCTCGATGCATCGCCACCTGCCAAACGCGTCAAGCTGGCGAAGAAAGCAGACCGATTTGCGTTTGAGCATTTATTAGAAGACTTTAACATAACATCAGACAGCTTCTGCGATGTGCGTAGTTTTCTGGAGAGCGAGCGAGCTAAGATAATATCCATCCTTAACGATGCATTGGCTACATACTCCACTAAATTCTATGCTGTGCTATGCTGCAAGTATAAGAAACCGTCTGATGAAATATATAAATTCTTCCATGCCACAAAAGCAAAAACACTGCATCAGGCAGATGTCACTGACCTCGACAGCATCTACAACAAGTTTGTCGAGGAGTTTGTGGCAAAGCACGAGGAGCATCAGGCTAAAGGCTCGGGCGGTTCGCTGTGTGGCGACCCCCACGAACTTTGTCTGACACTTAGCAAGTTCCTGCCACTGGCAGGGTCTAGCTATATTGCCCTGCCACCCGAGGTTGAAGCAAGGAAAGCTGTTCTCAATATTCAGAACAAAGACACCAAATGCTTCCTCTGGTCGGTGCTGGCAGCATTGCACCCTATACCTAGGGAAAACCACTCGTACCGTGTTGCACACTACAAGCAGTATGAGTCGGAACTGGAGGATGCAATGGCCGGGATTGCCTACCCTGTAGAAGTCTCGCATATTCACAAGTTTGAGGTTCGTGCTCGTGACTTGTTGGGCCTGCAATTAGCCATCAATGTTTACGGTCTCACCGAGAACAAAAATGAGGTCCATCCCATCCGGGTGAGCAACGTGAGCAACAACAACAAGGTACGAGAAATCAACCTCCTGCTCATCAAGGACGAGACCCATCACCATTACACCCTTATCCGTTCCCTCTCTCGGCTTGTTTCGAGCCAACGGAGCAAAGGCAAAACCCACGTCGAGGTGTGTCGCAGGTGCTTGGCTACATTTAATAATCGAGAACAGCAGGATTACCGGCGCATCAGAGGTCCCAACATTGCTGCTGAGAAGCTAGCTCGCCACATGTTCTACTGTGGTACCAACGAGCCTGCACGAATTATCCTGCCCGAACCTGGTGCAGTAGAGTGCTTTCGCATGCACAGTGCTATGGTGAAGCATCCTGCCTATATTGTAGCAGACTTCGAGGCCTTTCTTCAACCTCTGTCTAACTGCGAGCCCAACCCCGAAACATCCTCTACCATTCCTTTCCAAATCCACGAGGCCTCGAGTTACTCCTATCTTGTGGTGTGGCGAGACCAACATATTGCCTCCGAGCCCTATGTGTATCGCGGTCCTGACCCGGTCAAACACTTCCTGGAGAGAATGCAACAGGAAGCCATCAAGATAGGGAAGGTGCTGTTGGCCCCCAAGCCCATGCTGCCTCTGTCTCCCAAAAACAAGCATCAGCACGAAATGGCTCTAAATTGTCCTGTTTGCAAGTCGGTCTTCACTGACGATAACAAAAAGGTCCACCACCATGACCATTATGGGACCGGAAGCTACATTGGCCCGTGGTGCAACAGATGTAACTTGAGAGCCAGGGACCCGCGCTTCATACCGGTCTTTTTTCACAATGGCTCGGGATATGATTTCCATCACTTGGTCACACATCTAGGGTACGACAATGCGAGAATCAATGTCCTGGCACAGAACGAGGAGCGTTATATTAGCGTCAGCAAGTGGGTGCCGATCCCCAACTCAAGCATCAGCATCGAGCTTCGGTTCCTCGACTCTCTGAGGTTCCTCCAGGCAAGCCTCGATGCTCTTGCTGGGAAGCTCAGAGACGGCCAACTAGCCATTACTACATCAAGTTTCCCGAACTTAGATGTCACACTCATCAGACGTAAAGGGGTCTACCCCTACGAATACGTCACAGACCCTTCCAAGTTCGAAGAAGAGTTGCTGCCTCCCCAGGATAAGTTCTACAGCCAGCTGAGAGGTTCTGGTATTACCGACGAGGAGTACAAGCATGCTCAGTCTATGTGGGTCGAGTTGGGTTGCCGAACTTTCGGTGATTACCACGATGCATACCTGAAGCTTGATGTGACGCTTCTTGCCGATGTGTTCCAGGCGTTTCGGGCGACTGCGATAGACATTTACAACCTGGACCCTGTATATTTTTACAGCCTTCCTGGACTGGCATGGTCGGCCATGCTCCTGCTGACTAAAGTTAAACTTTCACTTATCTTCGATGTTGATATCATGCTTTTCATCGAGAGAGCTATCCGGGGCGGCATGGTCCAAGTGTCGCAACGCTTCGCACACGCCAACAATCACCACATGGCCACTGGTTACGACCCCTCCCAACCATCAAGCTACATCATGTACACTGACGTGAATAATCTTTACGGGCACTCCATGATGCAGCCACTCCCAACAGGACAGTTTGAGTGGGCTGACCCCTCCAACTTCGACATCGAAAAAGAGTGCGACGAGTTTGGGTTTTTTGCCGAGGTGGACCTTGACTTCCCCGAGAAGCTGCAGGATACATTCTGTGACCTTTCGCCTGCTCCGGAATTGAAGTGCCCACCTGGCTCGGATCAACCGAAGCTCGTCATGGACTTGGAGCCCAAAAAGCGTTATGTGCTACACTACCGGAACCTCCAGTGGTTAATGCAGCAAGGGGTCTCGGTCAAAGCAGTTTACCACGTGCTCTTGTTCAGGCAGTCTCCATGGTTGAAGCCGTACATCGAACTGAACACCAACCATCGCACTGATGCCACTTCGGAACTTGATCGCGATTTTTTCAAATTAATGAACAATGCGGTATTTGGGAAGACCATGGAGAATGTGCGAAATCGCGTTGATGTGAGGTTGGTGACGAAGAAAACACAGTGTCGTCGACTTGTTGCAAGCCCGCTGTTCAGGTCTCGAACAATTTACAACGAACAGATGTCTCTGATTCACATGAACCGGGGCAAGGTGCTACTCAACAAGCCCATCTATGTGGGAGCTGCAGTTTTGGATCTGAGCAAGTTGTGCATGTTCGAGACATATTACGGCATACTACGTGCGCACTACAACCACAATATCTCGCTCCTCTACACAGACACAGACAGCTTGGTGTACCATGTTCGCACGGCCGATGCGTATGGTGATATGGCCAAAGTTCCAGCTCTTGTCAAGCTCTTCGACACATCGGGCTATCCCCAGCTAAACCGGTATGGAATTCTGCCCCGGAACAAAAAAATACCCGGCAAACTCAAGGACGAGAAAAACGGGGATGTGATTGTGGAGTTTGCTGGACTTCGTGCCAAAGCCTATGCGATCCGGGCTGAGGGTTCAGTAACAAAAAAAGCAAAGGGTGTAAGCAGGCAAGTGGTTCGGGAGCACCTCAAGTTTGAGGATTACCTCGAGTGCCTCAGAACAAAATCGCCCATTCTACAAAAAGAACATCGTATCCAAAGCGTCGATCATGTGCTTACAACTAATATTGTCAGGAAAGTTGCTCTGGATGCACACGACGACAAGAGGTGTATTCTTGAATGTGGGGTCCATACACTTCCGTGGGGCCACTATCGCCTCCAAACTAGTAAGGCCTGCCCAGAGTGCAACAAAAAGTAATAGGCAATGCGAAAAAAAAAAACAATTTTAATTTACTTCCACTTCCTCGATTACATGCATGCATGGCACAGCAAAATTAAACTTCTGGAAACTGCTAATTGCAATTTGTACTTATATATATAAAATTCCACATTTCTTATTGTGTGCTATTTTTTTTTTATTTATTTAAAACTGTTCAGTCACTCTTTCATTCTTGACGTCATACACAAATGTTTTCTCTGCAATAAGAATGACACTGCACAGAGTATCTGCAGGCAAGGCATCGTGGAACTCGCATACAATCTTGATGTTGGTACGATCGTTGACCACCACTTGCTTCCTCTTAGATGTGTTGATGACGGTCATGGGTCTCCGTGCTTTGAATTCGCTGGGCGCGTAGTACATGTCCACGCTTCCCTCGGTCACGCGTTTGTAAGCCGTGTAAGCTTCGTAAAGTTTGAGGTAATCGTCTTTGGTCATGTCGAGGTTGTAATTCTCGCGCGGGAACACTTCGTTTCTACCGTTCTTCAGATAAACGTTCTTGATCTTGCAGTCGTCGAACTTGCTGGAATCTTTTTCCTGATCGTTATCGCGTCCGGTCTGAAAAAGCACCACGACGAAATCTGGCATGTCGAACTGTATGTTGTTGAACTGTGTCGTCACGTCGAATTCCATGTGACTTCCCGACGCCATCTTCTGCACGCACTGGTAACCGTGAAAGTGAATCGGCACCTGCGGACTTTTCAAGATCTCCGCTTTGTACTTGAGGGCGTAGTTCGTTTCGTATTCCACCACCGGCATTCTCAATTCCATGCTCCGGATGACACATTTCGCTGCTTCGGGTAAAGTGTTGGCTATCGGCGTGGTGCCGTCCGGACCCAAAGTAGCGTATCGCATCAGTGCGTCGTTGTCGTTGGCCGCTCTTCGAAACGTGATCCTCAGTCCTCCCTTCCACATGATCTCCTTGTAGTCCGAGAAGAAACCAGGCAGCAGACGCATGGGAAAGAGCACCGTGTGACTTTTCGTCGATATTTTGGTTCCGGCTTCGAATCCCCCGGCCTGGTAGTACGCTGCGTCCGTTTTGGATAATTTCAACGTTCCCACTGCCGTCGACGTGATGCCTGGATAATCTATTCTGTCGATGACGGTGTTGTGTTTCCTCACCTCCACCTGCGAGAACAGGTGAGGCACGAAGTTGTCCACGAGTATCAAGTTTGCTGCTGCAGGAAACGCGTCTCCGCTTTCCTTCTTCACCACGTCGAATTGAAGATAAAGGTCCGCTCTGTGAGGATGAATGAACCCGTCGCCTACGTCCACGTCGTATTCGATCTCCCTGTTCGCTTCGTTCAGATTGGCGAACGTGCGACGGTTGGGAGGGAAAGACTGCAATTCGTAACTTTCGATTTGCTCCATTTTACATGTATGGTTATTTATTATACGTTGATCTCCACGATGGCCGTCGTAGTGGCACCTGCGAAATCCACCACGTCTCCTTTCTCGTTCGTCACCACCAACTCTATGTCGTCTATGCGGTTGCGACATACTGGAAAATAGATCGGCGAAGAGGGCGTGTAGATGATCGGTTCCATGAACTCGGAACTTGGTTTGAAAGTGGCTATGATTCCCGTCTGCTTGTGACTTCCTAATAATCCGTCCGAAGATTTCGTGATCATGCCTTCCGCCACGTTGCAGTGTACGTTCAGAGTCTCTATGGCCAAGAATTTAGGAATGTTGGTTGCTACGTGCTTGATGCCAGCTTCGAGTTTGGTGTCGTTCTCGAAACCTAAAAGTTCTCCCATGGTGCCCAGGTCCACGGTCTCCGTCGCGGATAGGATTTCCACTCTGTGCGTGACCGAATTTTGAGAAAGGTATGTGCCTTTGGGTAATTGAGCTTGCAAAGTGGAAAGATTGTATTGTCCTGGCGTGACGACGATGTGTTCGCTTCCGACGCTAATTTTGTTGTTGTGCTGCGTAACATTAGGTATGAGGTACATGCTGTAGAATGCACGCAGAGCCACGGATTTAGGATAGACGATGTCGTCGTGCAGCGTGAGTTTCAAGATTGAAGATTCGCTCGTGAGATGGAACACGCCCATCCTAGTGATGCTGTTTGAGGTTCCACAATGCTTTCTGGAAATCCTCGATCGTAGGGTTATTTATTTTAGAGAGAAACGCGAGCACGGAGAGGCAGAGATGACCGCAGTTCACGTCTCCGAAATCTTGAATGCGTTCGTCGTTGTAGTATATAGAGGTTTTGCTCGTTTTCAGATAATAAATTAAATTTGTAGGTGGAACACCTCCGAAAGAATCGAAAACAAATGCTTTATCATCATTTTTGTGGTAACATATCCAATGCGTGCCTGGATTTTCTTGACCGTCCAAGTTGACTACTCCGCATTCTCTTCTTTTAACGCTTGAAGGTAACGAGTCGGACATGAAAACTCCTCTGAAGTGTTTGATTTGTAACGGTCCGATCAGAGATTCAATGTCTCGGTTGGTGAGTGCTTCTGTTTCTTTTTTTTAAACTTTCTCATCACACCCTTCCCCTTTTTCTTCTCCATGGCCAGGTTGTGACGTTTCTGTTCTTCCAACTCGGCCTTGTTCTTCTTCGAGTCGATGACGGTTTTCGCGATGGCGGCACTTCCGCCGGCCAAACTTCCAACGGCCCCCAATGCTGCTAGGATGGCCGGGATGCTGAATATGAAACCTCCGACCTTTTGCTGTTTCCGCGAACGCTGCAATCTTTTCAATTGAGGTGTGCTGAGCAGCAATTTCATTCCGTGTCCTTTCGACAAGCAAGAACGTTTCTTCTCGCGTTGTTTCTTGGTGAGTAACCCATCGAGGGCACCTAGATTTTTCAGATTGGAGTATGGTATCTGGTACACGACACCCTTGGGCTTCATGTTGACGCTCTATGTGTTATTTTCACGGTATGTTATTTATATATATATTCTGAGATTTTTTTCTTGTGTAGTTTTTTTTACGGTATGTTATTTATATATTTTCAAGGCCTCGCAGTCGTTACACAAATTCTATTACGTGCTTCGTTTTCTTGCCAAGAAGTTCCTTTGTCCCCTTGTACACGATTCGAGTTTTGTTCTCGATTAAAATAGATAGCTTCTCGTCGGATAACATGTTAGCGTATCGATCTGGTAAAAATAGACTGTATTGTGCGTTGAGCAACAGGCGTACCTTGGGACCATACTGGGTAGAAACGATTGAACCGGAAGTTATCGTGTAAGGTTTGTCGACTTCCAATTCCTGAATTTTTACATACTCGACTGACAAATTTAGCATTTGTTTTAATGCTTGGAGATCGCTCATTTTTTCAGTTGTCAGAGTGTTAGAGAGAAATTTAATTGCTTTCTTTTTCACGATGTGTGTTATTTATATATACCGAAGATTATTTTTTTACGATGTGTGTTATTTATATATCAAGTTTTTTTTTTACTGGATGTTATTTATATACCCCACCCCAATTTTTGTTTCGTGTTCATGGCGATGGTGGTACCCAGTGCGGCGACCCGTTCACCCAACGATGCGTCTCTGCTCACGAACCTTTCGAAAGCTGCATGCTCCAATTTTTTGTCTGCTTCGTGACGTGCGTCCAGATCCGTCTGCGTGGTGTTGTAGGCTATGTCGTGATCTTTGCATGCGGCGTCCAACGGATTCACACCCTTGTCTCCTCTCTCCAATCTTTTCTCGAGTTTGGTACCCGGTCCGCAGTACTGGTAGCCAGGTAAATGCATCTCGAAAGGTAACTTGTTGATGATGTCGTTCACGAGTCCCTTTCCTTCGGCCACGTTCCAAAATTTCGGAGGCAGCGTGTTGATGATTTTGATCAGGTAACCTATGCCCTTGTCGTCGTTCACGATGAAGTTGGAAAGTTTCGTGCTGATCATGTCCACGATGCCAACCTTCTCGTTGTAGAAATTACGATTGCCTGCATTCTCTTCGCCGGCTATCACCAACAATCGGTCCACGAGTTTCCTAACGTCGTCCACCCAAACGAATTCTTTGGGTAACGTGTTGTAGCGTTTGACGCCGCTGCCTGTTTTGACCTGGTTCCAAATCGGTTTGATGAGATTCCTGTACTTCTCGCCGCTGCTCGATTTCACCCTATTCTGCGAGGCATCGTTGTTCTGGTACAAGGCATCCGTCATGATCAGAATTTCCTTGTAACTTTGGTAATCTTCGTCGGTGTAATCTTTCGGCTGCTTTTTGGCGACGAGTTCCCACAGTCCCACCGTACCCGGATACCTGTTCCAACTATCCTTGTCGCCTAAATTGACTTTAATGTCGTTGCCTTCGAAGGTCACCTTCGATTTCCCAATCTTCCACACCACACCGCCGCCTTCGCTGGTTTCCATGCTGGGATACAATCCGAACACTTCATCCTTATCGAATTTCCCCGTGCTCAGGTAGTCTCGTGCCAAAGGTCCCAACTCGATTTTATCCGAAGACGTGCTGCCTATGGCTCGACGTCGTGCAGGTGCATCCTTCAGTTCGAACGGCGTCGAAGGAATGCTCGAAATAGGCGTGGGTACGGCGTAACTTTTAGCTGCGAGCGGTACGAGTTCATTAATCAAATTTTTATTTTGTTCCGTGACAATTTTAATTTCTTTACCTAGACTGCTGATGGCATCGATCACAGGTTGATCCTGACGTTTCTTCTCTTCGTAGAATCCGCGATTCTCGGATTTCCAACCTTTGAAGCGTTTCGCGAGGTAATCGCGAAGCTTGAGATTTTCGTCTTCGATTTTCCGTTTCGTCATGACGTTATTTATACACGTCGTTTCTCACAACGTTGCAACGTTTAGAAAGTCGTTGATTTTGTTTCTGTATTTTCCATCGTTGGGTTTTCTCGTCATGTCGATCGTCGCGAATCCGAAATCGTCACCGTTCCAGCAAGTAGAGCAGCCTTCCGAAAATTGATTGTAGTTCATGTCTCCCCCTACGTAGTCATCGTACGCGTGCTTGAGGTTGGTGTGATCTTGACGAAACAAACATATGAAATTGGCGTTGTCGCGCACTAACTGTTTTGGAATTTTGGAAAACGTTTGAGCTAGGTAAAAACAATCCATTCCTTTGTGACGACCTTGCGTGAAAAAGTTGCGAATTTCATTTTGATTTTCCAGGATGGCGTCGTCGAACACAACGACTGAATTTTCACGACAACCGTCGAGCGGTTTTATTTCCGAGGCGAACGTTGCAATATCCAGACCATCGTACAGTTTCATCAGTTGCTGGTATTTGGATTGCTCCAAACTTTTCGAGAACACGTACAGGTGCCTGTTCTTCCAATCTAACCAATTCGGTGCGAGGAGAAAATTGTCCACGAGCAGTGTCGTTTTCCCACACCCCGAAGGACCTACGATCAGACAGCGGATGCTGTCGGGAAGCAACTCACCGTTCTTTTTCTTCGTTTGACTTTCTGGATCCGGTAGACGCTTCACCACGTTCCACGTACTTACAAGATCACTTCGTCCGCGTCGATCCAACTCTTTTCCGGAAGTCCCAACCATTTGACAAACAGTTTGTCACCTTTCCTACGCAATACTTTCTCGATGAGGTACGTGTCGGGGTGTTTCGTTTTAGAGAGTTCCTCTTCGTAAAATCTCCCTTTCAAAATCTCGCCGCTACTATCTTTTATTATATACGTGTGTCGGTTTCCAGGTAGAACTCGAACCACCGTAAAGAGTTCCGTGCTCCAATTTTTTGTGAATCCCTTCTCGAAGGTGCGTTTGAATTTGCTGATCCTCACCCGGTCTCCAATTTTGTATTTAGCTTTTTTTGTCGTGGGCGTGTACTTTGGGCAGTAAACGGTAGAAATTAAACGCTGCTCGTCGGACTTGGTAACGTCGGCTGGCTTCATACCTATCGTTCTGTGTACCGTATCATTATAGGTGTCGACGAGTTCCGGCAGGATGTCGACCCATTTGTAATTTCCCCGAAGCGTGAATCGTTTCCACATGTGTGTTTTCAAGGTTCGATTGAATCTTTCCACGATGCTGGCTTTGATGTGACTGAAGCTCGAATAATGTCGAATCTTGTGTTTTTGAATAAATTTTTGGAATACGGCGTTGTAAAATTCTTTACCGTTGTCCGTTTGCAGAAACCGTGGTCGTCTGCCACCGCTTTCGCGAAAAATTAATTTGAATGCTTCCGTGACGCATGTTCCCGTTTTCGCCTTCAAAGGTAGAGCCCATGCGAATTTCGAAAACGTGTCTATGACAGTGAGAAGGTACTTGTTGCCCTTGTTCAATTTATGCACGTTTTTCAAATTGCCGCTACTCATCTCCACGAGGTCACTTTGCCAGAGGTCGTCGATGCCCTTGGTTACCACAGCCAAACGTTCGTAGTTGCGGCGTGCAGGTTTATGCAATTCTTCGACGATGGCTTGCCTAGACATTTTTTTTGTTTAGAGATTACGTTTCAAGAGAAGCACCAGCGTGATGGGATTCAAAGACGGTGGTACTTCGCTCGTGTTTTGAATGATCAGCTTATCGCCGGCACTCACGTCGAAAACGGTGAGATCTTCGTCTTCGTGTATTTCATATATGTTGCGCGTTTCGTTCCAACGTGCCAGAGGAATGTTTCCTGCTTTCTGGACACCACGATTCGATATCAAAGTCATGGTGGGAACGCTAGCTTTTCTGCCGTGAGACCAGTACGAAAATTCGTTTATCTGAATCGTGCCATCGAGGAGAAACTTGTAGTACGGATGATAAGGATGCAACATGTACAGTTTGTTACCTTCGACGAACGTGGAGATTCTTTGTTGATTGGGTACGCTGTTGATTTCGATGGCTTGCAGAGAATGCAGTTTAGCGAATTTAGTGTCGACGCTAACGAGGTTACTGTGAACTTGTCCGAGTTTATTTTCGATGGGCAGCAAATGCTCGACTATGGTATCCGTTACGGTAGAAAACGACGGTTTGATTTTCACTTCCACGTTCAACTGCTTGTAGTTTTCGTTGAGTTCTTGCAACTTGGCACCGAAAGAGGCCAGCGTCGATTCCTGCGTGGATTCCAGCACTCCAACTTGATCTCTGATGTTGACGACGATGTTCTGAAGGTTCTCGACTTGATTCAATTTCGAGCTCTTCTCGGTAAGATCGTTCACGATGCTTCGCATCTCTGTAAACTGCGTGTGAAGGTCGGCGACGCTCTGCGAAGTGGGCAGCGTCGACACCAGCGAACTAATTTCGTCTCGAATCTGTTCCACGTTCGCCGTTTCCGTTTCCAGTCGTTTCAGCATTCGAGATATGTTTCTTTTCAAAACGTGCAATTCTTTGGAGGTGGGGAGATTGGCCACCCTACTCTCGAGATCGCTCAATGAACTTTTGATGTCGCTCGAATCGGATAGTGCCGTCACCGCCGTTTTCAATTTTTCCAAATCTTCGCTCGAAGGTACGCTCGTCCGTAACGATTCCAAGTCACCCTGTATGTTGTCGAGTACGTGATGAAAATGAGCGAGATTCGTTTCGACGTTCAAATTTTCTAAATATTCGATCTTCTGCTGAACCGTGCTCAACGTGTCTTGAATGCTCGTCAACGCTCTCGCTTCGGCGTGAATATTTTTAATTTCTTCGTTGATCAATTCCAAGGACGCCTGAAGCGTAGCGATGGTGGTTTGAATGTGTTCGAAATCTTGATAGGCCTCCAATTGAATTTTTATGTTCGCGACGCTTTTACCGATGACCTGCAGTTCGTCCGACGATGGTAGGTTCGTCATTGTATCTTCCAAAGTCTGCAACTTGGATTTAATTTCTTCCAACGTGCTGGTGAATTCTTCTTGTAATTTGGAAACAACAACATGCAAGCGTTCTGCGTCTATATCGTTCACCACGGTTTGAAGTTCGGAGAAATTCTTTTCTATTGCGGAAGTTCGTTCTTCGATTTCGAGTTTCAGTTTTTCCAAATCTTCATTTTTCGATTGAAATTGCTGTAATTTGGCCAAATCATTTTGAAGCGAATCCACGCTCAACTGTATATTTTGAACGCTGTCGTAAGAAGGTACGTCGACATAATTTTTTATCAGCGTCTTCAGTTCGGAATCGATTTTCAGAATGGGGTCGAGACATTGCGTTTGGAGCGTAGCGATTTCCGACTCTAAACTTTTGTTTAAGGTTTCCTGCAAAGCGATCAAATCGGTCCTCAACTTCTTAACTCGAATGTCCAACATGAGAATCTCTTCTGCGTGGTCTACACGCTTGGTGTTGCCGAAAATGTCGTTAGGCATTTTTGGTTAACGGTTATTTATAATAGGATAGACGATTCGTAATTCTACGAAGAGAGGAATGAGTTTGTCGTAATCTCCGAGGAGTTCCATGTAAAAATAATCTCCTGCAGACACATCGTACGTAATGTTAGAAAGCATCTTGTCGTGCTTGATTCGAAAAATGTTCTTGCCGGTAGAAATTTTGATTTCGCCTGCGTTCTCCGGATTCACGGTGATTTGAAGTTTCCCGTCGATCGGAATTTCGTAGAAATCTAAATTGTTATTAAAAACATAAAACATCTTGCCCACATCGTCATTCAGTTTCGTCCAAATGCTGTTGAGGTGAATGATCAACAGACCGTTGAGTTTAGGTAACACGGAAGGTAAGAGGTTATTGGAATTTGGCGGTGCAGTCTCCATGTTGATCTGTTTGCGGAAGCCAAAAAGATTCATTGTCTTTGTTAGTTATTTAAGAATACGGTCAAAGTTTTTTTTTGTAATGACACGCAAAATTTTTTTTGTTTGCTTGCGTCACAATACAGGCACGCGCGCGCGCGTGTGTGTGTGCGACACATTGTTCCCGAAAAAGGTTTACAAAAGTCACAATATATAAACCTTTGGTCCCACAGTTGGAAAATTACGATAAGTTGCATTCAAAAGTTTCAAAATATCATATAGTAGAATTTTTGAAGAGTGGGTAGGCAACACCGACGAGCCTCAAATAATAATTCAAGACTCGTCAGTGTTGCCAATTCCTATTTGTAGGTTAGCTTAGCCAGTGAAAGATCATATAGTGGAATTTTCTTCGGATGGGTTGGCAAAACCCAAGCCTCAAACAAAACATCCAATAAAATTGCCAAATATAAAAAAAAGACAATAGACCCCCCTCATAAAAAGCTACAGTAAACCCACAGTGTTGCCGACACTAGGCCCCCAACAGTATTGCCAGACATAAAAAATACATGGACCCCCTCAGGCCCTTTGATGAAAATTTACAGTGAAAAAAAAAAACCCAGTAGGTTAACAACACTGTCAATCTACGGTAGTGTTGCCAGATGTAAACAGAGGGCAATAAACCCCCCCTCCTCATAAAAAGCTACAGTAAAAACCCACAGTCTTGCCAACTCTGCTCTCAAAATGTACATCATAAAAGGCTACGACGAGCGCCACAACCTTGGTGATTTTTTCGGGTAAGAAGTTGGCAACACATGCCTTACGAGAGAAATCCATTAAGGCGATCGAGCCCCACATGATGATTCGAGCCCCAATTGAGGGCCCAGTACCCGGCCACTAGGTCTACTGACGGCCCGACTATGCTGCTGATCACATCACCTCCAAAATGGCCGAGATCGAGAATGTGTGGAGCCCTATCTCCACATCCCTTAAATGTGCCTTCATGGCGCGGTGCTATATGCACGGGAAACTTTACCTTACATCAAAATTACTATTTGTTTCAAATTTTGAGGAAATATGCTGTTTATTATTTTTATGAGGCGAACACGGAGAGCATTTATGGAGAAAAATGTATTCGTCCTTGCGTGACTCAGACTATACCTATTAATTTCAACATACCCCCAAACAATACAGTGTTTTGAACAGTTGTTGATTCGATTATTCAATTAAGTGCAAGATGTTTGCTAAATCAACGATGGGTTGAATCCCCTAACCCCCTCCCTCCGCCTTATATACAGAGATGATTTAGTGCCTCATCCAGGCTTCTTAGTTTGGCCGAAAAGCTCAGAGAAAAAATTTTCTCCCAAGAGGGGAATCTGTGTAGAGAAGAGAATAACAGCGTTGTACATTTATTCAGCAACATTAGAAGCACAAGACGGGACAAATTACACCTTCCGAATGAAGTCACGTACTGCAGAGCGTGAGAAGCGGCGAAATCAATGTTGTGGCGAATTGGCAACGAGGAGACGCAAAACGAAAATACGCCGAGAGCGCAGTGGGGGGTCGGTCGTAAAAATACGTAAAAGAACTACTTTTACGCTTCGCCTCGTAAAACGAAGGCTCTTCTGAGCAGAAACGAAATGAAGACGTAGCAGGAATCGCCATCTGGAAGGAAAAGAATGAAATATCGTTCGAGAAAACGACATCAACTTCTGTTAGGATCCGGCAAGCGGAAAAACGAAATTTGATTTTTCTTTTTTTTTCTGTTTTTGAGATTTCGTTTCTCTCTCTATCGCTGTTCCAATTAATTTTCTCGCTACGAAATGTTCCAATCCGATAGGGGATTCAATTAAAAACTTTCCAGCCATTGTTTCTGGGCTGGAAATGTGGGGGAGGGGGGTTGAAACGGCTGCGCCACTATGACTAATGATCAGTGACGTGCGGTGACGTCGACACTTGGGGTAGCAGTCAGTGGCGTGCTCAGGGTGGGGGGTTGGTGTGGGTCACACCCCTCCCCCCTTTAGGGACCAGTATTCCTAAAAATAGAACGTCAAAGAAAGGAAAGGATTGGAAAATGAGGAATGACTACTAAATGAAAGTACACGTAACCCCCACCCACATTCGAAATAAAAAAACGATTTGACTACTAAGCCAGAGATCCTGGGTTCGAATCTCGGCTTGACCATGGGTATTCTTTGTGTGTGTCCCTTGCCCTTCATCAATTTTATCGTATCATCTTTGCGATTAGCCAAAAGTGGCGGAAAATCGAAGTAAAATTAACCAAATCGAGCAATCAATCAATGATTTGATTTCATTTTTGTTACTTAACGTGGTTTTTTTTTGTCACATTTGGTTAATTGCGAAGATGATGCGATAAAATTAATGAAGGGACAAACACAAAGAACACCCATGCCCAGGTCGGGTCTCGAACCCGGAACTCCTGTTGTCGTAGCACGCTCTGATAACCACTCCCCCACGGTTGGTTGATTTTGTGTTTTAAGTACACTTTATGCACAGAAACAAAACAGGTAACAAAATACACTTTTTTGTAGTTTCTTCAATAATATTTATTTGGCTTTTTGAGTTCTGAGATACATTTTTAATTCCAAATTATTTCATTATTCACTGCAGAGTACAACACATAGAATAAGAATGCGCACTCATCACGGGTTCGAATCCTGGCCTGGATTGTTCATATGAGCCCCTTCATCAATTTCATCATATCATACTCATCCTCATTTTTGCGATAACCAAATGTTGCAGAAAAGCGAAGTAAAATAAACCAAACCAACAACAATATGAACACGGGTTCTCTTGCCCAAATAAATACATCCGTATTTATGACTGTTAGAGGCCAAGAGTAGTATATTTAAATAAAACTACTAAAACGAAAGTGAGAGAGAGCCTGATCACATATTTGTAATTTAATCATCATGTATTCCATATTTGAAAAAAATAGAGAAAGAAAGCATAACATTATTATCTGCACATAACACGTTCCCATTTCATAAATAATAAAACTACATTTAGATTATACATACATATTGTACAACGTGTAAAAGGTTGTGTAAATACAGAGAACATAAGTACTGCATAAAATTTTACCCTGAATTCTTTAGAGGATTTACAAAAGAAATCTATGAGAAACCAATCCCCTATCTGTCCTATAGGAGATAGACTGGGGGACCTGAAAGCCTGGGCTTTCAACCATTGCAGAGGGGAGGCACGGGGCAAGGGAGGTAGAGGTAGAAATCTTCCTCTTTCCTTCAGGCGACCGTTTCTACCTGGAAACTGGTCTGGCGGAAGAAGAGCGAGCTAGGGTATCCAGCCAGCTTTGCCCGCGGATCATACCGATGGACGAGAAGCGCGTGGAAAAGACAGTGTTGCATATGAACTATGGCTTTAACAAGACAATAAATATTGTGATTTGAATATAATTCGAGATGTGAGATTGATTGATCTATCTCTGCTAGACTAGCTACTCCTCAGTGCACGTCACTGCTAATGATGTCTGACTTCCGAAAGTCTGCTGTAGGCGTCTGCAAGCATTGAAAAAATGAACGTTTTTCCAAGTTCCTGGTCTCTTTACAAATGGAAATATTGAGCTCGTAGTTGGCAACTCTGACAGTTTTATTTTCTATGTTGGTCAGTTCATTACTTCATGTTAAATCGCGATGGGACCGAAATAAATGAACGAACAAACACCTCTGCCTTATGCAGGATTCGAAACCAGGACTCTCGTCGGTTGTAGAACCATACGCAGAGATCTGCACCATCGACGGTGGCAACAGGACCACAGTGACTCATATTATATATATATCATGGGCGTCGGGAAGGGGGGGTCGAACGGTTCGTTCGACACGACCCCCTCTGGAAATTGACATCTTTCATTTAAAGATACAAGAAAGCCGATAGTTTGTTACTCTTATTGTGAAGAACAGAAATAAACTTCATTTAGTTAGTATTCGAACAGAAAAATCAAAGTAAAAATGCATTGGATTGAAAACATTGAGTGAAAAATACAGAACCATTTCATCCAAAGAACAAATGATCCCACAGTTTTCAAAATTATAATAATTACAGTTATAGGTGAGAGGTCACACAACAAACGTTATGAAAAAAAATACTTTTTGTTAACGAGACTTGCAAATGTTAATATTAAAATGCATTTCAGTTACTAACTGCATAAAATGCAAAACAAATAATAGAAAATAGTTGTGCTCGTATTCACTTGTTTGATGGATCGAGTCTCCCCATTTATATAATAATAATCGTTTATTTTAAGTGTTGAGCACAGTATGAAACCTAATACAGCACTAAGTCAAATACAAAAGTACAAAGTTACACGAATCAAATACATAAGCTGTAGAATAACATAACATAACAAGTTAGCATATTTACACTTCAAGTTACGGTTTTCAACGAGATCTATTATATCTCTGATACTAATAATTGTTTATTGTTATATAATATTGTGCAATTAACTGTGTATTGTTCTAATAATAATAATAATCATATTTATTGAAGTGATGATAACGATTAAACAACCACTATGTTATACAAAATTAAAAAATTGAATACATTATTATAAAATATAAGAGTGGATCCTACAATCTTATACATCAACATAAATTCAAATTATAGGTTTCAACAAGATCAGCTACTAAACCTCTTGCCTTGTTTAGGCATGTGAGAATTGAGATATACCTATGGGAATATCTGGGAATTAATAAGCTATATTATTCAAAAAGTATTCACTGTCAACTTGGAAATTTAATATCTTCTCTACAAAATTTATCCTTTTCATTTTTCTTCTTTCTTCTAAAGAAAACATATTCAACTGTGATAACCATTCAGAGTAATGTTGATCATAGTAATTTTTTTTAAACTTTGTGCATAATAACCTGATAAAAAGTTTTTGAACTGATTCAACTTTTGAAGATGACTGGTTGCAGTCAGAAACCATAATTCATTTGCTTATTCAAGAATAGGACGAACTATCGTTTTATACAGGAATATTAAGGTATCTTCCTTTTTAAAAACTTTCCATGAGAAAAATATATAACCAAGCATTCTCTTTGCTCTTTTGCAAATTTCTGAAATGTGCTCATCACATATGAGAGAGGAGTCTATTACTATTCCTAAGTCTTTATGACTGTCGCACACTTGGATTTTATTTTCATAAATAAAATAGTTGGAGACTATATAATGAACTTTCTTAGTACATCTTAAAACTTTACATTTTTTCAAGTTAATTTCCATTTCATTAATCTTGCACCAATATGTCATTCTATCGAGATCAGCCTGAAGTTGAGCGACATCATTATTTGTTAAAATACTCTTAAAATTTTTTATATCATCTGCATATAGTAAACATGTGCTAGATTTAAAACATAATGTAACATCATTGATAAAAGCAGCGAACAGAATTGGGCCAAGTGGCGACCCTTGAGGTACTCCACAAAGTATTTCTTTTTTAGAAGAAGTTGTTTCACCAATCTTAACAGAGAAACTTCTATTTACTAAAAAATTGGAAAACCATTTCAGAAATCGTGGTGATAATCCCATTTGGTCGAGTTTGTAAATTAATAGCTCATGGCTGACACTATCAAAGGCTTTAGCCAAGTCAATAAATAAAATATCGGTCTGGGATTGCTTCCTAATGTTAGATTTAAGAGAGTCTATTAAAACTAATAAATTTGTAATAGTAGACCTTTTTCTAAAAAATCCATGCTGATTTCCACCAATATATTGTTTAAACGAAAAATACAAATAGTCAGCAATTATGTGTTCAAAAACCTTTCCCATGGAGTTTAATATAGTAATTGGTCTATAATTATTAATATCATTGGCTTTTCCATCTTTGTTTTTAGTTACAGGTACAATAAATACATTTTTCCAGATATCTGGAAATATTCCAGAAATAAGTGACATGTTGTAAATTTTAGTTAACAATGGTACAAAAACATCTTTGTTTGCTTTCAAAATAAAGTTATGTATGCCATCAGGACCTATTGAAGAACTGCCTTTTAGTATGTTAATTGTATCACTTACATCCTTTTCCAAGATAACAGGTACATCAATTAAGTTGGTGTATGAATGAAGATTAATATTTTTAAAATTTACATGACTTCTTTTTGAGAAAGATTTGTGAAAAAGCTCACTAAAAGCATTAGCAATATCATATTCATTGAACAGTACATCATTATCATAAATAATTTCAGTGATAGTATTTTCTCTCTTCTTTCTATTAAAGTGAAACCAAAAAGCATTCTTGTCACCACTAACATTGTTTTCTAAGAAGGAGTAGTAATGCTCCTTTACATTAGAATATTCCTTTTTAACATCTTTCCTTAATAATAATTATAATAATAATTATTGTTATTATTTCGAATAAAATTTATTTTTGTTAGTTTATATTTATTATTGTATAATAATATTTGTAACCGTGGTAATAATACATATTATTTATCTACTATTCAACTTTTATCATTTGCCCCCCCCCCTGCAAAAATTTCTGGCGACGCAAATATATATAATATCCACCGTCATCTTAAACTCTAAGGTTGTCAAGGAGGCACTTCCCAACACATAAGGACAAAACCGTCGCCCAACAGTGGATATTATTCTATATCCTGTCCCAGAAGTCTGTGGAGCAAATGAACGAAAGCAAGTCTTCCGCGCAAATAGTGACTCGAGAGAGGGTTACATGGAGGTTGCAAAACGCAACTGCAGTTATAGTCGACGCGCTAGTTACGTTAAAGACCGGCTGGCTTTCAAGTCCACGGAGCGCGCCCATAAGCTCCAGCAATCACATTCAACGCAAAGTGTTGCCACACATCTACTCTACGCCACCTTATCCCTCCGCGCACAAGCACCTTCCCACGGTCTCCACATTGAAGTTGCAAAGTACGGCAACAGCGTATCCGCAATCATGTGACTGAGACTCCACGTGGAGTAGACGAGCAGAATGACAGCTGGGCCCATTGGCTGAAGGTTGAGTGCGATTGGACGAAAACAACTCGCCCGCTATTTATCCCCACCCACTTTTGTGGCGGCAGGTTTCTTTAGTCTTCGACGTTAACAAAGGAAACGCGTGGACTATACAAGCCGTTTGCAGCAGCACGCACTGCTTTGCTCCACCCATTCACTTTCTTCATTTCTCTACTGTTATGAGAACAACAAGAAGTTTATCATCTTTCTTCTTAGTTGGCAACACTGAAGCCAAAAAACATCAATCCAAGTCGATACATTCGTACATTCCTGCAGAGAGATCGGAATTTGCAATTTTTATGTTCTTTTTTTTTTACTGCTTCTACTTTGCTCAGCTTACTGCATGAACGCCAGTGGAATGATGGAATGACAACAACTTGGAAGTTTGCTAGAGAAAAGGGAAGACTTGACCTTGAGACAAAGGAGGATCAATAATTATGTACGGCACGCATGGTGGACCCATCATGCAATGTGTTATTGGCAGCGCCCCTAGCGGTGGGTTGTAAATGAAAGCAACAACCTTATTGTACGAGTTATTACACGTGCGGCAGGTATATAAGAATGATTTGAAGAATCGTTTCGAAATATCTACTCTGAGCATACTCGCAATTAGATAAGTGTGAGATTAATGCTACGTAATGGCAAATCATAATAAACATTTTTAGCGATGTTTTACGTTGTTTGGTTTCAGATAGGAGAATTGGATTCATTAGTCTCCAATAGTGGCGGCGATTTGAAGGGGGGCATCATCATTCATGCTCTTCCTCTGGAATAGCCAAATCCAGTGGCGGCGATTTGCTTCCATAACAGAGTGGGGGGGGGGGGGCAAGGTGCCAGGGGCGGCGCCAGAAATTTTCGACCGGGTGGGCAGAAGGTGTATATTAATAGATTAGGGTGGGCAGTTATAAATGTAAGGCCATATACGTGCGTGTGTGTATATATATATATATATATATATATATATATATATATATATATATATATATATATGCATTTAAGACACACATATATATGTACGACATACATGCATATGTATCCCCTTCTCTCTTACACTCCCGATTTCCCTTTGCTTTTCATGTTTTCTGTTTTACTCCCTAATGCCTTCTTATAGCTTTCTTTCTCAGCTTGTTACCTCTTTCTCCCTTTCACTTTCTCTCGTTCCATTCTTCAAATGTTTCTCTTAACTGCCATGCACACACACATCACATGTATGCGTGTGTGTGTTTGGTGTCTTCCCTCTTACTTTTCTAATCTATTCTCGCATCTTGTTCCACTACTTTGTCTCCTTCAAGCAAGTGTTTGTGTGTGCGCAGCCATACATTCTAATCACATTCTTTCACGTCAATGTAGTGAAATAAATGTGAATTGTTTGCATCTCATTTGTCCTTCAAGTGCAAAAATACAAGACACATACCTACTACACTTTATATATTAGGGCCGCGACAGTGATAGAAATTGTGATGGTACACAATGGCGAAGGATTAAATTACTTTTTCGTAATTTAAATGCATGTTCTTGATCATATTACTTTCATCATATGAGATTTTGACTGAAACTTGGCTTACAGAGTTATTGCAACTGACAAATGTATCTGAATGTTTGCAGTTACGGCTATTGGGTACCAAAACTTGGGGGCAAGGACAGTTTTCTTTTTTTGGTAGAAAAGTCTTAGCATTAAGAGGCCAGTGCGGGTACAACAAGTGGCAAAATGTAGTGGGGGGGAACTCCCCCCTCGCTCGTCCTAATCGCTGCCACTGGATATTTGGATTAAAATTAATTTCTTATTGGGAATGTACACACATACATGGAAAAACCAATTCTTTGTTCATTCTGCATAAAGTATCCCCAGGCTTATGAAAGGCTATTTTGACAAATATTGCCCAAAAGTAATAATCAAGTAACATTGAAAAATCTGTGAGCTAAGTTGTTATTCGTTTTCTGAAGTAAGTCTTCGTTACTCATGCGGGAGAAGTGATACACGTATGGTTAGATGAACACATGCACTGAGGTAACAAATAGTTTACATTTTGTAGAATGTGATTTTGGACACAAGGAATTCGTCGAAATTGATCACTATACCCGGTAATTCATCTCTTTTTCACAGACGACTTGGATTGTATGGCGTGACCTTTTCGAAAGCGCTCAAATGTTAACCTCTATCCTGCGCAGTATACCCTGAAAACTTTAATCTTGCAGGCGAACGAGTCTCTGGCGCCTGGAACCACAGTCAAAATAATAATTTGTGGGGGGTAGTATTTTCAATGTCTGTGTGTATTTGTTCCTCCCCCCTTTCGTCACTTTCATCTAATCACCATTGAACCTCATTTTCGCCATTAACCAAAATTAGCAGAAAAGTGATTTCACCTAGAACAAATCATTCGAATCAGCAACAACTTACTCTTCCAAAAGTGGAGTTTCATTAATTCATACAACTTCGAAAGTTGAGGTGGTAGTTTCAATTTCACAGTGTTTCATTGTCGGTTCAAGGCAGCTAACTCCGTGAACAATAACGTTGTTTTCCGAAAGTCTCAAATATTTATCTTTGGCAATACACCCTCTTAAAAGAACGCATCTTTTATGGTGATAATATAACACGTTCCCTGCGAGTTCTTTCTGTATATATATATATATATATATATATATATATATATATATTTCTCAAATGGCATAACGTTGTCGCCTTATAATGAAGAGGTTCTGGTATCTACTGCCCCCTCTCCTAGTGGAAGCACAATGCACACTGGTTCGGACTCCACATTAAACTGTAGGTTTAGTCCCGATTAGCCTATCGGAGCATAAAATTCGACTTAAAAACAAATAAACCAAATTTTCTTATTGATACTTCGTGACATACCATTTCTTCTTTACTTCATCGGCATCTACAGATTCTGTTGACCTTTTCGGCTAAACCTCTGATGCTTCAAAAGTTTAAACCTTCTCAAAACAAAGCTTTCCTTCCAACTGCTGCTTCTTTTAATTCTACTTAAGTTAATCACAAGAAAAATCGCATGATTACGTAACTGATAGGCAAAATTTATGTCTGGAACCAGGATTTCTAAATAGAATTAGCCACCCATTATCAATTCAATAATTCTGTTGCTTTTTCCAAACCCACATAACTGTTACATCAAAATTAATATACCTCGGTATTGTAGTGGCTATTGTGACTGCTTCTTATTAGTATTTATTAGTAGAACGAATACAAAGTTGTTATTTTGTATACCATGTAGATATTTGAAAATGACAGGCTAATGTAAAATATAAATATAAAAATTGTAATGAAATAAAGAAAGAAACACTTCTGGAATTTCAATGTAGACCCAGTGGCGGCGATCAGGGGGGCCCTACTTTTCGCCACTTTTGCCCCCGCACTATGCTAAACCTTATCTACAAAGGGAAATATACTGTCTTTGCCCCCCTGGTTTTGGAACCCATTCGCCGCCACTGTGTAGACCTAATTACAAAGTCGAAATAATTTATTGTGTTGCTGGAGGAAGCAACGCTGAGGTTTTTATTTGTTTATTTAAATATTATTTTAATCATACGCAGGCCGGGATTTATATACAGTGTGTCCGTAAAGTCATGGTGCACTTTTGACCGGTCACAGGAAAGCAACAAAACAAGATAGAAATGTGAAATATTCACCAAATAAAAGGAAAACTCTCCAAGTTTCCGTACTATGATGCGCAAGCGTGTGCGCACACAGGTGATGACGCAACACCACGAACTGCGCAGCAGCGGATCAGCCCTCGCCCACGCCAGTCGAGATGTGGACGGTACAGAGGAAATTTCTGTGTGTTCTGTGGCTTGCGAAGTTCGAATCCGTGAGCAAAGTGCAACGTGAATACCGTCGCGTGTACAACGAAGCGCCACCACATAGGAATAACATTAATCGGTGGAATAAGCAGTTGAAGGATTCCGGCAGTTTGTTGGACAAACCCCGTTCTGGTAGGTCATCGGTAAGTGACGAGTCTGTAGAGGCTATACGGGAGAGCTACCTAAGGAGCCCTAAAAAATCTGTGCGTGCGTGTGCTCGACAATTACACCTAAGCAAGACTACAGTTCATAAGGTGTTAAAGAAACGTCTGTGTTTTTCGGGTTACGAATTGCAGCTGTTGCACGCTATCAAACCGGCGGATAGACCCACACGATTCGCGTTTGCTACAGATATGCTTCATAAGATCGACAATGATGAACGATTTCTGCAGAAGATTGTGTTTAGCGATGAGGCGACATTCCATGTCTGTGGGCATGTTCATCGCCATAACGTCCGAATATGGGCTGCTGAAAATCCTCGTGCCTACGTTGAGTACGAACGTAACACCCCTAAAGTGAACGTGTGGTGTGGCCTGATGCATGATAAAGTGATAGGCCCATTTTTCTTTGCGGAGCAGACTGTGACGGCAAACAACTACCTTGACATGTTGGAAATGTATGCAGTGCCACAATTTCCAGAAGGTGTCATCTTTCAACATGACGGCGCGCCTCCACACTACGCCAACATTGTTCGTGAGTTTCTGCTGGATACAACATTCCCCCAACTGTGTATAGGGAGGGGTTCTGTCCAGCCATGGCCACAACGACCCCCAGATCTGACGCCCTTAGACTTTTACTTGTGGGGTTATGTGAAGCAACATGTGTACAGTGAACATATCAAAGACATTAATCATTTCAAACAGAGAATCATAGACGTTATTCACTCTGTTACACCAGATGTCCTTAACCGTGTGTGGGAAGAACTTGAGTATCGTTTAGATGTGTGTCGGGCAACAAATGGAGGCCACATCGAACTGCACTGAATAGGTAAGACACTTGGAGAGTTTTCCTTTTATTTCGTGAAGATTTCACATTTCTATTTTGTTTTGTTACTTTCCTGTGACCGGTCAAAAGTGCACCATGACTTTAAGGACACGCTGATGTGAAGACCCGGAGCTTACAACACCAAGCCCACACCCCAATCCCCTCCACACTTTCAGTTATAACTTTTTGCCAAGCTACATGAGGTGGTTAGTTACACGTATTTCTACATTTTTTCATCGCATCCAAAGTACCTAATTTTTTCTGTATGTGGTACTTTTCAAAGCAGTTTTTCCCCCAGTGAAGGCCCGGAGCTGCAGCCCTCAAGCTCACCCTAAATCCTGATCTAATTTTGACCATACCCTGCATAATTTTGCCTCCTAAGGCCACTAGCTGCTTCTAATCATAGAAGTATTCAATTGGTCACAGTTGTCTTGTTTCAAGATCTCTAGTAATTCCTTTTGGTTTCTAATGACAAAGTTAAATCAGCTTTTTATGGGATGATGATATGTGAACATTTCTAGTATAGATAATATTCATTAGTAATGAACACCAGAATACACTTATTTATTGCAACATTCACATATCTCTAAGTATATGTACTTAGTGAATTTGTTTGGGTGGGCAATCGGGTGGGCACAGGAATTTTTGGGTGGGCGCTTGCCACCCGTGCCCACCCCTGGCGCCGTCCCTGCAAGGTGCCAAAACTTAGGAAGGCAAAGTCAGTTTACTTGCCGCCACTGACGCAAAATACACAACATACGATGTACGCTTAAGGTAAACTATGTCACAGTTTGGTTACAGATATCGTTGATGCCGAGTCGTGAATACATGCCTTTAGGGTTTAGTGTTAATTACAGTAAATTCACTTTCTTTTTTTTTTTTAGTTACTGCAATTTCAGCTTGATGATCTTACTCACAAAGAAGTTTCTTGTAGAAGGAAAGAAAATGCTTCGTTAATTACACTATTCCAGCTACAATAATTAACTGGAATTACTGAGTTGATCATTATCGCATGCATGGGCGGAGTAAGACGAGGCTCCAAATAGCTGTGTTCTTGCATTCCTCTGTGAGAGCGTCCCTGATTGCGGCCTATGTAACTGGTCAGAGACTCAAGCATCGCGAGGCCAAAAACAGCACATGCGCAGGAAGTGGTTATGATTCTGTGAGCGTTTCGCACCATCTGACACCCGATTTCTTGCTATCTCTTGTACGTGCGTAATTGTAACGTTCCCTTGAGATGTAAATCTTATTTGATAGTTGCATGTAAACCAGTCCTGTCTAGCAAAAGATAAGAAGTGGTTGGTTCTTTCTTCGGTAGCAAGGCACGTGACTTCTGTGCACGATTCTGAAGATCGTTATTTGATTAGAGGAGGAGTGTTTCGGCCTGTAGGCCAATTTTTACAAGCAAACGTGTCTGGATTGTGATACATGATGCAAACATGACCATGTCATACTTTGGTGAATTTTCCCGACGTTATTATATGCAATTATGAAATACACTATGTGCAACAATAATGTGTATTATGTATACTTATTATCTACTTCATAATGTGCTCGAAGTGGAAATTTATAGGCGTACGCAATCCTCTGATTGGGGGGAGGGGCAAGAGGCTTGAGGAAAGTTCGGTCGGGGATAGAAATGTGGTAAAAGGGTTCGAGCCCGGTGGAGGCATAGTGGTTCGGATCGAACTGTAAACTGTAGGTGCAGTCCCGATTAGCCTTTTCCGTGTATAAAGTGGACTTATACTTTTCTTGATGGGGTGTGTACAGTGTGTGCCCGGCTTGAAAATACTTTATTTTTAAAAAAAATATAATAATAATACCGGTATAATGAAAACGACGATAAGATTCCTTTACGCTAAATTTCTAGGTAAAAGTATTAAGGGGCAATTGACCCCTTTGCTCCCCTGTGTGCACGCCTATGGTGCAAATTCGTATCTGTGGGGGATCTTGGTCTAGGATGCACATGGAGGCAATGCAGTAGGGGAAAGATATACATGCAAATTATCCTAGCTGGGGATCCCCCTCACATCGGGGGTTATATAGAACTACTATAATTTCTGACCTTTTCCTGCATCCGATATTACTGCAGGAGATGGGGAAACTGGTCCAGACGGGAGAGAGGGGGATTACGACCACTGGTTCTATACATTGTGTCACGGTATCTTGTGACATGCTAAACGCAGTTCGATATAAATTATTTTTTATATATTGATTCATTTTATGCACAAACAAGAAAGTGTGAGGTTTGATTTTATTTTTGTGAATAAACTTGTATCCGAGCCAGACGTCGGGAGTTGGGAGATGGGGTTTTTCTTGAGTGACAGCCGCCGCCTAGAACATGACATATTTGCACCAACGCGGAGATAAGGAAAAATTATTTTCGCCGCTACCGGGCTCGAGTCGCAGCAGGCGTTCGAACCCATGTTCACGGATGACCAGGAGAACCAGCTGGAGCCCAACTCTGCAAGGATCCAGGACGCGTCGCTGACCGCGCCTTTCAAGACAATGGGCAGAGGTCATTTCCATCCCCTGAGAAAGCGAAGCCAAGCCACTAGAGCGTCCTGTTCAACGGAAGAATTCGAATCTCTTATATATAGGCAGTACTATGATTCCAGACACAGTTTTGACCCGGATTTCACAGAGAGAGCATCTCCGCGCTACACTCTCGCGTGATCATTGCTTTGTGTCCGTGAACTTTGTTTCCTTACGTACTGTGAGCAACTTGCAGATAGAGAGTTACCAGTGTGCGCCTTATTTTGGTGAAGATTACGCGGTGATTTGTTTTTGCCAAGCGTGGACTACATAAGGATGGAGGGCTAAAGAAGATAGAGAAGGGAGGCCGTCGCTTCCCTGACACCCGCAACGATGCATCGCCATCTTCCGACGAAGCCAGTCAGCCAACGCCAAAGACGACACCAAAGCCAACACTGCCCAAAGCCCGAAGGACGTTTTCAGAACGACGCCGATCGAAGCCAGAGGGAGAGATTGAAGGACGACTCCAGAACGACGCCGATCGAAGCCAGAGGGAGAGATTGAAGGACGACTCCAGAACGACGCTTCCAGAACGACGCCGAATCGAAGCCCGCCACCAGAGAGATTCCTGACCGACGCGTGACCACGTACACCCGACGCTAGTGACGAGATGAACGCCCGAAGTTCTGAGGAGGTGCAAGTGCAACAGATCGTCGCAATTATTCCTCGTCGCGATCGACCTCGGAGGACAATTTCGCCACAAAGGAACCGTGTGCAAGTCCCGCGTCCAGGAGAGATGAATGACCACGCCATGTAGCAGAGTCTGGTACAGTATACTTCAGAGGGTCTCATGTACATGTAAACGTGCGTCGTCAGTATCAACACCGTACAGTTAACGCCGAAGTCTCACTTATTTGCAAAGTTACTCAGGAAACCCCGAACCTGATCCCCGCGTCTGATAATTTGTGGTATTGTTATAAAAAAGGGTAATTTCATGTTCAGATGTTCTAATTTAATTGTCTGCATTCAGCGTTAGAAGCTCCATTTCATTTCTTTAATATTTAGTATAAATGGTCAAAGTGTGCTCCATTTCTTGTGTAACCGACCGCCCCGTCGCGCCATTTAATTTGTCAATAGTTGACTGATGAGTCCTTTTTAATTGTGGAAAGCGTAGTTGTTTTTATTGCAAGGTCGTGCGCATGAAGTAGTATTATTTGTTGCATAGTGGTTTTTAATGTAATTTTTGCTCGCGCCGACGATTGATTTGTGTATTTCCGGCAGCTGGAGCCAATTAAGTTTTTGCATCCCTATGTAATTGTGTAGTTGTTCTCATTGGACGAGAGAGGCTTATGTGTAATACCCCCGTCCGAGAAACTTGTAAAATGCCGTGCTTACGACTGGATGCATACGTACATTCGAACGAAAGATTTAACCACGCCGACCCAATTGTCTTAGTTAACGGCTTTCCGAGGGCTGGCACTTAAGTTAATTTAAAAGAGCACAGGAGCTGGCAGACAAATGCCCTAAATTCACATAAAGGTTTAAAAATTAAAAGGAATGATATGTTAATGAGATCCATGATTTGTATCCATACTTCACATGTAAAAATACCTCATGTGTGTGAAAGAGAGATAGAGTGAATGTTGTGAGAGTGAGGAGGCTTTGTAAACAGTTGTTGATTGCAATATTTTTGTTGTTACAATATATATTCACTTTTTACCGTTCGTCAGTGTTGTTATTTGACGTTTTTCAGGTACCAGATATTATGCTATTAGTGTTTTATGATTGTTCGAATCTACATATCAAAGGTAAACAAAACAGTGTAACTTTCCAAGGTATTAATCTCCGCCTCGCAATAGTATGACAATAAACGACCGTCTCAGTACCGAACTTGATAACTGGACCGTGAGTCACGACCGGTTTCCCGTACACATAACGACGTTTGGCCCCGTGCCGGGGTATGATTGACACGTCATTTCGGGGACCGTGAGTGCACTCGTTACATTTGGCGCCGCGAACATGGGACGGCAACTTTTGTCATGTCTTTCCAGGAAAGCCAGGTTGCGAGAGCGGTAGAAATTTCATTGTTGTATACGTCACGCATAAAATTCTTGTGTTAGGTTCCTGGTTATTTTTGTGTTTTTGCTTTGTATTTCGAGGGTTATTTTCATGTATTTGTCGTAGGTTCACGTGTAAGGACACGTTATTGGGCGTAATTGGTAACAATAGGGCAGATATTTTTTCGGCGAAAGCAGCAAGGGCAGCTGCATAGGGCATTTTTTATGTACTTTTTGTGTACTTTTTTGGTTGTTGGCGTAATTTATGGCATCAGGCTGAGTTGCGGGATAAGGGATTCCCGACGGACCTCCTTTTTCTTTTTATGTATCGATTTGTAATTCACATTTTGTGTGAGCTCGCGTAAGTTTGCGTAACTGTTCCTAAGTGCGACAGAAGATTGAGCAGATAATTAGGGAAAGGCCTCCATGAGATTAAGAAATCGTCGTATAAACTGTTTGAACATGAGTGACGTCATGGTGGTTTGCAAAGTTTGTGGACAGGAATTTTCCAATTTCGAAGTCGACAGCGAGGGAGCCGGACCGGTTTGTCTCCAGTGCAAGGGCCCGTTAGAAAGCGAAATGGAGATACCAAGTGCCCAGGGGGGTACATCGTCACGTGCGGACAGCGACCACAACAAGGAACAAGATGACGTAGGAAGTGGCAGTGGTGCCAACCACCTCCAGCTAATCTTCCAGATGCTCCAAGGAGTTCAAACCAACATCCAGGGGTTGCAGGCTGAAATGCAAGGGGTCCAGACCAACATCCAGGGATTGGAAACCAGAGTCCAGACCAACATCCAGGGATTGGAAACCAGAGTCCAAACCAACATCCAGGGATTGCAGGCTGAGGTGCAAGGGATGCAGACCGACGTACGAGGGATGGAAGAACGCCTCCAAGGGACGGTTCGCGCCTCCGGAGAAGAAGTGACGCAACAACTCCTTCAGACGATCCAAGAATCCGAGGCTCGAATCGAATCCAGGATCGCCAGGACCGATGCTCGCATCAATGAACAGGAAGCCAAGGTGGCAACACTGGCGCAGAGCGTGCGTGAACAGGAAGGAGCTTTGCAACACATCGGCCAACAATGTGCACAGCTGGAGTCAGACTGCACTCGGAGCAACGATGCCCTTGAGCGACCTGTACGGCGAGCGGCGAGCGTAGCGGAAGGGAATTCCGAAAAGATAAAGGAAATAGAAGAGAAACTGCAGCGACTGAACGTAGCCGACGTTCCCGGATCATCGCGAGAGCCGGCAGCCATGACGTCATCGCAGCCAGCTGCGGTCCCCTCGTCTTCGAGGCGCGCGAGTGACGCAAGACCGACTACGCTTGTCAACGGAGGAAGCGAAGTGGAACCTGGACTACATCTTCCATCGCCGCGACCGTTCGAAGCCCAAACTTCAAACAGGGAAGATATACGGTCTGAACCAGCACCGACGAGAAGGGCTCTGTTCCCGCCTGAATATAAGAAACATTTCAAGAAGTTCTCCGGGGCCGACAGGATATTGCCGTCTGCCTTCATCGAGGAATTTGAAGCAACAGCCCGGGAGTTAGGACTTGCGGATGGGGAGCGATTACTCGTGCTGAAAGGCCTAATGCAAGATCGGGCAAAGAACTGGCTGGATCGGAATGAAGTACACTTTCATTCATACTCGGCGTTTAGGGAAGCGTTCTTGACACACTTTCAGCGCCCCATGCAAGTGGAAAGGATGCTTATCCAACTGAGGAACGAGAGGTACGACAGGAACGGGGGACTTACTTTCTCACAATATTTCTGGCGTAAGTTCAATGAGTTCCAGGCTCTCCAGCCACAGATGACCACGTCGGAGATAATTGCGGCCCTAATTTATCATTACCCGCAAGAGATAAGACGGCATCTCAACGGGGCGTGCGTTTACGATGCAGAAGCCATGTCGCTCACTCTAGAGAACCTAAACCAGTGCGAAGAGGAACGCGAGAGGACACGGAGTGACAGATGGAACAAAAGGAGGCGACCGGAGGATGAAGGAAACCGGGGAAACAAGCACCCAAGCGTCCATTTCGTCCATAGGAGGTACGATGGGCAGCAACGCGCTCCAGGAGCCGAAGTTCGCCAGTTTCGAGATGATCCACCTTCGCCACGACAGAGACGCCAGTATCGGGGACAGAGACGTCGAGGTGGTCAAACTCCTAGGTCACCGGGTCACCATGGCAACAACAACGACAGCAGCTTTTCCAACGGCCGAGTGAACAATGGTTATTATCAGCGTCACCCCGACAGTAGACCAGAGAGCCCGCGTTCTGACAATGGGCACACAAGGCGGAGCCCGCCGAGGGTTCAAAGGAGTCCGACGCGAAACGCGAACGGGCCGAATCCCAGCAACACATCTCCACAGCCGGGGCCGTCAGGTCGTCAGCGCCGAAGAGAGGAATGGGATGGCGAAACATGGTTAAGCGACGTCGCGCCATTTTAGAAGTATAAAATAACATTGCGCCATACCCAGAGTGTATAAAATGTATATTTATTATGTAAATTGGAGGTATCGTTTATATCATGTGTTTTGTGTTATCGAACTGGTTTATTTTTCTTGTACAGGGTGTTAAAAAATTTGTAGTCAAAATTTCATGCCCCTGAGTAGTAAAAAATTTTATTCGCCTACAGAATTTTTCGATCGGAAGGAGGGCGAGATGTCACGGTATCTTGTGACATGCTAAACGCAGTTCGATATAAATTATTTTTTATATATTGATTCATTTTATGCACAAACAAGAAAGTGTGAGGTTTGATTTTATTTTTGTGAATAAACTTGTATCCGAGCCAGACGTCGGGAGTTGGGAGATGGGGTTTTTCTTGAGTGACAGCCGCCGCCTAGAACATGACATATTTGCACCAACGCGGAGATAAGGAAAAATTATTTTCGCCGCTACCGGGCTCGAGTCGCAGCAGGCGTTCGAACCCATGTTCACGGATGACCAGGAGAACCAGCTGGAGCCCAACTCTGCAAGGATCCAGGACGCGTCGCTGACCGCGCCTTTCAAGACAATGGGCAGAGGTCATTTCCATCCCCTGAGAAAGCGAAGCCAAGCCACTAGAGCGTCCTGTTCAACGGAAGAATTCGAATCTCTTATATATAGGCAGTACTATGATTCCAGACACAGTTTTGACCCGGATTTCACAGAGAGAGCATCTCCGCGCTACACTCTCGCGTGATCATTGCTTTGTGTCCGTGAACTTTGTTTCCTTACGTACTGTGAGCAACTTGCAGATAGAGAGTTACCAGTGTGCGCCTTATTTTGGTGAAGATTACGCGGTGATTTGTTTTTGCCAAGCGTGGACTACATAAGGATGGAGGGCTAAAGAAGATAGAGAAGGGAGGCCGTCGCTTCCCTGACACCCGCAACGATGCATCGCCATCTTCCGACGAAGCCAGTCAGCCAACGCCAAAGACGACACCAAAGCCAACACTGCCCAAAGCCCGAAGGACGTTTTCAGAACGACGCCGATCGAAGCCAGAGGGAGAGATTGAAGGACGACTCCAGAACGACGCCGATCGAAGCCAGAGGGAGAGATTGAAGGACGACTCCAGAACGACGCTTCCAGAACGACGCCGAATCGAAGCCCGCCACCAGAGAGATTCCTGACCGACGCGTGACCACGTACACCCGACTCTAGTGACGAGATGAACGCCCGAAGTTCTGAGGAGGTGCAAGTGCAACAGATCGTCGCAATTATTCCTCGTCGCGATCGACCTCGGAGGACAATTTCGCCACAAAGGAACCGTGTGCAAGTCCCGCGTCCAGGAGAGATGAATGACCACGCCATGTAGCAGAGTCTGGTACAGTATACTTCAGAGGGTCTCATGTACATGTAAACGTGCGTCGTCAGTATCAACACCGTACAGTTAACGCCGAAGTCTCACTTATTTGCAAAGTTACTCAGGAAACCCCGAACCTGATCCCCGCGTCTGATAATTTGTGGTATTGTTATAAAAAAGGGTAATTTCATGTTCAGATGTTCTAATTTAATTGTCTGCATTCAGCGTTAGAAGCTCCATTTCATTTCTTTAATATTTAGTATAAATGGTCAAAGTGTGCTCCATTTCTTGTGTAACCGACCGCCCCGTCGCGCCATTTAATTTGTCAATAGTTGACTGATGAGTCCTTTTTAATTGTGGAAAGCGTAGTTGTTTTTATTGCAAGGTCGTGCGCATGAAGTAGTATCATTTGTTGCATAGTGGTTTTTAATGTAATTTTTGCTCGCGCCGACGATTGATTTGTGTATTTCCGGCAGCTGGAGCCAATTAAGTTTTTGCATCCCTATGTAATTGTGTAGTTGTTCTCATTGGACGAGAGAGGCTTATGTGTAATACCCCCGTCCGAGAAACTTGTAAAATGCCGTGCTTACGACTGGATGCATACGTACATTCGAACGAAAGATTTAACCACGCCGACCCAATTGTCTTAGTTAACGGCTTTCCGAGGGCTGGCACTTAAGTTAATTTAAAAGAGCACAGGAGCTGGCAGACAAATGCCCTAAATTCACATAAAGGTTTAAAAATTAAAAGGAATGATATGTTAATGAGATCCATGATTTGTATCCATACTTCACATGTAAAAATACCTCATGTGTGTGAAAGAGAGATAGAGTGAATGTTGTGAGAGTGAGGAGGCTTTGTAAACAGTTGTTGATTGCAATATTTTTGTTGTTACAATATATATTCACTTTTTACCGTTCGTCAGTGTTGTTATTTGACGTTTTTCAGGTACCAGATATTATGCTATTAGTGTTTTATGATTGTTCGAATCTACATATCAAAGGTAAACAAAACAGTGTAACTTTCCAAGGTATTAATCTCCGCCTCGCAATAGTATGACAATAAACGACCGTCTCAGTACCGAACTTGATAACTGGACCGTGAGTCACGACCGGTTTCCCGTACACATAACGACGTTTGGCCCCGTGCCGGGGTATGATTGACACGTCATTTCGGGGACCGTGAGTGCACTCGTTACATTTGGCGCCGCGAACATGGGACGGCAACTTTTGTCATGTCTTTCCAGGAAAGCCAGGTTGCGAGAGCGGTAGAAATTTCATTGTTGTATACGTCACGCATAAAATTCTTGTGTTAGGTTCCTGGTTATTTTTGTGTTTTTGCTTTGTATTTCGAGGGTTATTTTCATGTATTTGTCGTAGGTTCACGTGTAAGGACACGTTATTGGGCGTAATTGGTAACAATAGGGCAGATATTTTTTCGGCGAAAGCAGCAAGGGCAGCTGCATAGGGCATTTTTTATGTACTTTTTGTGTACTTTTTTGGTTGTTGGCGTAATTTATGGCATCAGGCTGAGTTGCGGGATAAGGGATTCCCGACGGACCTCCTTTTTCTTTTTATGTATCGATTTGTAATTCACATTTTGTGTGAGCTCGCGTAAGTTTGCGTAACTGTTCCTAAGTGCGACAGAAGATTGAGCAGATAATTAGGGAAAGGCCTCCATGAGATTAAGAAATCGTCGTATAAACTGTTTGAACATGAGTGACGTCATGGTGGTTTGCAAAGTTTGTGGACAGGAATTTTCCAATTTCGAAGTCGACAGCGAGGGAGCCGGACCGGTTTGTCTCCAGTGCAAGGGCCCGTTAGAAAGCGAAATGGAGATACCAAGTGCCCAGGGGGGTACATCGTCACGTGCGGACAGCGACCACAACAAGGAACAAGATGACGTAGGAAGTGGCAGTGGTGCCAACCACCTCCAGCTAATCTTCCAGATGCTCCAAGGAGTTCAAACCAACATCCAGGGGTTGCAGGCTGAAATGCAAGGGGTCCAGACCAACATCCAGGGATTGGAAACCAGAGTCCAGACCAACATCCAGGGATTGGAAACCAGAGTCCAAACCAACATCCAGGGATTGCAGGCTGAGGTGCAAGGGATGCAGACCGACGTACGAGGGATGGAAGAACGCCTCCAAGGGACGGTTCGCGCCTCCGGAGAAGAAGTGACGCAACAACTCCTTCAGACGATCCAAGAATCCGAGGCTCGAATCGAATCCAGGATCGCCAGGACCGATGCTCGCATCAATGAACAGGAAGCCAAGGTGGCAACACTGGCGCAGAGCGTGCGTGAACAGGAAGGAGCTTTGCAACACATCGGCCAACAATGTGCACAGCTGGAGTCAGACTGCACTCGGAGCAACGATGCCCTTGAGCGACCTGTACGGCGAGCGGCGAGCGTAGCGGAAGGGAATTCCGAAAAGATAAAGGAAATAGAAGAGAAACTGCAGCGACTGAACGTAGCCGACGTTCCCGGATCATCGCGAGAGCCGGCAGCCATGACGTCATCGCAGCCAGCTGCGGTCCCCTCGTCTTCGAGGCGCGCGAGTGACGCAAGACCGACTACGCTTGTCAACGGAGGAAGCGAAGTGGAACCTGGACTACATCTTCCATCGCCGCGACCGTTCGAAGCCCAAACTTCAAACAGGGAAGATATACGGTCTGAACCAGCACCGACGAGAAGGGCTCTGTTCCCGCCTGAATATAAGAAACATTTCAAGAAGTTCTCCGGGGCCGACAGGATATTGCCGTCTGCCTTCATCGAGGAATTTGAAGCAACAGCCCGGGAGTTAGGACTTGCGGATGGGGAGCGATTACTCGTGCTGAAAGGCCTAATGCAAGATCGGGCAAAGAACTGGCTGGATCGGAATGAAGTACACTTTCATTCATACTCGGCGTTTAGGGAAGCGTTCTTGACACACTTTCAGCGCCCCATGCAAGTGGAAAGGATGCTTATCCAACTGAGGAACGAGAGGTACGACAGGAACGGGGGACTTACTTTCTCACAATATTTCTGGCGTAAGTTCAATGAGTTCCAGGCTCTCCAGCCACAGATGACCACGTCGGAGATAATTGCGGCCCTAATTTATCATTACCCGCAAGAGATAAGACGGCATCTCAACGGGGCGTGCGTTTACGATGCAGAAGCCATGTCGCTCACTCTAGAGAACCTAAACCAGTGCGAAGAGGAACGCGAGAGGACACGGAGTGACAGATGGAACAAAAGGAGGCGACCGGAGGATGAAGGAAACCGGGGAAACAAGCACCCAAGCGTCCATTTCGTCCATAGGAGGTACGATGGGCAGCAACGCGCTCCAGGAGCCGAAGTTCGCCAGTTTCGAGATGATCCACCTTCGCCACGACAGAGACGCCAGTATCGGGGACAGAGACGTCGAGGTGGTCAAACTCCTAGGTCACCGGGTCACCATGGCAACAACAACGACAGCAGCTTTTCCAACGGCCGAGTGAACAATGGTTATTATCAGCGTCACCCCGACAGTAGACCAGAGAGCCCGCGTTCTGACAATGGGCACACAAGGCGGAGCCCGCCGAGGGTTCAAAGGAGTCCGACGCGAAACGCGAACGGGCCGAATCCCAGCAACACATCTCCACAGCCGGGGCCGTCAGGTCGTCAGCGCCGAAGAGAGGAATGGGATGGCGAAACATGGTTAAGCGACGTCGCGCCATTTTAGAAGTATAAAATAACATTGCGCCATACCCAGAGTGTATAAAATGTATATTTATTATGTAAATTGGAGGTATCGTTTATATCATGTGTTTTGTGTTATCGAACTGGTTTATTTTTCTTGTACAGGGTGTTAAAAAATTTGTAGTCAAAATTTCATGCCCCTGAGTAGTAAAAAATTTTATTCGCCTACAGAATTTTTCGATCGGAAGGAGGGCGAGATGTCACGGTATCTTGTGACATGCTAAACGCAGTTCGATATAAATTATTTTTTATATATTGATTCATTTTATGCACAAACAAGAAAGTGTGAGGTTTGATTTTATTTTTGTGAATAAACTTGTATCCGAGCCAGACGTCGGGAGTTGGGAGATGGGGTTTTTCTTGAGTGACAGCCGCCGCCTAGAACATGACATATTTGCACCAACGCGGAGATAAGGAAAAATTATTTTCGCCGCTACCGGGCTCGAGTCGCAGCAGGCGTTCGAACCCATGTTCACGGATGACCAGGAGAACCAGCTGGAGCCCAACTCTGCAAGGATCCAGGACGCGTCGCTGACCGCGCCTTTCAAGACAATGGGCAGAGGTCATTTCCATCCCCTGAGAAAGCGAAGCCAAGCCACTAGAGCGTCCTGTTCAACGGAAGAATTCGAATCTCTTATATATAGGCAGTACTATGATTCCAGACACAGTTTTGACCCGGATTTCACAGAGAGAGCATCTCCGCGCTACACTCTCGCGTGATCATTGCTTTGTGTCCGTGAACTTTGTTTCCTTACGTACTGTGAGCAACTTGCAGATAGAGAGTTACCAGTGTGCGCCTTATTTTGGTAAAGATTACGCGGTGATTTTTTTTGCCAAGCGTGGACTACATAAGGATGGAGGGCTAAAGAAGATAGAGAAGGGAGGCCGTCGCTTCCCTGACACCCGCAACGATGCATCGCCATCTTCCGACGAAGCCAGTCAGCCAACGCCAAAGACGACACCAAAGCCAACACTGCCCAAAGCGCGAAGGACGTTTTCAGAACGACGCCGATCGAAGCCAGAGGGAGAGATTGAAGGACGACTCCAGAACGACGCCGATCGAAGCCAGAGGGAGAGATTGAAGGACGACTCCAGAACGACGCTTCCAGAACAACGCCGAATCGAAGCCCGCCACCAGAGAGATTCCTGACCGACGCGTGACCACGTACACCCGACGCTAGTGACGAGATGAACGCCCGAAGTTCTGAGGAGGTGCAAGTGCAACAGATCGTCGCAATTATTCCTCGTCGCGATCGACCTCGGAGGACAATTTCGCCACAAAGGAACCGTGTGCAAGTCCCGCGTCCAGGAGAGATGAATGACCACGCCATGTAGCAGAGTCTGGTACAGTATACTTCAGAGGGTCTCATGTACATGTAAACGTGCGTCGTCAGTATCAACACCGTACAGTTAACGCCGAAGTCTCACTTATTTGCAAAGTTACTCAGGAAACCCCGAACCTGATCCCCGCGTCTGATAATTTGTGGTATTGTTATAAAAAAGGGTAATTTCATGTTCAGATGTTCTAATTTAATTGTCTGCATTCAGCGTTAGAAGCTCCATTTCATTTCTTTAATATTTAGTATAAATGGTCAAAGTGTGCTCCATTTCTTGTGTAACCGACCGCCCCGTCGCGCCATTTAATTTGTCAATAGTTGACTGATGAGTCCTTTTTAATTGTGGAAAGCGTAGTTGTTTTTATTGCAAGGTCGTGCGCATGAAGTAGTATTATTTGTTGCATAGTGGTTTTTAATGTAATTTTTGCTCGCGCCGACGATTGATTTGTGTATTTCCGGCAGCTGGAGCCAATTAAGTTTTTGCATCCCTATGTAATTGTGTAGTTGTTCTCATTGGACGAGAGAGGCTTATGTGTAATACCCCCGTCCGAGAAACTTGTAAAATGCCGTGCTTACGACTGGATGCATACGTACATTCGAACGAAAGATTTAACCACGCCGACCCAATTGTCTTAGTTAACGGCTTTCCGAGGGCTGGCACTTAAGTTAATTTAAAAGAGCACAGGAGCTGGCAGACAAATGCCCTAAATTCACATAAAGGTTTAAAAATTAAAAGGAATGATATGTTAATGAGATCCATGATTTGTATCCATACTTCACATGTAAAAATACCTCATGTGTGTGAAAGAGAGATAGAGTGAATGTTGTGAGAGTGAGGAGGCTTTGTAAACAGTTGTTGATTGCAATATTTTTGTTGTTACAATATATATTCACTTTTTACCGTTCGTCAGTGTTGTTATTTGACGTTTTTCAGGTACCAGATATTATGCTATTAGTGTTTTATGATTGTTCGAATCTACATATCAAAGGTAAACAAAGCAGTGTAACTTTCCAAGGTATTAATCTCCGCCTCGCAATAGTATGACAATAAACGACCGTCTCAGTACCGAACTTGATAACTGGACCGTGAGTCACGACCGGTTTCCCGTACACATAACGACGTTTGGCCCCGTGCCGGGGTATGATTGACACGTCATTTCGGGGACCGTGAGTGCACTCGTTACAATTGCGCTTTTATATATACTTGAATGAGTCTTTTTAATGTCTATAATATTTATATCTTACTCTCCCAAGTTTAATAAAACACAAAACATGCTGAACAATGCAGTCTTTATTAACAATAAGACACTATGCACGGTTTCTTCCCTCTAACAGGGTCTGTTGGAGGGTGGAAACGTTCATAGACATAGTTAGGTAGGGGTTAGGGGATGTTAAGCCCCCTCAGAACCGGATATTACCCCTCCCCCCAAACGTATGTGTCATGCACAAATAATTATGGGGAGAGAAACTGCACATAAAACTAGAAAATTCATCATGAGGCATTCACATGTCGCATTTAAGCAAAGAAGTGCAAATTAGGTTTGAGACATAAAATAACGGTAGGTTCAGTGTGCGATTTACAGACTGCAGGGGTCCCGGGTTCGAATCCGGTATTTACATGGTAGGTGTCTCTTCATCAGTTTCATTATATCACTCATCCTCATCGTCGCCATTTGCCAAAAGTGGCAGAACAGCGGCGCTAAATAACAAAAATCAAAACAATGTAAAAGATAAAAAATCTGAAATACAGTTGAAGAGATGATTGACGACTTACTCTATGTGATCAGAAGTATCCGGACACCCACCTGAAAATAAAGTACAAGTTTGGGCAACCCTCCATCGGGAACACTGGCAGTCAATACAGTGTTGGTCCACCCTTAGCCTTGATGACAGCATTCACTCTCACAGGCATACTTTCAATCAGGTGCCGGAAGGTTTCCTGAGGAATGGCAGCCCATTCCTCGCAGAGCGCCAAAATGAGAAGAGGTATTCATGTGGATCGGTGCGGTCTAGCTCGAAGTCAGCATTCCAAAACATCCCAGAGATGTTCTATGGATTCAAGTCAGTACTCTGCACAGGCCAGTCTATTAGTGGGACGTTGTTGTCGTCAAACCACTCCCCCACAAGCCCTGCATAATGGACGGGTGCTCGGTCGTGTTGAAAGACACAATGGTCAATCCTGAACTGGTCTTCGACGGTAGGCAGCATGAAAGCTGTTAAAATGTCAACGTAAGCTTGTTTGTGCCGTGACATTGCCATGCAAAACAACAAAGGGGGCCAAGCCCCTCTAGGAGGAACATGACCACACTGTAACCCCGCCACCTCCGAATTTCACTGTCGGCACTATACAGACTGGTAGATGTCGTTCACCAGGCAATCGCCACATCCACACCCTACCATCGGATCCCCTCATTGTGTACTGTGATCCATCACTCCACACAACGGTTTTCCACTGTTCTATGGTCCAGTTTCGACGCTCCTTGCACCACACGAGGCGGCGTTTGGCATTTGTCTGTGTGATGTTTGACTTATGGACAGCTGCTCGGCCATGGAAACTAAGTTGCCGCACCTTGCGTCAAACAGTAATGGTGCTTGGAGTAGATCCTGACGCAGTTCGGAATTCCTGCGTGATGGTGGCGATGGATGATTGACGATAATGCTGTACGACCCTCTTCCACACTCGATGGTCTCTGGATGTCAACATGGGAGGTTGGCCTGCACGCTTTTGGGTTATACATATCCCTTCACTATAACATTGGAAACAGTGGACAGAGGATTGTTTAGGAGGGTGGAAATCTCACACACAGACTTCCTACACAAGTGGCACCCAACCAACTGACCACGTTGAAAGTCTGTGTGTTCCCACTGTTCTCTCACACTGTCTGCAGACTACTGAGTTCGCTGACTATGTGTTCCACGCGGTAGATGGCAGTACTGTGTCGCCCCCTATGATAAAAACACGTTTCGCGGTGTGTCCCGATACTTTTGATCACATAGAGTAGCAAGATATATCAAGGAACAATTGAAAGCAAAAATTGCTGGTTTTGTTGCCTTTTCGTTCGCAATAGCTGGGGTAGCTGCTGATTGAGCTCTATTAATTCGTGAATGCAATTTTCATCTCAAAGTGCCCGAAGAACTGCTTGACATGATTCCTCTCTGTGACACAACTACAGGAGAAGATATTTTCAAGGACGTGGAGGCCAGTTGGCAAAGGTACAGTAGTTATAATTTCAGTCATTTCCCAACTTCTCTGGATTACCGACGGTCAATCCGTGAACCTGTTTTAAGCCAATATTGGTCCAAAGTAAACATTCTGCTTCATGATTTTGACACCAGGTTTCAAAACGTCAGAGTGCGAAGGAAAATTTACTTGTTTATTTTCCATTTTTTTTCGATGCTGCATGTGGAAGACCCAATCTTCCAAAGCAATTTATTGACTTACAATGCAACTCAGTGTGAGAAAGAGAAATATCACGAGCATGGGCGTCGCCAGAAATTTTTGCAGGGTGGGGGGTCGGGCCAATGATAAAAGTTGAATAGCAGATAAATAATAAGTATTATTACCACGGTTATAAATGTTATTATACAATAATAAAATATTACAAAACTAACAAAAATAAATTCTATTCGAAATAATAATAATATTATTTATATTAATTATTATTATTATGTAAATGAGGACACTCGATCCACCAAACGAGTGAATACCAGAGCAACGATTTTTCATTACTTATTTTATGCAGTTTGTATCTGAATGCATTTTGATATTAATCTTTGCACGTCTCGTTCAAGAAAAGGCTTTAAATGTTAAGGGGATTTTTTTATTTATATATAAAGTTTGTTGTGTGGCCTCTCACCTAGAACTGCAATTATTAGTATTTTGAAAACTGTGAAACCATTTGTTCTTTGGATGAAATGGTAGAAGATAACCTTGTTCCTGTATTTTTCACTAAATGTTTAAGATCCAATGCATTTTAACTTTAAATTTCATTTATTTCTGTTCTTAACAATGAAAGTAGTCATGGAATAAGTTTTGCTGCTGGAATTTTAGCGACGTTCGGCAGCACTTAACTTAGTGAACAGCTGTTCTCCATTTTGAAGATTAGCAAAACAGTCCAACAATAAAAAATGACTGACAGCTGACCACCGTGGCAGAATGATCAACGTAGCGCGCTACGACGCCAGGGGTCTCTGGTTCGATTCCCGGCCTGGGAATCTCTTCATAAATTTAATCATACCATCATCATTCAACCTCATCGTTGCGATGAACCAAAAAATGGCAGAAAGGTGACCGAAAATAACAAAAAAAAGTTAAAGAATGACTGACAAACATTCGTTATTTGCATTAGAGTTTCCTGCACACAAAAACGTAATGCGGACATTGAGAAAGTAGTTTAAAAAAAAACAAAAGGTTCATTTACCGATTTCTTGTCGAAATGTTTGCACAATTGAAACCAATTTATACTTGAAACAAACATGTAAAATACCATAGTATCACTGACATCACTAAGTATGAAAAACATATGTTTTATGTCAATAAAACATGTGAGGATTATAAATAAAATATTTTTCATTAAGGTTACATGTGCACATGTAATCGAGAAAACATTCAGTTCTAAGTAGGGTGGTATGTAAAGGGAGTGAGGAGAATTCTTGCATCCCCTCTTGGGTGCTAATTTTTGGCACTTGGGGGGGGGTTACTCTCTATATAACGGCCAGGAGAGTTTTTACATTATCAATATACGGCCCTACTTACGAGTTGAGTTTGACATGGCTGCCTTACAGCATCTGCTTAAATGCGCCTTGCCCCTTGAGTCCCTCTCCTCCTCCCTTCCCCTGTATTCCTGCACGTAAATAACATCTGCAAAACTGAAGGTGAAAACATTGTACGACTTCCGGAAGCTACACTTTGTAGGCGACTACCGTTCTGAAACGAAATTGTTTACACCAACTTAGTTAACTAGCAACTTCTGTTCCCTGGCCTGGTGAAAACGTACGTGCAAAAATCGTGCACACTTGTTTTCCATGTTTGATCTTAAAGAGAGGAGAACGATATTTGTTGGATAATTATTGAAACCTTGTTAACTGGTCTAACCAAGAGTTGGTGCTTACGTTGTTTCAAGTAACGTAACTTTTGCAGAGAACAACGGGCAGTTGGAAGTGAATATCCTGTTCCACTGCTGTTGGTAAAATGCTCGCTTTCTTGAACCACCGCAAGGTAGAATGCATGGAGGTGAGTCTATGAAGGACAGTGAACGGCCATTGGTTGATGACAATGACGATAAATTAGTTTAAAAACTATTATTGCAAAGAACACTGGGAATAGAAACTCAATAGAAAGGCATGACAAAATATGAATGATTGGAAGGGATAAAAATATTAATAAATAATGTCAATGTAGATTTTTTACACACTGCACTACAATAAATACGTAATATTTGTTTTCGGGTCTTAGGATATATCTTAAATAGTGTTAAATCCTTTGTTTGTATATCTTACATGAGTGTCAACGTTATTTGTTTATAAACTTGTTTCTACAAATTACAAACATGTTACATATCTTGCATACGCGAGATAGTTCTAAGCCTGATTTTCACACAAAGTTCAAAGATCCACAAATATGCATATGCAGTCGAAAATTCTTCTGCATTCGTGTTCTGTATAATTTTGTGTTATTTCTTTTGAAATGTTTTGCAAGCGCGTGGTGAAAATAAATGTAGCATATCACATATGTAATTTCACTTTGCCAGTGCAAGATTTTTTCTCAGGGGGGGGCAGGGCATATAAACTTTTATTATTGTTATTGCTATTATTACTGCTTTTATTGTTGCTTTATTATTATTATTATTATTATTATTATTATTATTACTACTACTACTACTTGTGTTTTTTAAAATTATATACATTTGTAATTTCCATATTCTGTATATCTATATACAATTTGCGTAACTGTATAATACTGACAAGAAGCTGTTTTTATAGTTAGATAATCAGTGTAAAATAGACTAAGTTAAATTTCACCCTACTACTTTTAATAATAATACTAATAATAGTTGCTGTAACTTGCGGCCTGTGAGTCACAAAAAACAATATTTTTGTTATTCAATATCGCTACAATTTCACTATTCGAATTACATTAACTCTTTCCAGAAATCTCAAGAGGGAGGGGGGCAAATGCTCCTCCTGGCACCTCCTTGCGGGCGCCCTTGATATGGAAACGAGCAGTTGGTTTAAAACAAGGGTAAGATATATTAGTCCTGCCTTGCATATCCTGGATGTATGATGGTTATTGAAGAGCATGAAATGCATTACTGTTTGTTGCTGCGCGGTATCAAGTTATCATTCATTCTATCTAAGATCTTTCCTGCGTATCCCAATATTGCTCCAGCGGGACGTGAAGCAAATCCAATCGCACAATCCTCCCCGTTGAGTGTTTGTATCTGGTAGCGTGTGGCTAATCTCGTTCAATCCCTGCCCCGCCTCTCCTCGTCGCCTGTTCTACAGAGGAACAGATAACATCTAGCAATGCGATCTCTTCCCACAATCCATTGCATGCAGATTGGTCAGATCAGTCATTGGGGAGTGGATGGAATGGAGGAATGCTGTCGGGCATAATCGACGAGTGCCGAGTTCGATGCTTGGGACGCAGTTCAGTAAGTTATTCAAGGAATGGAAGAATAAATGTCAACAATGTTAACATAAACGCAATTTTTGTAAATATATATTTCTTTCGTAGTTTATACTCAATTACATATATGTACGTACTTTCTAGAGTGTCAATTATTTACAGGTCCTTTATTACACACATAATTAATGTATTTCTTCAAGGTAAATAACTTCTATACTTGATTTATACTGTGTTTATTTTATTTCCATATTTTATGTAATTTATAATATATTTTAATTGGGGAGCTTCAAATGAGTAAGCGTAATCCGGTCCCGGAAACCTACAATAACGACTGGGGATACGTCGGGCTGACCCCCCCGACTATTCCAATACTGGTTGCAGATCTCCACGCTTAGAGGTGAAGAAGGAAAGTGTAGGAGGGAGACCGGCAGTCGGTAGGTAAGCCAAGGCCTTCAGGGGGTTGCGCAAAGTATTATTATTATTATTATAATATATTATATTAGTATCTCATATATAAATATATATATATATATTGTACATGGTGGTAAAGATCTGAATTACTGAGTGTAAAGATAAATACGTTGTGCATTGTATTTAATAATTGAAATATCGTATTCATGTAGGCTATTTTTGTAGATAATAGTTAGATATTTTATTCCACTCTCTTCAATTAACATGTATTATTATAACTCGGTTTGTTAACTGTTGTATACACATATAATTTAGCGTTGACATGTTTTATGTTTATTTACATTTCTGCACAATAATATTTCTTATCAAACTGTATATTTACAAACTCAAAGCAACAAATGTAGAACACTGTAATTGGGCATTCGCCTGTTTTATTTAATAATAATAAATAAATAAATAAATAAAATAAATAACCCTGCTGGCTCAGTTGACAAGAACGCATCACTACACGACTTGAGTCCAATTTACACACCGATGGACCGAAAACTTGAATAACACAGTGGATTTTTATGCGTAGGGTGGGTGCCTTGAGTAATATTCGATTGGAGAATTTCCTAATTATTATTAGTTAGGCTCGGGACTTTATCTTATAACTAGGGCTAGGATTTTTATTACGTAAAAATCACCAAAATATGCCAAATAAAATATGCTCTAATGATCTAAAATTTTACAAAATATGCACTAGAATTTGAAAAATATGTCCTTATAACTGGACTGTTTCAAACATCAATGTCTAACATATGCTGAAATATTTTCACGTACGTACTATTTTTAGTTCACTTTATAGGCCCTGAATTGCAATGCACAATGAATACTTTCTGTAAATTTTCAAATAAAAATGAAAAAGATTTTGCTGCAGTCCAATAATAAAAAAAAAACCTCGAGTGAACATGGAAGTTAGAACGAATCCACTCCGAAAATGACTGTTTCGTGTGAAAGCAAAAATATGCTGAATATGACCGAAAATCCATCAAAATATGCTCTATCACGTATAAATGGCCTAATATGCCCTTAAAAAGCACCTTAATTGAATTAGTTTCTTTACAATATGAATCTATAATATATTTAGGGAACACATCACCCTTGCCCAAAATAATATGCTAAGTCATGAAAATTCTAGCAATTATGACATATTTTTTATTTGGCATTGGATCGAATACTGGGGTGAGATCTTTACATATCTGATGAAAATCGGACGAAATATGAACTTGATAAGGCATATTTTGACATATTTTATCAATTTCACGTTTTTACAACATATTTCTTCAATTTTCTCCAAATGAGTTATTTCTGAATAATTTCGTAATTGTCTTGCATATAATTGGTTATTTTATAATTTATTCTTCGTACCTTTAGCGCAACGGATAGTTCATATTTTCGATGGCAGGATAAGGAAATTACGAACGAAGAAATTAAAAGCAGATGCCGTCTTTTCTTAACAAAAAGTGAAGAACAATAATACCCCCCCTTTTTTTCATAGCGAGCTGCAAAATATGCCTTAGTTTCCACAAAAGTTTAAATCTGATATAATAGTAAATGAAACGCAGGAAAATTTCAGTGAACCTCACGATATTTTCAGTATTTTCCCACTACATTCTTCGGTTAAAGGGATTCTGACTTTAATACCCACCCCCATCCTGTCGATCTTCCCTGGAAGATACTGACATCCTGCATAATGAGAAATTCGAAAGTACTGTTTGCATATTTTTGGCTTTACTGGGAATATTTCTGCTTTTTTCTGATATATTTTTAAATGTTCATGACATATTTTCCCATTTTTATGACATAATTAAACACAAATTTTACAGTTTTATAGGACATAAAGGACCACAATTATTAGAAATGAACTGTATCCGAGCCGAGTTACTTAGCAATTCCTTTGAGAGAGATTAACAGCGTTGACGATTCCTATTGCTGAATATATTCCTACTGACCGAATATTTCCCTCGGAACTTTCCTATGAATTTGTAGAGAGGTTGTTCATTTTGAAGAGTTGAAATTAAAATTTGCATTACTCCCAAATTGAAGACTAAAATTGGTAAACGTGCCACAAGAATTCAAACACCGTTTTCCACGTTAAACTGTGAAATGTGCCATGCTTGATAATGTGGTAAACGTGAAAAGTGGCTGGTAGCCCTCTAAGTAGTTCAAAGGGCGTGTAAAGAGGTCACTAGTGTGAACGTTAGTACGGGCTGGTGTGCTGAACGATGTAATTTCCCAACACTTTCTCTTTTGGCACTTACAACGTTTACCACTTTTAATCCTCAATTTAGAGCGCGATCACCACGTACAGCCAACTGCAAATATAACAGGAGGAAAATTGTCCATCATCATCTTCATTCTATTCTGTGCTACACCTTGCGTTGTTATAAAGAATGGAATTCTGTAGATTAGAAGCATATATTGTCATCTTCCGGTTGATTGATTGACTTAGTTTATTTTACTTCGCGTTTTGTGCCTCTTGGCTAATTTGTGAAGATGGGGATGAGTGATGAAATGATGAAATTGATGAATGGACATTCACAAACAACCAAGCCCGAGCGGGATTCGTACCCGGGAGTCGCATAACCACTCGGCCACAGGGTCCGGCATCTACCGGTTGACGTCTTTATTTCAATACATAAACATCATATTTTTGACAACAGACTGAAGGAAAATGGTGACGGACAATTCGCATAACATTTCTTTTGCCGTTGGGTGTACAAAATAGTACAATACAGTACAAAACAGTTATCTCGTATCGAGCCTCGAAAAGTATAGTACAAACACCATACACAATGCGTCAATGCACAATTTTTCACAGGATATAGAGGGAATTAAGGTAAATGATAGTTTTTCATTGACGTCTTATTTCGACATTACAAACCTTCGAGAAACGGAATTTTATCCTGAATATATATGTAATCTCGCAGCACAGGCTCGCAATTCCCGCTAATGGATTGACTTCGTGTAAGAAATGTTAATTATTTAGATATCTACTTCGTGTGTATGAAGAAGTCGCATGACAAATTGAATTCGGTTTAGGTAACATTTTAAATATCGTATCGAAGTCTCGAACGAGGTCGAGAGTCTTGATCACAAAGAGTCGGTCTCGTCTGGATATTTACAGAGGTCTGTCTTGTCCTTGATACCATCTCTCAGGGTCGGCTTTAGGGCCGGGCGACTGCCCAGGGCGTCTTGAGTAATGTCAGAAGCTTTTCTGATTATCTCATACAGCACAAATCTCCAAAGGATATCCATTGGATATCCACAATGTCCAAATCAGTACCATGGATATTATGGATATCCATTAGATATCCTTTTCAGTATATCCCCTTCTGGATATCCATTGGACGTCTATGGGATATCCAGAACTGGATATCTGATACTCAACCAATTCTAAATATCTAATACATAGCCCAAACATGTATAAAACTGGCTGTCCGGAAAATTGTCCAATTCCAAATATACAATACGTCTCCAGATCTTGTTCAAAACGGGATATCCATAACATATCTACATCTTGTCCAAAAAGAGATATCCAAAACACATCCAATTCTGGATATCCAAAACATATCTAGATCTTGTCCAAAACGGGATATCCAACAATGAACATAATTAGGATCTGTTTCGGATATTAGAAAATGATCACAGTATTTCCGTTATGTAAACTTTTTCATACTTTATCGTGTAATTGAAACAATAATTGCATTGAAGCATTAGCGTTTATAAACATATTTACCTGTTATTTAGTGATTTCATTTTTTTTTAAATCAGAAAATTTCGATTTAGCTTTACTCAAGGCTACAATACAATCCAGACTAAAATGAAGTCAATCCTGCTTAGCTCAATTTAAGATACTGCTGCTTAACATAATAAATATATTACAAACTCATGTACAGTAGCAATTTAAGCTGAGATATTATTGTTCCTTTGAAATCATTATGTAGTTATTAAATAAATACATACCTACAATGAACGTGTTGCTTAAGAGTAACACAAGTATTTAAAAATAAGATTATGACAGTTAGTTATTAAAACATAAATATATAACATGGTCAAGTTTTTTTTTATTGGAGAAAGGTGGAAAGTAGGTGGACCAGGGTAGCAAGTTAGCGGGGGCGGGGGGCGCAGGGATGAAAGTTGGGGAGCGCCAAAAATCCACCTTGCCCGAGTGAAAATTTTACCTTGAGCCGCTCCTGCCATCTCTAGTGAAATTAACTAAGCGTGAAAACTTCCGGCGACCCCAAAATTAATTATTTCAATCAGTATCTCATCATCCCCACCTCTTTATAATCGCCTTGTTATTCTCCCAGTTTGTGACCCTCTTAAGGCAACACGCTTGCTTGCTTGCTTTATCGTGGCTCACACCGCCTATCCTTCGCTGTTTCTAGCCAACGCTGACCTCCAATATTGAGTTGTCGAACGAAATGGATCTCGTACGAACACGCTCCACACTCCACCTCATCGTAAATACCCAGGTGAAACCTGTGATTCAGGAATTCTCGTCAGCTGTTCGATACGTTACAAAACACCCCCTCTTCACTCTCCTCACAGCGAGGCTTCTAAGAATCACACACTAGATTAATTGATTTAAGAGGTTTGTCATAAGGTAAAAGGTAAAGCAACCTTCTGCCCAATTGAACGTGTCGTGAAGGCATCATTTGTGGAGGTGATGTGTTCAGTACCAGGCTCCGACCGCCTTTACCTCCTATTTATTAGAGACTGGGTGACATTTTTCATCACTCGTTTTCCACGGTGGGGTGGGGGGCAAGTGCCCCTTACTCCGCGCTGGATACGACTATGGATTGGTACGCGACATTTGTTGCATCCTTTTATTAGTTTTAACAGTAGCGGCGATTGGGTGCCAAAACTGGGGGAAGGGGACAAGGCTTAGAATTAAGAGAGTGCGGGGGCAAAAAAGTTGGGGAAACTGCCCCCACGCACCCCCTAATCGCCGCCACTAGGCTTCCAGGAAAGGGCAATCGGTTACATTTGTAGTTCAAGGGAGGGTGATCGCCTGTTATTCTTATAATACGTTAAATGGAGGTTTGCAGGCGTCTTGGGGAAGGGTGGGGGGCACGTACGGAAGGTGCTGAGTTCGAGTCTATGTCAGGGTGTCACTCATCATTCACCTCGTCGTAGCGATTAAGCTAAAGTTCTAGAAAAGCGACGTTTGGGACCACAAAAGAATCTTGAATACCGCCATGCTGAGGACCATAGCAAACAATCTAAAGCTGAACTGAATTATTTTTAACGAAAAACTGAAAACGTGTTGGCAGGGGATGTGACAATGGGCAGTAAATGAAACACAATTCTGTAGGTTGTTCCCTTGGTGGAGGACAATGCTTTTGCTATCCACTCTTCTCGACACACGCACGCAAGGCAGAGAGCATTTTAAACATTTTCTTTACGGGAAAACAGGTTTTCTTCTTCGTCGGTATTCGTGCGGTCAAGTAACTTTTTTTTTTCTCCCACCGCAGGATGGCGCAGAGGATAAGAGACTCTCGCGACATCTACATTCCCGTCTCGATAGCTGTTTCCCTTCGTGCGTCAATCGTGGCTACTCCTGCCATCTGATGAGAATTTGCAGAACTTCGTTGTCATGCATCACTTGAACGCATTTCTCCCATTATTTACTGGGCCTCCACAAACACCTGCAGCTTTGTAATCATCTGGGTTCGATTCCTGGTGCATGTGCCTTGCCTGGTGGTTTGTATCCTAATTTAAACTGTGTAGGTTCTCACAAATAGCGTATATGAGTGTAAAGTGGATGCGTAGACGGTACACCCATACGCGTCCGCAGGAATCTTTCCAGAGAGGGACAAGCAAGGTATTTTTTTTCCCAGGGGGAACGAAGTACGTATATGTCCTCCCATAGCATAGGCGTCCGCACGGGGGGGGGGGGGGGGGCAAATGTCGCAATTTTTTTCCACGGAGGGACAACAAGGTATTTTTTAACGAGGTATAATACCCCGATAATAGTGTTGCCCCCTCAAAAACACCACTTGAATTGAAATTATCACATAAATGTAAATTATTATAGAGCGACTACAAGGAAAAAACCGTGGACGAAAATTCACAGCGCGGCTTTCCCTTCTTCCGTTCAGCTCGGGCCATAAGGAAGCATGGTCCACTCTCCCCCTCCCCTCCTCGAGGGAGTACGGTGCACAGGAGTCGCGGGACTGCACAGGTTGTTTTGCTCGTGGTTCCACTATATGACTGAAATCAAATTATACGTGTGAAATATATACTTTTAGGTTGACTTTCGATTTCTAAGGAAGGGGGAGGTATGGCATCCTTACCCCCCTTCCAGAGGAACATGTCCCTACATTATTAGCTATACTTTCACCTAGAAATTTAGTGTAGAGACATCTTATCGCCGTTATTAAAAGATATTATACTCTTAAAGAGAATCAACTATTTTCAAACGGATTAAAGTTCAAAGGGGAAAGGGGGTGCATTGGCGCAACCACAGGGGGGCAATAGGCATTTTCCCTCCCCAACCTTGGACGGAAATCAATTATAGGGATCAAACATTGAGGTAAAAGAAAGCAAAACTAGCAGGACAAACGGATACTCAAGATGGAATTAGTGTAGCATACACGTCTTTCAAGCATTATTCTGCCTTTCTTGCAGTTCTGTCAAGTACAGAGCCGTAGCTATGGGGGCGGCGGGAGTTGGCCCTGGGCGCCGAACGATCTAAATTAAAGAAAATTGTAAAAGAGAATGCGTCCCCTGATTTTTTTGTGCCATATTAAATCAATATTATTTTCAGTTTGCAAAAATTCGGATCTAAAAATTTTCTTGATCGCTTCGCTTGCAATTTTATTGTTTTCTGTAATGCGTTGTAAATTAACAGAGAGAGAAGTTATAACTACTAAGTATAGACTCTTGCTGATAAACTGTTTTGTCTGAAATGCATCGACATTATTATTTGGAGAGAAAGGAGCGCGACACATTTCAGAGACAATTTATTAATTCGTTATGGTGCCTCTATGTTGCTACATTATATATATAGAATGCAATGAAACTAAAAACAGTGAGATAAAATTAGGTTTTTTATTTCCCGACTGAACTTTCATCATCAAGGCTTTTGCACCTCCAAATCAGAGGGTCTGATTTCGCCTGCCTATCCAAAGTAGTGTTGCCCCTCAAAAACACTTCTTCAGATTGAAGTTATTATGTTCTTGCAACATCCTTCCAATAATTAACATAAATTACTGTAACTGAAATGAAATATATGTGTGTAATATAGAAGTTTATGGGAATATACATTTTCCAAGGGGGCCGTGCCCACCCCCCACTGCCACCCGTTTCGGACGCCCATGCTTACACCTATTTTCGTCTCGTTCATATTTATTTATGTAATTTGTCTACTCCAGTGAGCTTATAATATTCAAGCAACACGTGTCGCGTGTCGCTTAGGTGTGAAAGATATCTAAATAATAATAATATTCTGTTTTTTTTTGTTTTTTTCGAAAAAATTGACGGCGGACTATAAAGGCTCTTACCGTTAAACGTGACAATTGAAGTCTGCTGTATTACACGGAGAAGGGGAGAAAAGAGAGTTGTTGCTTTTTGTGTTATTTTTTTATGTAGGGGAGAGCGGGGCAAGTTGATACAATTTGAGAGTTTGATTTCTTTCTTTTTTTATGTTATTAGCAAGAAAATAAAACATGTTACTACTCGGTAGCTTAACTCTTTACCTTTATAAAAAGCACATAAAAATTTCACAGATATAATTTGTAAGCTGACGAGAACCTAATTAGTAACGCAGGACGCAACGTCTCAACTTGCCTCGTCGTGGGGCAAGTTGATACTGGTATGGGGCAAGTTGATACTAATTTGAAGTAGGTTGATAACGATGTGACGTAGTTTGATTAAATAAGACAAAATACAAGAAAGTAATTTTGAATTAAAGTTTAGTATTCAGGAAAAGCATACAAACATGAACAAAATATCGTATCATGATGGATAGCCTACATGCACTATCACTTTCTGTTATGCACATACAGATTTACAGTGAACACAGGTGTACATAGAACTATCGTATACGCATTTTAAGTTAGCCCATCTACTGCAGAAAATGCATTGTATCCATTTTTGACCAGGCTAAGAAGCTGAAAATGGTTCCAGGCACATTAGAGACAAGCTGTCTTCATCTTCTGACTCTGACTGACTGAATTCTTCTTCTTCAGATATTTCCTGTTTGGTATTTTCTTCTTTTTACCCTGAGTTTCTCTTTCGGTCGGTCCATTATTTATTTTCTTACTATTATTTGCTGACTCCCCTTTTCCTTTTTTCAAAGAATGGCACAATCCTTTTTCAACTCTTTCTGATCTCAATAATTTATTGTTAACTCTTGTTCGAGCTTCATTTTCTAATCTGTTCTTCACTGGTGTGTTTGTAATAATTGACGATATCATTCGTTGTTTCCCTTTTCGATTTGCTTTTCGTTCTCCAGCCTTAGGGTACAGACGTAACTCTTCTGGGCTTACTGACACACAATGCAATTCATGATTGTCACTGCTGGTGGAAGGGGTGGCTTCTAATCCCAAGACGTTGGTTTCAGAGATTCTACTTCCATCAGGTAAACGATGTTGCTCATGTTCTTCGGTCCTTGGTCGATCAGTTACGGAACATGGTAAATAATCTTCTTCAGTAAAAATATCTGGATTGAATGGCATGATTCCCGTTGCTTGAAAGCCTGATGTAATATTTTTTGGTGTTAGAGCATTGGGTAGTGAACTACTAACGACTCCTCGTATGTCGTATATAGTAAAGGTCTTCCCTGGATTGCTGGTCATCCAACTGTCAATTGCTGCAAAATAAAACTTCTTAAAAGGTCCATAAACCGATCTGTCCAGGGGTTGGAGTTTGTAGGAAGTATGAGGCGGAAATGACAACATAATGATCCCGTTGTCCTTGCAGAAATTCAACACTTCAGTCGACAAATGAGAATCATGATTGTCCAGTATCAATAGACATGGGTGATCTTTACTTGCCTTCACGTGGCTCTGAAAGTGTTTCTTAAACAGCAAAAATGAAGACGCTGTCATCTATCCTGTGGGATATGAAGTTCCAATACAACCACTGGGTCCGCTCTGAATAAAGTGATCTTTAAAATAGACCCTTGGAAATATGAACATTTGGGGCACGGAGTTTCCAATCGCATTTACGGCAGTGGCAAGTGTTACAATTATGCTGAACGGCGTCTTCTGTTTAACGGACATTACCCAGCGCATGCGAGTTCCCTCGTAAATGGGAATGTATCAACTTGCCTCCGTCTCAACTTGCCCCGATCTACCCTAAGTATTTTATCACGATTTTCACTCTTAGTGTAATTAGCAGTAATATTATAATTGTTAACAGTATAGCTACTGATAATGTACAAAAGCTATATCAACAAGAAAATAGAATAACTGTGTACTGTAGCCTATAGGGGTAACCTTTACAGGCCCGTAGGCAGGAATTCTTTGTAGGGGGGGGGGCGAAGTCAATCCTAGAGGGGGCAAATTTTAAATATATTGTGTAGCATTGACAGATATGGCAGGGTACACAAAGGCACTTGCCCCGTTTCCCAAAAGAGATACATAACAGAAAAGGGATAGCATATCATCTTGCAACTGCAACGAAAAAAAAACAAAAACTTCGAGCAACAAATAGCAATATTACGATAATGACCTTTCCAGGTTGCCAAAGAATATAAAGTTAAACATAAATAGGCTAAGGGACTGATTCTACTTGATATTTCCAGGTCGATAATGTTAATAGACGATTAATGTGTACCAACAGCTTTGAGCCTCTCTGCAGAACTGATTAAGGGAGCCCTTTATAAATCGTGCTTCATAATGTTTGCCTATAGTTTCCTGTATGCAAGATTTTTACTCACAAATGAATCCAACGAGAATCCAACAACACCATTGTGTTGTGTTTGGAAAAAAAATGGATTAATTAAATAATAATGGTTACATATTATCTACACCTTGATGAATTGAGGACTAAAAGTGGTAAACGTTGTAAGTGCCAAAAGCGAAAGTGTTGGGAAATCGCATCGTTCAGCACACCAGCCCGTAAGAACGTTCACACTAATAACCTCTTTACACGCCATTTGAACTACTCAGAGGGCTACCAGCCACTTTTCACGTTTACCACATTATAAAGCATGGCACATTTCACAGTTTAACGTGGAAAACGTTGTTTGAATTATTGTGGCACTTACATTGCTTACCAATTTTAGTCTTCAATTGTGTAAAAATTTGTAATACATTTTTTTGTACTTGCTAAAACATTAAAACATGGGTCCCTTAGTCCACCACGGACTCTATTTCCTTCAAAGGGGAGACTCTTGCATCACTACAGACAATGTTTTTCCTACTGGTTACGTTAACCATTTTGCAAAGTATTGTGTGAATTTTATTATATTATAGTTGAAATACATGTTTCGACACCTGACAAACAAATAGGAATCACTTGATTGATCAATGACTTCTGAATTACAGTGTCATCATTAATATTTCATATTAAGTTTCATAGAAAGAAATTATCTTAATAGAGCGCAAATCATTTTACGGGGTGCCATGGGATTCTCTTTAACATTTTTTTTCATATAGATCGTTCGACTCCCGCCGCCCCATAGCTATGGCTCTGAACTTGAACTATAACAATAGCAGGAAAATTTTACGAAATGTATTTTTATTTGTATAAAATTTGAAATCGAGGGCGACAATTGCCCCTCTGTGTCCCTTGCAAGTGCCCTTGGCAGACTCGAATAAAAATGCAAGAAACACGTAAAAACTAATTCCATCATGAGTATCCAATTGTGCTGCTATTCTTAGATTTAGTCTTGTTTTTTTTATTTCAATGTTTGCTTCCCGGAATCGACTTCCGTCCAAGGTCGTAGGGGGGGGGGGCAATGCCCCCTGCTCCCTGTGGTTGCAGGACTCATCAATTTCACATCATCACTCATTGTTGCGATTAGCTAGAAGTGGCAGCAAAGCAACGCTAAGTAACAAGAATCAAATATCCACTCCCTCTCTCTACCATATGAATCACTATTACGAAAAAGTAGACTTGGGAAACAATAATTTAAGGAGTTCCAAGTTCATAGCAGCACATCCAAGAAAAGCATCCGAACACATTACACACCTTTAATACAAGACTACTCAAAATGTCACAACTGTTCTAGATACTGAAAATTGCGAAATCATTTCCCGAAGTTTGAATCTCGAAGGGAATCCCCCCCCCCCAATCCTGATACGACATATGGAATCCCATACACCCTAATAAATCACAAAATCAATAAGTGTTTTTGTTATGTTGCTAGAGTTACACATGATACAATTGTAAAGATTATTGAGAATTCCAGGTAGGAATGTGTTCTGTATTTTTCACAGGGTAGCAAAGCAGGCTCTCACGGGGGGGCAGTTCCCCCCCGCCCCAGCTACGGGCCTGAACCTTTATGCACAAGAAACGTTTTACATTACCAAGAGAATTGCTAAAATTCTGGCAGAGATCGTGTGCGCACATGCCGTCACACGGGATCCGTGACATCGGCATATATCGTTCGGGAAACAATGGAAAATAACATCCTGAAAACTAGTACCTATCCAGTGCATGAAACTGATGCGAACAATTTAAAATACTTGTCTAAAAGCACAATGAAGATAAATTTAGGTAAAACTGGCAGAAAAGTGTATGTACTAATATAAAACATGAATTTTGGCAAAAAAATACCCATAAATCGAGGTTCGTAGTGATAAGGTTTCGGAATTGGGATACGTCATCTAATGTAGGCTTTTGCTCTCCTGCATTTGCGCCATATAATTGATTTCTATTGTTTGTTAATAAATTCTTGTTTGTAAGGTGCGTTGCAAAATGATAAGAACGAATCAAAAGTAAGTTTGACACGTTTACTAAGTTACAGGTACAGGCTAATGGTGTACTGCCATGGTTCGTAATGTACAGAAATGTACAGAAAGAGAAAACGTGTTGACCAGAAGTCATTGCAGGCAAGGAGAAGGTACAAAGCAACGAACCTTAAAAGTGACCATGTTTACTGTTGCAAAATGATAAGAACGGCATCCCAGACCTGCTTTAATAGCCAATATACTGCGACGAGCCAAATGGACATTCGCTCAATTTATTAATTTAGATCAGATATCCACGACTCAATAACTGAATTTCAACTTTGCCTGGTAACGCTGGTGACGAGTGCAGATCGCTGGAGATTAAAAGTTTATACTTTCAGATTTTCAAGTAGGATTTCAGATAATTTACAACTAACAATAACCCCTTTCCATAGCAACAGCAAAAACCCAATTTACACATGCGAAATTCCCCCCTTCTGAAAGAGAAGAATTAATCATTTAGACATTTTCATAAACACCAAATACAAATGGAAGAAAATATTTTAGCACGTAAATATGAACATCAGAAACAGTAAACTTATTTATTGTATTCAATTTAACACATATTTCCTGCGTAATAAAGCATCAACAATCTGTCCTTATTAATTAAGAGACGTAAAATAAAAACTGTCGATACGTGAACGAAAATTACCCATCAAAGTCATATGGCATGCACCTTTAATGCCATATAAGGAATTACAAAGTCCTAATTAGTTCCTATTTTGACATAGATCCAATCTGGGAACATGCTCCTCGTTTATTTTGATTAGTGCTATGCGTTACTTGCACGAAAATAAATCGTTTTACGAGTGCACAGAGCCCTTTTCAAACATGGCGTCGATGGCCATTTTGTAAATAACGCATGGTCTGTGACGTGTACTAGTACCGTTTCCCGTAAAATTCAACACACGCGAGATAGCTATCTCATGAACAACTTTGCTTAAACGTTGTAAACACGATCTTCGAGAATTTTCTTCCTATCGAAGTCACTTAAGATAATTAATTTCCTCACCTGGTGTGTCGGGAACGACGAATCCAGCACGCCCGAGTCCACTCTTACCTCTCTCTTCCCGAGAGCTCCATTCCTTTCCAACACCTATTTTTGCGATGTGCTTTCACTTCTTGCTATTATCTGCCGTTTTGTCCTAACTGCAGATGTAAAATTCCTCCCTAAAGCACGGAAACAATTCTGATTTCCTCCACTGTAGTGACATTACTCTGTTCACTCCATGTTTTTTTTTTCCGGAAGTCCTTCTCCACCACTGCACACCCCCATCGATCACTGTTAGTCATTTTTGCAGAGCACATTTGTCTTTTCCAAACAACAATTTTTCATAATTTAAATACCACACGTTAACAGATATGTATGTGCGTTAAGAACCTAGTGTAATGCTCAATAAGATAAACTTTTTGCTGATAATTAACCAAAGGCATCTAGATCAAAACGCTGTATATATTATTATTTTGCGCCATAAGTGCGAATTGCCCATGCGTGCAGTGACCGACACATCAAAATGTCCTTGTGCATAAGGAAACCGCGAGAAAATCGGATCTCAGACAAAGGAATTTACAATTCAACTGCGCACAACGGTCAGAGCCATCTAGCGATTTTTCGCGTAACTATTAAAGCAACAAAGTTTTCATATTGCATAGGCATTCCACCTATCGTGAATTCTCTGCACTTGATGAGTTCATCGTCTTAGAACTTGAGATGGGCTACTTTACCCGAGCAAAACACACACGAAACTCAAGTTTCCAGAATACATTATGACAGTTCGTCATAAATGGCGCCCAACATAGGGATGAACCCTCACACAATACTTTTGTTACAATACTAAAGTTAGACTTTCATCAAATAAACATTCATATTATACATATTCACTAATATACATATTTGATATATACAGAGATATTACTATATTGTTTACAATATGATACATCCCGGATCACCAACTCTGGTGACTCCATCATTCTCCAGAAAGAAGGAACCCCGCTTGTGTTTTGGCGTCTTGCAGAACATAGTGGCTTGTATTTTTGGTTGGAGCTGGAAACAAATGAATGCCTAGGCCCACCGCAACATTATACTTACTTGACTATTAGCCCGCCGCAAGCATAACCTAACTTGACCTCTACCGCATCATACCTGCCCCCACCCGCAAACTCAACAACACCCCCATGGAATTACCTAAACAACTCTTAATTCGATTCTGGAATCATTCTATCTGAGCTAATAACTATTGTAAACGTTTCACCTTATTTTGGAGCAATCTGGAAGATTTCAGGCTCATCTCGCATGCTAGTACGCCGCATAAATTTCACCTACTTGGTCAACTCGCCCGCCGCAGGCTCAATCTCACTTTACCCATACGAGAAATTTTAACCTTGAGCTTCCCCTACCCCGCCTATATCTACACTGTCCTTAACTACCACGTCTGATTTACAGCTAAACCCCATCGTCTGTAACATTTCATCCACACCTTCCAAATTCAAATCTAGTAATCTTTTCACCCACATTTTTACCTTGTCCCCTGAACAATTCCAAACTTTACAATTTTCTATCGACTGGTGATCCAATTTTTCTCCTGTCACACAGTCTATTAATGACAGCGTAGAATCTTTACTGTTCTTAACACAAAGATAAGGGCCGACAAAGAGGTCACAATATTTTCTTATCACCTTATCTCCGGTACCACTTAAGATCTGATTCTTAACGTGTTAAATTTACTTTTACGCAATATCTATATTCAAAATAGATCCCAAAAAACTCAAAATTTGGTGTGTTAGATAGCTAGAAATATGTTTTTCTTACAAACACAATTCGATGTTTGGACAAACTCAGTAACCTTAAATGCGACTGTGCAAGGAGAATTCACCAAAGCCAGAAGCTACATCAAACAGCTGACGTCAACAGCCCCGTAATTACATGGCGCGCAATCACTGCCACCAAATGTAACACTAACATTTTTGTTATTAATACTGGAACCGAACCAGGATACTCGCCTTGAGTAAACCAAAGATTCGTTTTATATGACTTATAATTTTATGTTGCCATGCAAGATTAATTGAAATTAATTTGTTCCCTCTTGAATACTGGTTACCATCGGGTGGCATATCTCAGATACCCCCTACCATCACCATGTCATGTATACAGAGAAATCAAACCTATTGAATGTCGATACTTAAACTTTCCAAAATACAGACTCCAGACGAACTTGTGTCAGGACTAAGCCGACACTAATGGCAAATGTCCCCTCGACACCCTATCGTTCTCACATTTTCTATGTGTGGAGACGTATTTTCCCAAGGCCGAACAAATACAACATCCAGTGTCCCTGATGTTCCCTTGTGTTTCTTTAGAACGCCAATCAACACGATTCTACCCGAGAAATTCGCACAAAAGTTTACAATGAAACTTGCATGCACATGTGATAACAAATTCAAAATGATACTGCCCACTTAAAAGCTGTTGGCTCCAAAATGATAGTGAGGCTGCTTGACTTGTTAAATACTCCCATTTCAAATTTCCCGCATAAGACTGTCCATCAGATATCTTTCCTGAGCTATAAACTTGACACCAGACCCCAACTGAACTGACGTTTGAAAATAAAAAAAATAGTATTCAAATGATAATTATATTCAAAAATTTATTTTAAACTTTCCAAAGATCCATACGTTATTAAATCCTTCAAATTAAATATATTATCTATAATATTTACATTTTGTACAAAGCGAAGTTGTTTTCACTGATCAAAGAGTGATGATCGCTCCGATGATCTCAACAGGCATCATCTTTGAGCAATCATTCTCAACCATATGCATCCCATGCCATTTTCTTCTGACATGAGTGCGATGCCAGATCATTCTAACCCTGTACCAAAGAGACAAAGCCAAGAGAAGACACATACTCAAAATTTCCCCCAAAACTTTTGTGTTTGTACTTTTCCGAGGATACCTTTTTGTTCTTCTCTTCCTAATATGGCTTGGATGGAGAGATACTCTTCCTCCAGCAACAGTTCGACTTACTACCAAAGTTTTCCTGGGAAGTGAATCAGTGGGTGACTTCATTTTAACTCTGATGCGCCTCCCATATCTGACTGAATAACCAGTGCCTAATTTCATGAAAGAAACGACACATGCCATACTGGCAATTCTTTTGGGCATAAGAACACGCATAGGACCACACCTAATGCAACTTCTGGGTTCGAATACTGAATTCCTCACACCAGTCTGCAATGGATAACCAACTACTGGTATGACTACGTTGTGTACCGAACGATCTTGAACTATCGACACTAAAGGTAAGTCAATACTATTTTCCCCAACAGACACAACAGACAGGATAGATTTGTTCTGAGATGATACTGAATTTGAGTGTAGACACTGAGAATCCACCTTACTTTCCGGACACCCTGTATCAACTTGCACCGTGTGCACACGCTTACTCAACGAAGATGAACCCGAAGAACCACTTTGTTTAGAACCATCACCCAATAAAGAAAATTGCAAGCTCGGTTTTGGGAAAGATGCATCTTTTGTGCAAAAGCCGACAGGGAAAGACTCGTCTCTGTTACCCGACACCCCAAAAGACCACTCCTCGCTTATCATATATTTTCCTTTATTACCCTTGTGGTGTTTTTGCTCTAACGTTCTGTTTCGGTTCAGTTCGCTGGTACTCTGTGCATAACTTTCCGACCAGGAAGTCAGAGTGCCTGTGCAATGGTCATGTTCGACCGAATGTGAAGTACACATGCAATTGGTGACCGCAGAAGAAGTTACAACACCATTCATCAGTTCAACTTTACTCCCTGACAAATCAAACTCCTTCGTCAAAGACTCATGCCTTTTTTCTATCAACTCAGCCCTGTATTGTGAGACCGACAACGTGAGATCATTTAAACCTTCACTTGTCTTTATTACATCTTGCTGCAGCTCTAATATGCATTTACTGGTGTCCTCTAGATCAGACTGCAGTTTACCCACTACCTTACTAGTATGAGCTGCAAGTTCTGTTTTGAGCAACTGATTGCTTTGATTAAGTTCTGATTTGAGCAACTGATTGCTGTCTCTAAGTTCTGATTTGAGTGACTGATTGCTGTCTCTGAGTTCTGATTTGAGCAACTGATTGCTTTCATTGAGTTCTGATTTGAGCAACTGATTGCTGTCTCTGAGTTCTGATTTGGGCAACTGATTGCTTTCATTGAGTTCTGATTTGAGTGACTCAGTGCATTCCTTGTACCTTTCCTGACTTTGTTTAATAAAGGCGAACAAGGAATCTAATGTGACCGGTTCCTGCTCTGTTGCCATTATTAATATTAGCTTTAACAACAGCAATTAACCAACTAAAGATTAACCTACTTGAAACCCAACAAAAAATTCAATAACGCAACCCCTCTGCACTTGAGTCCTCGTAATCTTGCGACGAGCCAAATGGACATTCGCTCAATTTATTAATTTAGATCAGATATCCACGACTCAATAACTGAATTTCAACTTTGCCTGGTAACGCTGGTGACGAGTGCAGATCGCTGGAGATTAAAAGTTTATACTTTCAGATTTTCAAGTAGGATTTCAGATAATTTACAACTAACAATAACCCCTTTCCATAGCAACAGCAAAAACCCAATTTACACATGCGAAATTCCCCCCTTCTGAAAGAGAAGAATTAATCATTTAGACATTTTCATAAACACCAAATACAAATGGAAGAAAATATTTTAGCACGTAAATATGAACATCAGAAACAGTAAACTTATTTATTGTATTCAATTTAACACATATTTCCTGCGTAATAAAGCATCAACAATCTGTCCTTATTAATTAAGAGACGTAAAATAAAAACTGTCGATACGTGAACGAAAATTACCCATCAAAGTCATATGGCATGCACCTTTAATGCCATATAAGGAATTACAAAGTCCTAATTAGTTCCTATTTTGACATAGATCCAATCTGGGAACATGCTCCTCGTTTATTTTGATTAGTGCTATGCGTTACTTGCACGAAAATAAATCGTTTTACGAGTGCACAGAGCCCTTTTCAAACATGGCGTCGATGGCCATTTTGTAAATAACGCATGGTCTGTGACGTGTACTAGTACCGTTTCCCGTAAAATTCAACACACGCGAGATAGCTATCTCATGAACAACTTTGCTTAAACGTTGTAAACACGATCTTCGAGAATTTTCTTCCTATCGAAGTCACTTAAGATAATTAATTTCCTCACCTGGTGTGTCGGGAACGACGAATCCAGCACGCCCGAGTCCACTCTTACCTCTCTCTTCCCGAGAGCTCCATTCCTTTCCAACACCTATTTTTGCGATGTGCTTTCACTTCTTGCTATTATCTGCCGTTTTGTCCTAACTGCAGATGTAAAATTCCTCCCTAAAGCACGGAAACAATTCTGATTTCCTCCACTGTAGTGACATTACTCTGTTCACTCCATGTTTTTTTTTTCCGGAAGTCCTTCTCCACCACTGCACACCCCCATCGATCACTGTTAGTCATTTTTGCAGAGCACATTTGTCTTTTCCAAACAACAATTTTTCATAATTTAAATACCACACGTTAACAGATATGTATGTGCGTTAAGAACCTAGTGTAATGCTCAATAAGATAAACTTTTTGCTGATAATTAACCAAAGGCATCTAGATCAAAACGCTGTATATATTATTATTTTGCGCCATAAGTGCGAATTGCCCATGCGTGCAGTGACCGACACATCAAAATGTCCTTGTGCATAAGGAAACCGCGAGAAAATCGGATCTCAGACAAAGGAATTTACAATTCAACTGCGCACAACGGTCAGAGCCATCTAGCGATTTTTCGCGTAACTATTAAAGCAACAAAGTTTTCATATTGCATAGGCATTCCACCTATCGTGAATTCTCTGCACTTGATGAGTTCATCGTCTTAGAACTTGAGATGGGCTACTTTACCCGAGCAAAACACACACGAAACTCAAGTTTCCAGAATACATTATGACAGTTCGTCATAATACGAACCATGGCAGTACACCATTTTGAAGACCCGATCACACACGCTGTCCACCAGCGTTTTCAATAGATTAGCATCAAGGGCATCCCATGCAGCAACGATAGCATTCCTCAGGTCATGAACGTTATTGTACTGGTTTCCATTGGCGTACACTGAACGGCACAGAAGACCCCACAGGTTTTCCATGGGGTTAATGTCAAGGGAAATAGTAGGCCAATCAATGACATGCACATTCCTGTCCAGAAACCAGAAGATAGTGGACTCAGCAGTGTGTATAATGGCGTTGTCTTGCTGAAAACGCCACTGATCGCCACCATTGCCATTGGTAAATGGCAATAGATTGTCCGTTAGGACGTTTTGGTATTCGAGCGCATTCATACGGCCTGTGGGAAAGGCGAGATTCGTTTTCCCATGATAACCAAACCCACCCCAGACTGTCCTCCTTGTCGTCTCTTGGAGAAGATCTTTTCCTCTTTGCGGAGATCATGCCAATAGTATCTCCAGCCATCGGGACCATCCAAATTGAATTTCTTTTCATCACTGAAAATTACCCGCCGCCATTCCTCCTTCCACGCTATGTGCATCTTGGCCCAGGACACGCGACGCTCCTTGTGTTTGCTGTGAGTCGTGGCTGTCGTTTGGCCTTGCGATATCGGAGACGATTGCTGCGTTTCACAGCCCGTGATAGCGTTGATTGATGCACATGAATATGAGGATCACGAGCCAACTGCCAACCAGCAGCCAGCTTTCTCAGGACGTCACGTTCCTGTCGGGGCGTCAATTTCCGCGGCCTTCCCGGTGCTTTCATCACCTGTCTCCAAGTTTTAGAAAATTGTTCACCACACAGGCGCTGCGACAAACTCGGCCTGCAATCTCATTCGAAGACACTCCCTCTTCCTTATATACCAATATCTGGCCCTTTTCACGTTCCGACAATCCTGCTCGACGGCCCATTCTGCACCTTCATCAATGCTGTCGTACTCCTCAACAGGGCATGAATACCTCGCGATTTGCACGCTAGCTGCAACAGCGCCCTCTGTAGCCACTGGCAACGACATCTACTGGGGTAACCGCACTCCGTTCTTATCATTTTGCAACTCTCTTTTGACTTCGACCTTGCCTGCTGTTACACATACACGTCTCCCTGAACAGTACCACGTTTTTCATGACATGCTCTCCTCTCTCTGTCAGTTTGCATCACTTTCGTTTCCTGTTTCCTTTTCGTTCCCACGATATGTTCAAATTCCATACTGTTCTTATCATTTTGCAACGCACCTTATCACATATCAAATTACATTTTTTAAAAAAAAAGATGTAGCCCATCCAATCTCTAACCATACAGTAGTCCCATTCTGGCGCCGTACGCACGCGCGCATAACATTTGAAGGGCCAGGGGGAAAAACGATGAATGTTCATTCGAGACGATTTGCCAGGAAATGAAAAACAAGTATTTCTATTTATATATACGTGAATATATATCCAAAAATAATAATGCGTTTTTCAGGCACTTCTCACCGTTTCCCAACCATGGCCGTTCTCATTCTTATAGTACAGATCCAGAGCTATCAGATGGCGCTGAGATCTCAAAATGGGCGAAAAATCGACATTCATCGTTTTTCCCCCTGGGTCATCATTTTTCTACGTACTCAGATTACATGCGAAGCAAGTGCCCAATGCTCGCTGAGCGCTCGCTACCCAACGCATGCAGGATGCGCCTCTCAATCCCATACCGACAGTTGTGTCATTCTGGATGCACCTGAATCCGCAGTGCCGGTTGAAGTAGTTCAACTTATAGCACATAGATGGCAGGACTATCCGCGCCGAATTCATTGCTCCATGTAGAGACCTTGAGAAGCGCACCAATGGACGATCGATTCAGTTGCTACCGACCGTGACAAATTACAACAATTCAGAAAAGTTCCACGTTTCTCAAACATTGCAAGAAACATGCACTGTATTGAATGATAGCGTGCTGGCAGGAATGTCAAGCTTGTTTCATTAATCGCCTGACTAGCGTACTCGTATAGATGAGTAACATTCAGAACAAAGGAATTTGCTATTTTATTTCTAAGCAGAAAACAATATATTTACGAGACAACCCCCCCCCCCTCCCCCGTCTCTCTACTACGAAAAGAAAAACAAATTTACATACAACAGAGAAATACACTGTTTTACGGAGGCACTCTATATGGAAATCCCTTCTCTACTTACGACACAATAGTGGAATTCAGCAACCTACACCACTGACCTTGACGTAACCCCATTCTCTACCAATCTTTTTTATAAAAAGTAGTGGTTCTTTTTATAAATGTACACTCACGAGCGGAAGTAGGTTCTCCATTTAACAAGGAATGGAAAAGTTGGAATCTGAATCCTTTGCTGCAGTCAACCGGCATTACACAACATATTAGCTCGTTGCATACAATGCTAGGGTTACAATGGATTGAAGTGGCACCAGTGGCGTATTCTCCATTTTATTGTGTTTAGAACCGGTAAACCAACTTTTCTCACATATTTGTTTATATTTATTTAGTTTTAATATGTAGGAAATCGTTAATTAAATATTAAAACAAGCTTTTAACCCGAATTTAAGTAAATTATGTAAAGCAATGAAAGACTGGTTAATGTACGCCATGATCATTCACCATCGCACCCTTTTGAAGACCTGGTTTCCTCACTTCCACCGTAGGAAACAGTGTTGACGGGAGAAAACTGCTTGTTCCTTTCTGTTTCTGCGCCGCGCTTAGCAGAGGTAGTGTTGCTATATGAAGGGGAATTTCCCTTGCTGCAGGCAAATCCAGGTTCAATTTTAGGTAAAAGGGGAAATTTTACGAAAAATATCGAAATTGCCGGAAAATTTGACGTTGTCGGACTCGTGTTTTTTGTTAAAATTGCATGCTTGAACTGGTGTTTCATTTATATTATATATATTATCCACCAAATTAGGGGAGTGTATAATAAATGCAATTAATATGTAAGAATTGTTGTGGTAAACCAGGTTTTGCGACAAAAATATAATGTTGGTGACTACATTGACAACGTGCTGTCTTGTTAGAATTCTATAGGATAAGAATGGCATTTTTCTAGAGGGGAGTCACTACTGTTATATGAAGCACCCTGGGTACGGAGAGTTCTCCTACCCCCACCCCCTTCGTGCTTAATCCGCCCCTGAACCTGAGGCGATTATACTTGAATGACAGACGGAATTCATTGCACCATATCGCTTAAACGGCATTATACGATAAGATATAGTGTTTTTTCGTAACATCATACAATTCATCAGTTTCTTGATGAATTGCATGCTTATCGCTTTGATAACGCTATAGCGTGTCACAACAATATAGCAACAGCAGACAAAAACGAAATAGTAGGTATTTCCACTCGATTGTTGGTAGTGCTCTTCACTTTCGAACGATAAAAGGGACCATTCCTGATTTTCCACCAACCTCATTCGAAGTGAACTCTCGCCTTGTTGCAATTGGCCGTTTGCTTGTTTCTGTGTGGGCGTCACTTTCTTGCCATGTTGCTAACCGCGGCAGTTGTAACGGATTAACCGCCAAAGTGAACTTTTCACGCTTAATCTTGTTACTTGTTGATCACTTCGAAGTTGCTTTATGCACAGAGAGGGTAATCGAGACTTGATCTTCAGTCTAATGGTTCAATCTGAACCACTCTGCGTCTATCATGAATCGAATCAAGAACTCCTTGATTGCAAAGAGATAGATTTAGTCACTAAAAATTATTTCTATTCCACATAGATATGAAACATGGTCCATCACACTAAAGTAAGAGCATAAATGAAGAATTTTATAAAATAAAATCATTATATATATTTTGACCGAAAGATTGATTGATTTGGCCATTTCATGTCACTTTTCTGCCACTTTTGGCTGATCGTGGCGATGAGAACGAATGACGATTAGATGAAAATGTAAGAAGAATAATCACAAACATATGGCCAAGACAAAAAAACAAGCCCCACAGAGGTCAGACGCCAGAACCTCGTTAGGCCGCAAGAATGGAGTCGGGGGTATACTACCTGGAAGTGAGGTTAGCACTTTAATGCTCTCTGAAAAGACCACCCCTTGATATCATTCAAATAAGTGGAGAAGCTTCGCACAGTACTAACCTATACAAGTAGATTCATCAAATATTATTGCAATAATTAAGTCAAGAATACTTTGATGGATACGGATGAGAGACAAAAGAAGTGTTTTTGCAAGACCCTTGATGAAAAACCTAAAGGTAAGAGACCTGTAGGAAGAGCAAAATGTTGCGATGGACCTGAAGAAAAACAGTGAAGATAATCAACGTTGGGTTGATATGAAAGCTTATGCTGCTGTAGAAATGAAACCTTCAGGTTTAGGAATAGCGGTGAGTTGGTTCATTTCTCTTTATGCACAGGTACCTTATTCGATGCTGAACCTTGTTTACAGTGAGATTCGAGCCACTTGAATGGAACCCACGACCTTTCAATTAGAAGGCAGCAATGTTGCCAATACAATTGTCATCGCTATTGATTATTTTTGTGACGCTGTGCTTCCAAGATCAAATGCTGCTTTGAGTTATCTTCGCAGTTGTTACCTTGCTCCCTTGCATGATTACTGATTCACTCCTTCAACGCTTCTATGTTTATACTTAATATTTTAAATTCCTCTCCAGTGTAGTGGGATCCATGAGTATTACCTTGAAAATTGTCCATCACCATGTTCGTGCACTTTATTTGACCCAATATGAGCTTCAAGAATTAAAAGAAAACTCAAACTGTTGACAACTTCTTCACCAGCATACATAAAAATCCATCGCTTAAAAACACATAGGATGTAAGAGAAAAATTAATGAAAATAGTCATGGACAATTTGCACGGTAATACTCATGGATCCCACTGTTCAAAAGTGGGCGAGGAAACACTTCATTCCTATCAATCCCACAATTCCAATGATGGAAGAGAGCTCGAACGGTAAGCAGCGCCACATGAAAATGTTATGCGGACACGGAAAGGTCCTCACGATCAGCGTAGGTCTAGGTTCATCATTAATGATCGCTGGAGACACGTTCGTCTCTTCCGGGAAATAGAGAGAATAATTTGCGTGCGAGTGCGAAACTTGTCGTCAGTTAACCGTCTGTACAGAATTCAGGGCGGGACGGAAATAATGGGTTTAGCGAGAACGCCTTTTAGGGAAATTTATGAATTGAAGCTGTTTTATGGAGTTACAGCGTTCGATATCAACAAATACATTCGGGTATAGTGGGATCCATGAGTATTACCGTGCAAATTGTCCATGACTATTTTCATTAATTTTTCTCTTACATCCTATGTGTTTTAAGCGATTTTTATGTATGCTGGTGAAGAAGTTGTCAACAGTTTGAGTTTTCTTTTAATTCTTGAAGCTCATATTGGGTCAAATAAAGTGCACGAACCTGATGATGGACAATTTGCACGCTAATACTCATGGATCCCACTGTACACCCAACGTCGAGAGAAACAGTAGGCGAATTGTGCACTACCATTTTCATTCGTCTGTATTACACAGTGTAATGAAATGAATTGAAAAAAGACGTCAATTAGCAGAGAACAATGCCTGCTTCGAACCAACATAATTAGTTTCATTCCTTAAAACAACACAGGATGTAGAATAAAAAAGTAATGAAAATAGCGGTGAACAATTTGCTAATCATTATTCTTTGCCGTTGGCCCGTTGACTGTACGTCTGGGTACTGGCAAGCAGCTGGTTACATCACCCACCTTAGCTTCGCTTGCACACGTGCAGAAATTTTGTATTTTGCACATTGTCTGTGGTGAAAGCGAGGGTAGTAAACAAATTACTATAGACTTTAGTTCCCGAGTTTGCCGCAGTCTTACTCTTCTTTGCACGACTGTACAGTGGAAAGCATAAGTATTACCAACCCGTCACCATATTTTTTTCTCTTTATTTTAGCCAATGAGAGCTTCAAGAGTTGGAACAAAATGCCCAGAAGGCAGCTGAGAACCCCTGTATCAGGGGAGGTGTTGAGTGTATTGCTTAAAAACTTGTAGGATGTAAGGGAAAATTAACGAAAATAGTGACGGACAAATTGCGGATCCTACAGTACATGCAATCCAAACACAATGCTGGCTTTATTTTCTGAATATTTTTCGAGGCCTCTGGAGAGAGAAACTGCCACATTATATTTATAACTTATTCACAGATATTATCCTTGCAAATGGAAACAAGCATGTTAAAAATAACATCCCACAGAATTACTTGCAGAAATTTCCGTCATTGTTCAATGGAAATTTTTAAAGAAAGCTTATCTTGAAAAGTTGATGGAATGAATTCAGGAAAACCATAGATAAACACACACACAGACACGAAAATGTGAAAGAAACATCTGGCTTTATGTTGATACAGGAAAAAGATTACGATAAGATAAATCGTTGATTGAAATTCAAATCGATAGTTACGTTTATCGGACTATCTGCTTCGGTACTCCTTGTACAGGACAAATGGGAAGATAAGGTTATTTTTTTGCCTCGAGCGATAATGTCGGCGTGCCGTGGTTGAAGACTGGTAGACGACACCAGGATGGGAAATCATTGAAGAGTGTTGGGGGGGGGGGGGGAGAGCTTAATCTATACACATGCCCTTATATGACATACAGTATGTGATATACATATTTATAATGATATTAAATCTAAAATAAAGTACTAAATATTTAAAAATACATTATTATTATACATGTAAAGGAATCAATTTGTTACTTTTAGCTACATGTATCAGATATTTGTAAAATAGCAAACTAATTCCTTTACTAACTGGTTAAAGATGTTAATATATTACAAAATAGTTGACATAGTTTTATTATGTAATAGTTTAAATGAAAGAGTTTTTGTTTAGTTTTTGATTTCTATTAACACATATCAATTAGATTGCAAACTTTTATTTGTCTTTGGTTCTTGTTTTAATTCTAGTCTGCAGATTTTGTGCGAATTAACGGGGGGAGGTGCCGGGGATTCCCCCCGCCAAGAAAATTATTTTTTCCCTGTCATTGTGTCATTAATGTTTGTATCCCCCCTCAAAGAAAATGGGATTGAAATCATAGAGTATGCCATTTCTTAACAATGTAACAAGCACGATTGAAAAATCGTTCTAGTCCATTAATAGTCCAGTCATCAAAGATTTTCCTGTGGAAAAGAATTTATTCTTGGGATTGGAGAACACCATTCTCTAACTGAACAATAATATTAACCCGTGGCCCGTAAGGACCTTGGCCTATCTCCCGACTGCCAGTCTCCCTCCCACAATCCTATCTAGAGGTGTGGAGTTCTTCAACCGGTAATGGGGTGACGTGGGGTCAGCACGTCGAACCCTCAGCCGTTAGAGGAGATTTCCGAGACCGGGTTACGCTACTCACTCGTAGCTCCCCGATTTCCTCACGATGGTGGGTTGCCGCCACCTGTCCTATACACAGGTCGAGAACCCAGAGACTGAACCCAGGCGGACTCGAACCCATGCCGACCCGCAATCGGAGTCCAAAGCACAGCGTCTTAGATCGCACGGCCACGGAGGAGAACTCTATTCAATACATATATTAAAGTGTTCAAGAATAAACTTGTAGGTAGGTTAAATATGTAGAGTCCGAACCAAGTGTATAATAATAATAGTTTATTTATTTTATTTAAAGTACTGAGAACAGTTACAAAATCCTCATACAGCACTATGTCACATAGAGTAATATAGAAGGATTAACTCATAATGGTTTTTACATAAAATCACATGCTATACCTAAAAATAATATTTTAAGGGAACTCATAATCGAAATCATCGATTAATATTTTTATAAATTCACCACCATTTTTTCAATTTTACTGATAATAATGTATTTCCTCTTGTTTTTTTTATTTTGGAACGTTATAAACTATTGCATTTCTAAAGTATTCACTATCAGTCCTATTTGACAAGATGCTTTGTATAAATACTTTGATTTTATCTTTTCTTCTTAAGCTCAAGGTTGTTAAATTAAAAATTTCCAACCCCTCCATATATTTTAGTGACATGTAACTTTTCTCCATTTTCATACAAAGTAACAGCATAATAATAATGTTTAAATTAAAATATTTATAATTAAATTAATTAAAATAGTATTAATCAAAATATTCAAATTAATATGTTTTTATTACTACATGAATAGATTAAAAGACGGTATAAGAATAGTGATATAACAGCACGTATTCATTATCTAGCTTATTTATAGTTAAAGTCGACAAAATTTGTAAAAAAGAAAAACACCGGCCCTAGAATATTTATTAAATATCAAAAAAAGGATGTTAGATCCAGGTGACAAAAAGTAAAGTTCCTGTGTATTATTGTAAGTAGTGATAAATAAATCTTGCACAAATGTTCTTTGGTATTGTCATTGCAATAAGTTCGGCAGAAATAAATAACTCTCAATTAAACAACAAGTAAATTTTTATTATTTAATTTTAGTTATTTTATTGTTTCATTTTAATACTTAGTAAGTCTTTCGGGGGTCCGAACTCCCCATAACCCCTAAAATACAACCTTGGTGCCTTGTGATGTTTCCTTGTTTTGTTGTACGCCCCAAACGCATCGTAGTTGGAAACACTGTCGATTTCAACATCGATCGGTTGGCGAAGCAAATGTAGGGGCGACAGAGATGCTTAATCCCTATGAATGGAACGATTTGGCTTCCACTTCCACACCAATTGAATGACTTTCCTTCTTGAATGACAGGTAAGCATTCGCCATTCGTCCTTCGTCTGTTGTTTTCCCCCAGCAGGACAGAGAGAGAGAGAGAGAGAGAGAGAGAGAGAGAGAGAGAGAGAGAGAATTTATTTCCAGGTTGAGAAGTGTCGCCATCAACAACATGAGACATTTCGGAGAAATAGAACGTTCGACAATGATTTTATTATCTTCTATGAATAGGGTGAACAGATATTTGTTGACCAAAAAGAGTATAGTTTATAGGTTGAAGGTGCGCCATCATAAACATAAAAAGAAAACGAAAATAAGGGTGGCTATTTGTTATTGCTTCCATTATAGCTCCTATAAAATAGGACAACACTTTACAGATTCAAATTACTTATGGGTCTAATGTAATAAATTATAACACCATTAAGCCTTGTTTCCATGATATGAAAAACTCAATATGCTGACCAAGGCAGAAATGTATGTTATTATAAAACATAAACTAAACGTAACGTTTCAACCTTCTAGCAAGATCTTCTTCAGACTCTGCACCAAGTACAAGTACATTTGTACAAGTACAAGTACATTTGTACAAGTACAAGTACATATGTACAAGTGCAAGTACATTTGTATAAGTACAAGTCAAGCACCAAGTACAAGTACATTTGTACTTGGTGCAGAGTCTGAAGAATACCTTGCTAGAAGGTTGAAACGTTACGTTTAGTTTATGTTTTATAATAACATACATTTCTGCCTTAGTCAGCATATTGAGTTTTTCAATTAAATTATGATTAAACAGTCCTTTATTGCCAATCCAAACTCTTCACAGGTCATGTCCACACTGAATTTCACTTTCATTATTGTTCGAATGTTGACACCAGGAGTGTACTTTTTTTCTCTCGCTAATAAGTTTTAATAACACTGAAACGTCTTTCACAATCAACATTTGTACCAGGCAGAGTAAACAAGATTTTTATAAGATTCACAATCACTTTTAAATTTGACCCAGCCTGTACTGACCTCCACTTACCCATCATTGTTGCTTTTCTTTCTGTGGATTTTAACGCATTTTTACGCGTAAAATAATGAATGAAATTAAATAGCAAGGAGAAGAGTATATTTGTGGATTTTTGCAAATTGAAAAGAGTATAGAGTATATGAACCTATAAAAGAGTATGTCTGGTCACCCTATATATGAATGACGTTGAGAACACTGCCAGCATATTTCAGTCAATGGCGTGCCCAAGGGGGGGGGGTTATCCCCCATTTGGCCCAGAATTCCTAAGAAAGAACGTCAAATGCAGGAAAATATGGCAAAATGAGGAGGACTGGCTACTAAAACAAGTACACGCAATCTCCCCATTTTGAGGAAACCAATCTCTTTTTCAGACTCTGAATAGTTTCCACCAGGGTGCGAAATCACTGCAGATTGGGGGGAGGGGAAGCACACAGACAGCAGGCACACACTATATAATGTCACTAAATATACGAGGGGCGATCAGGTTGCTCCGACCCTAACATAGAAGGAATGACGTCACGATTGATTTTTTATTTTGTTATTGTTTAGTGATCCTTTATATGCTTTCAATCTGAATTGCAAGTCTAAGTAACGTACAGATTTCTTTTTACAGGGGTTTAACTGAGTGAAGGTGTGTCAATGTGCCAGAATGGAGAAAACTGAGGTGAGAGCGGTGATCAAATATTTTGTGAAGAAGAAGTGGACGGTATCCAAAATTCATGAGGACTTGGTGGATACATTTGGGGACAGTGCTCCTTCATACAGTATGGTGAAGAGATGGCGTCATGAGTTTAATTGTGGGAGAGAGTCGTGTGAGGATGAACATGCAGGTGGAGCACCAAAAACTGTAATGACGACCGAAAACATTAACAAAGTCCACGATATTGTGCTGAAGGATCGTCGAGTCACTATCCGTCATGTTGCTGAGATGTCTGGCCTGTCATATGGCACTGTGCAAACCATAATTACCCAGGAATTGCAAATGAAAAAAAATGCTGCGAGATGGGTGCCTCGAAACCTCACCCCAGATCAGAAGCGCACCCGAGTGCTCATCAGTCAAGAACTTCTTGACAAGTTTCGTGCTGATAAAGACTATTTCCTTGCCCGATTTGTAACTATGGATGAAACATGGGTCCATCACTTCGACCCAGAAACAAAATCACAAAGCATGGAGTGGAAACGCTCACATTCTCCACCAACGAAGAAGTTTAAGGTGCAAATGTCAGCCAAGAAGGTGATGACCTCAATTTTCTGGGACTGCAAGGGTGTCCTTCTTGTGGACTATCTACAAAGAGGCCAAACCATCACTGGCACATACTACAGTGACCTTATCAAGAAATTACGTGATTCCATCAAGAAAAAGAGGCGTGGGATGTTGACCCGTGGTGTGCTCCTTCACCAGGACAATGCAACTGTCCACACCTCGCGCATTCCGAGGGCCTCTATCGCAGATGCATCGTTCGAATTGCTACCCCACCCACCCTATTCACCAGATTTGGCCCACAGTGATGTCCATTTGTTCAAACATTTGAAGAATAACATTCGTGGGCAAAAATTTTCTGATGATCCTGAAGTGATAAGGGCTGTGGACTCATGATTGGAGGACCAGTCGGAAGATTTTTTTTTGCAAGGTATCCACGCGTTGGAGCATCGATGGGAGAAGTGCATTGGAGTTGCAGGAGAGTATGTTGAAAAATAAAAAAAAAATTGAAACCCCATTGCCGCTCTTTCTATGTTAGGGTCAGAGCAACCTGATCGCCCCTCGTATGTCAATTATTACATAATTAAATGATGATATAAAGTATATAATATACGGACTGTTCTTCACTCAAAATTCGATTGCAAATTGAAGATTTTAATATATACTACAAATGCTATGAACAGCGATTTGCGTGACTGGGAGGGGGAAAAGTTAAGAAACATTAAGAGAGATGGTGTTTTAAGTCCACTTTATGCACAGTAAGGCTAATCGGGGATCCGAACCACTATGTGCTTCCATCGGGTATCGAACCCGCGACCTCTTGATTACAAGGCGACGACGTTATCACTACGCCAACGGGGAGACACAAGAGACATTAAGAAGATAATACATAGTTTCCTATGTAAAAATTCACATTTAAAAGCTATTACGTGTTTTATATATACGTATATACTTTGCGGTAGCTGACGAAAGGCGATCAGAAATGAGGAAGAAATAACAAGCAGGACTTAATTTATGTGTTCTGGAGATTGCTGGGTTCAGTGTCAGTGTCCATAGAGCAGGGACGTAGCTAGGTTGATCAGTTTGGAGAGGGGGCCCAAACGTAAGATTTATTCTATCAAACTATTTTAAATTAACAAACTATTTATACACCATATAGGCCTATACTGTATACATACATTATATATGTATGTGTGTGTGTGGGTATATATATTATATATATATATATATATACATATATATATATATATATACTGTATATATTCTTGGAAAGAAAAGGAGCAAGGGCCTCCTCGGTGGCGCATGTTAGCATTGTCGCCTTGTAATCAAGGGGTTCCGGGTTCGATACCCGGTGGATCCTCATAGTGGTTCGGATCCCACTTTACACTGTAGAACTAGTCCCGATTAGCCTTACTGTGTATAAAATGGACTTAAAACACCAACTCAATCAATCAATAAATTGGAAAGGAACATCACGCTACGAAAAAGGAGGTCCAAAGTTCGGACATTGGACAGGTATGGTTGTATCATGTCTGTCCCACCGCCATTCCTTCGGCTCATCATCATCCTCATCGTCGCATTTAACCCAAGAGGTAGAGAAGCGACGTAATATAGAAATATATAAATGATTGATTTTGTTTATTTTACATCGCTTTTCTGACACTTTTTGGCTAATCGGGAAGATGAAGATGAAAATGAGTGATGTGAAATTGATGTTAGGACCATCATAAAGAACACACACCCCCAGTCCGGGATTCGAACCAGAACTCCTCGCATCGTAATGCACCTTGTTAACCACTGAACAACAAATAGAAACAGAAAATGCTTGATACGTTATTTGCTTCTCCATAACTCATGATAAGTATTATTCGCTGTATGACTAGATTAATTATATTTGTATGCCTAGCCAACCTTGCTTGCCAAGCAGCAGCAGCTTCCGCATTTGCAGGTGGAGGCTAAATGAAGAAAAATGACAGAAAGTCAGAAAGATATACAAATTTTGTAACATAATACTTATACAGGGTGGCTCAATAAGTCACTTAACACCCTCAGTACAAGGCCACTGCGGCATGGAATGTGAAAATGGCGATGACCAATCATTGCCTGGCCAAGGGGGAACTACATTGACGCCAACCACACGGTCGGCGGCCATCTTGATGTCCGCCATCTTGAATTCAACTTCAGAATTTTAAATGGGAAGGGGGTCGTGCGACATATCAAAATGGGCTAGAATTTTACGAGAAATGCAATGGTGAAGGGTTTTTTTGACGTATCTTTAACCAGTAAAAAGTTATGACTGAATTCTTGTACCAATTTGCTCCTTTTCGAGGTGTTAGAAAAATGCCTTAAAATTTGTTTAGCGCATCGGTAATGCATCGAAATCAAAGTGACGTCTAGAGAGAGAAGTTCGCATGCCATTGCACACGATTTTAATCGGATACATCCATGAAGAGCTGCACATTATGAATGGTTGTCGCGAACAATTTACAGTGTGACGCTTCCATTGAATTAAAAGTCCTTCACAGTGATAAGGCTAATGTTTATGTTCATAATGAAGTTCATAAACACAATATGCGACCCTTGTCATCTGATAACTAACCTTGGATAAAAACAGGTTCATAACGTTCCCATAAGTGTTCTGGTGTTCCTCCCTATTGAAGAAACTCTGTAAAAAGTACCTTCTTCCATAAGCAAGGATGAAAAAACTGTTTATTTAACAAATCCAAGTAGCCCTAAGCATTTAAGGTTCCGTTGGGAAAACTGACTAACCAATCGTGTTCCACACAGCACGGCACACCATTAACTTACCAACACTAACCATTCAGCTTTGATCTGTCGAAAATGGGTTATCAGATAAAAAGCATCGAATATTGTGTTTATAAACTTCCTTATGAACATAAACATTAGCCTTGTCACTGTGAAGGACTTTTAATTCAATGGAAGCGTCACACTGTAAATTGTTCGCGACAACCATTCATAATGTGCAGCTCTTCGTGGATGTATCTTATTAAAATCGTGTGCAATGGCATGCGAACTTCTCCCCCTAGACGTCACTTTGATCTCGATGCATTACCGAAGCGCTAAACAAATTTTAAGGCATTTTTCTAACACCTCGAAAAGGAGCAAATTGGTACAAGAATTCAGTCATAACTTTTTACTGGTTAAAGATACGTCGAAAAAACCTTCACCATTGCATTTCTCGTGAAATTCTAGCCCATTTTGATATGTCGCACGACCCCCTTCCCATTTAAAATTCTGAAGTTGAGTTTTGGGGGGATCCTGGATCTGGTGTGCAGCAGGGAGGAAAAGTGCATTTTCAATAGGTCTCAGACTTCCCTCACCGTGGCGGACCACAAAAACATTAACTTCATCCCCTCCCAATACATCTGTTTGTGTTCAACAAGCAAGAAACAGGGAAATAAGAAAGAAATGCCTCGCTTGGGTTCGTGCTACTGAAAATTGAAGAAGTGTTTCAAACTGCAAGCAAAATTTACTGAAGAATTATTTTGCAATATTTGTCATCAAAGTAAAATTTCAAGCAAATACAGAACAGTTTCCCGGGCCCACGTGGACGTTTGCCGGGGCCAGTCCCCCCGCGTGCCCCCCCTAACGACGTCCCTGCCATAGAGAAGCTCTTTGTTGTTCGTTCTTTGTGTGTTTTCGATGTTGTTCCAGTAAAGTATGTTCGACTTCGGAACTGTTTCTATTTGTTATTAGAACAAACCCCCCCGGAAAAGTTTGGTGGGGAGGATTGCCCCCCTCACCCCCCGGGATTTCGCACCCTGGTTTCCACTGTTCAGAGGTTCTGTGTTCGATCTCAGTGGAAGCTCCTGAATTGCACAATAACGACACTTGAGGAGTTACTTGGAAAAAACGTTTCGCGATGTTTGCTTTACGTCCAGCTTAAGCTCAGATAGGCTAATCCGAACTGGACTTGCAGATTCAAGTGGAATCCCAAACCAGTGCAGTGTGGCTCCATCGGGTATCGAACGCAGGACCTCTTGGCTACGAGGCAACAGTATTACTAAGAAGCAGTGCTTCTTTTGTAGCCGTACAGTGATGGAAAAAAAAAATACTTCCCCCTAGAGCCTTAATGGCCGGTCCACAGTACCAGTAGTCTTATGGGGAAGCATGGACGTCCGCAGGAATTTTTCTAGGGAGGGGCAAGGAAGGTATTTTTTCCAGGGGGGGCAAACAAGGCACATTTTTCCCAAAAATAGTGTTGTTCCCTAAAAAAAAATGGCTTAAATTTGAATTTATGGTGTTCATGCAATAATTAACACATATTATTGTGGCTAAAATGAAATTATATGTGTGAAATACGTAATTTTTGGTTGACTTTCATTTTCCAGGGGGGGGGGGCACGGCTCCCGCTTGCCTCCCTTCCGGACGCCCATGTGGGGAAGTACAGTCTTAGAAAAAAAATACCTGGGCCACGGGACGTAGAATTTCGTAACGTCTTAAAGCCTGTTGTTTATGCAACCCAAATAACAAAATATTCGCTTAAGTTTGCCTGGTGATTCTGAGTTCTCGGGAAGGATTGAGCTTTGATAGCATGAGTCACATGACTCGTGCCCAGCCGTGCTACGATGCCTCCAGAAGAAAATTTCAGGAACTGGTTTCTTGACAAGAGCTACTCGTAAGGAAATACTATTCTTTCAAGTGATATTAGAGTCATTGTCAAGAAGGTTCGCTGAAATGATGGTTCTCATCACAGACCACATGCCACACGTTAATTGTTTAAGTCCAGTTCATGCACTGGACCTACAGATTAAAATGAGATCCGAACCAAATGCCTCTCTATTTGGTATTGAATTCGGAAGCCTTTCATTACATGGCGACATCAGAGAGGCAATGGAACCCCTTGAGAAAGAGATAAGCAAAAATTGCTACGTGACAAACCATATTTGCCCGTAAATTTTAAAAATAAGACAATATTTTGTACTGACAGTTTCGAACCGTGGGAGAGGCATATATTTTTTTGTACCATCGTCCATTTCACGAGTTTATAATTCTTCCTCACCGACACGAGTAACGCGAGTGGTAGAAGAAAAGCGAAGTAAAATAACTGAAACAGAAATAAAAGGAAAAAGCGAAATAAATGTTATTCATAATATTCTGCAGTCACTTGAGTTGTATTCACGGGATGCTATCTTTAAAGAAAGCCGTGGTCTCTTCCTTGTCTTTTTCGCTTCCTTTGTGCTCTTGCTTCCCCCGTCACGATTGGTCTAAAACTAATTAATGCGACGTTAATTAAACAATCCAAACGACGAAACAATGCACAATCAACTGCACAAAACAACATTCCAAATGTTTTCGAATCGGAAAACAATTGAGATGCTGTAAAATGACTTAAGATGCAGTAATAAAGTGGGAATTCGGTACCGTATAGAATTAAATCGGTAGAGATGTTCGATTTGATTGGATGTTTGTTATTTAGATTTGCTATTCTTTCACTTTTGGCAAATAGCGACGATGAAGATGATTGATGCTATGATGAAATTGATGAAGGGACACTTACCAAGGACACCCACGCCCAAGTCGAGATTCTAACCAGGGACCCATGGAATCGTAGCGCGCTGTGCTAACCACTCCTCCATGGAGTGGACATTATAGCATATTTTGTGTGCTCAATTGGGATCAATCAATGGAATGAATAGGCATATTATATGATTAATAAATTCATATCATAATATCACGTCATATTATTCGGCACGAAGTAACATCAGAGACATCCAATTATGCATTTTTGCCTTTCAACTAATTCTTTGAATTCAGGTTAATCACAACAATAAGATAAATTATGAAGCAAATGATAGTGAATGTGGGATATTGACAGTTATTACGAATTACCTGACAGAAACAACATTTAGCAGGCTCGGTGGTCAAGCTCATTAAGTGATTGACATTCGATATCGTCGCCAAAGTTCCCGGGTTTGAGTACCGTCCTTGTCGGGGGTGTTTGACTATTTCGTCATAAATTTCATGTAATGGTCACTCGTCCTCATCGTCGCGATCATCGAACAGGGAATAAAAATTATAAAAATAAATACGATGGAAGAGTACTTATTTCATCTCTCACGAAATCTCCTACAAAACCGGAATATATGAAGTACATGTATATTCATTCACATACATTTTCGATTTCTATATTTAACTAATCGAGACCGAGAACGGGAGAGCAATTTTCAATTCGACAAACCGCGAGACGAAGAAACTGTCAAGTCTCGTTTCTTCTTGGCACCTCCGTAATCGAGTTGCTCTGTTTGTCATTGGCTTTGTATTGGCAATTATTGGCAATTATTGTCATTATTCTTCCCCTGCAGGTAAACCATAACGATGAATTATGATGAAATGAAGCAGATAAAAGGGCAAGAACAAGAAAGTCATGCCTGTTCGGGACTCCAACCCAGAACCTTATGTAACGAGATTTGAAATTCTGGAGAAGGCGTCCGTGTTTCGCTTGGTTTTCTCTTTCCTCTACTTCTCTTATATTATCATACATGTATAATAAAAATGGATCTGATACGATATGTTGCGATTCATAATTGTGCTGGTTAGATGCTACAGATGTGAACTCCAACCTGCAATATATTATTCCCTTTTGTTTCGTATCTGGTTGAACATGAAATTTTCTTACACTGTGACAATTTCTTTCTTAGTTTTGGTTTGGTGCACAGATATGCTAATCTGGACTCGACCTTCAGTTTAAAGTGGGATACTAACCACTATGTGCATCCACCGTGTATCAAACCCGGGATCCACTGATTACAAGGCGACGACGTTATCACTACGCCATCGAGGAGGCCCCATGACAAAATGTTATTCACTCGATCTCTACCATAATTTATTTCAGCATTTACATTTTCGTTTTCTTCTTCTTTTTTCCTTTTGTTAACTACTCTTATACAACTCATTTTGCGTCTTCGAATTTCTTCTTGTTTCAGGAAAAACTAATACATGCAGGCTGTATAAAAATCTCCCGTTCAAATAGATAAAACGTTCACTCTCGAGAACTAATTTACATGTTTATCACTAACGTAACCATTAGGAAACTATTGAAATGTTAACTGATATAACTGCAGATGAAACAATACTTACAGCCACTAACGAAATATCTATTCTTGTGTAGCCTCACAGACAACAAGTATCTGGTGAGTCATTCACTCTTGCTGACTTCGGGCGAAGGTCACTGAACTAAAGGGTGGTGGCAAGCAAGCAGGCTTCTGCTCTACCAAAGACGAGGTCACGTGTTCCAGTTATCAATGGCGTACGAAATAAGGAGGAACACAGCTATCTGACGTATATTTTGGTCCCGTCATTGCACGTAGAACACTTTATCATCGTGGCCTTGAAGTTCCCTCAGGGCACTCCTACGTAAAGGCTTCTCAGCTAGAAGGATATCTTCCCCATTGAGTGGAGGAAAAGTGGGTGCGTATAGAGGTCCTTCAACTTTCGTATTCTTTTTCATTTCAGAACCCGTGCTGTATCGTCGACTTAATCCAATCTATCCGATGTAGGTTTTAGGTTCTGTTTCTGTTCGGTTATTTCACGTTGTCTTCCTGCTTATGTTATTCGCGACGAAGGTTCTGGATTCGATAATCTGGACAATAACGGGATTGTGTTGGTTGCTTGATTTGGTGTCTTAAGTCCACTTTATGTCCTGTTAGGCTAATCGTGAATGGACCTACAGTTTAAATGGGGATCCGAACCACTATGTTCCTCCACCGAGTATCGAACCCGGGATCCCTTAATTACAAGGCGCCCACGATCCCACTGCGCCATCGAGGATTGTGTTCGAAACGAATGAATCAAATTTGAGTGATATGATATGCAACCATTAGAAGACTATTGAAAGAAAATCTATGGGAACCTGCCAGTTTTTCTACTGCAGACAGGAAACCATAAACATGGAAGAGAAGCTTATATATACTATTCTATGAAACCTGACGCTATGTGCTCGAATACGTTAAACAACCTCTTATATGATACATATAGGTTTAAAAAGGTCGAAATACAAAGATTGTGTGCGCCTCACTGATGGCGTAGTGGTAAGGCCTTGTAATCAAGGGGTCTCGGGTACGATACCAGGTGATCGCACATAATGGTTCGGATCCCACTTTAAACTGTATGCAGTTCAGATTAGTCTATCTGTGCCGGTGACTCAGTCGGTAACGCGTCTGACTACCATGCTTTAGGCCCCGGGTTCGATCCCCGGCCTGTTCAAGCCCGGGAACTTTTCTAACGTTGGAAGCGGCCCCGGCGCCCATCCAGCGTCGAATGACATGGGTACCTGGGGGAAACCCTGGGTGTAAAGGCGGTCAGGGGCGTGATGCTGATCACATTAAACCCACTCACGAACGAATCAAGAAAGTGTGGGGCGTTACCCCCACACCCCCTATACGCCTTCATGGCGTAGCGCTAAGCACAGGTGAGAACTTTACCTTTTTTTTTTTTGCATAAAGTGGACTTACAACAAAATTTAAACTTGCGATAAAGATTATGATAAGGTATTAAAGAATTGGGTCTAACACATTTTTTTATTGTTTACCAATGACATTGTTAACTAATATTCTTAATTTCAGTTTCAAGATGAAATCGGCTACGAAATAAAAGGAGTGGGTTCATATTTCTGTTACGAAATTCCACTTTTGTAGTAGACCTGTGCCACACTAAGATGTGACATAATAAACAAATCTGAGACACTTTCAAAGTATTAAATTGCTATCTACGTATTTGGGAACAATCTTTCAATAAAATACTTTTTTGGACGCGTCAAATCATAGTATTTAATTCCTGTTTTATCAGCTGTAAGAAACCTTAATGGGGGGGGGGGGGAGGGTTACAAATGCCCTTTCTGCTCCCGTCAAGTTACGCCTATGACGAACAGGAATTCAAAGTAAAAGACTGTCCCGAGAGACACGTCTGATAGATTTACAATTGGGAAAATCATAATTAAGCGTGTAGTTGAAATCAACCTATTTTCATATATTGCATGCAGCTCTACTTTTTCTGCAATGTGGATCAAGAACTGGGGACGTGGAGAAGCACAACACTCCACGTAACCAATAGTCACGTGACCCTCTTTGCTTTCCTGTCATGTTGACCTTCGCGTGGAACACATTTCTCGGTGTTAAGACAGGCAAAATCACCCGATCATCGAAGGGTGCAATATGTGTTGCCTACCCTCCTGCATTACTTGCTCCTATTAAAGCCTTATGGGGAAGAACTTTTTTCCATGACTGTACATGTATTTCGGTGACAATAAAACAAATAGCATGTTTTTCAGTCAAGATAGGTTCTGAAACTAAAAGCTCTGATACAAATTTTAGTGACTTTAACGAGACATAAAGTAGATAATGATTACGTGCTGATATGTCTCTATTCTTATGTTATCTTTTTATCTTTCCGTGCAGTAATAATAATAATAATAATAAAAAATAATTGTCCTATTTTAATGTTATTATTGATTGATTGATTTGCTTTATTTTACTTCGCCTTTTGTGCCACTTTTGGCTAATTTGCGAAGATGGGGATGAGTGGTGATATGATGACATTGATGAAGAATGGACACTTGCAAATATCCATGCCAGGATTCGAACCCGGTACCCCTGGCGTCGTAGCGCGATGTGCTAACCACTCGGTCACGTGGGCCCTGCACGAAATATAGTTCTAGATCCGTATTTAACCATTACATTACGACACCATGTAATCATTATTCATTGTCACGATTATCCTAAAGAGGCAAAAATCGACGTAAAGTAACCAAAATGAAATAGGATAATATTTTTGCAACAAATGTGAGGCAAAAATCGACGTAAAGTAACCAAAATGAAATAGGATAATATTTTTGCAACAAATGTGCACTTAGCATATGTGTTCATGTCCCGCGGTTCTTTGGAAGCACGACATATGCGAGTCGTTTAGCATTTTTGGCCACCCACTGGTCTACGCTGATTGGCTGAACTGCACCTAACCGCGAGGTAATGGCGGGATTCGTTATTAAGATAGCTATTGCGCACTTTATGCCTTCCTTATACAGCTATAACGACACTTTCATTTTCCTCTTCTTTTGATGAGCCATCCCGAGGACAGGAAATGATCTAAGGAGGAAGAAGAGGAAAAGCAGAGAGTTTCAGCCCACGCCGAGAGATATAGCAGTTTCCGTTCTGACAAGAATTGCATCTCAGAAGGCAGAAATGTACACTCCTTACAACCAGGGTTGTTGAAGGTCCAGGATTTTTAAGAAAATTCAATTCCGGTCCAGGAGAGAAAATCATCAAGCGTAAATGGGTTCTGGACCGTAAAGAACCCTTTTTATCTGTAAAGTATTTCAATTCGGTCCAGGAACCTTTTTTCCGGATCAATTTAAATCCTGTCTAAGTTTCGTATTGAAATGAAGCAATACCCAACTTGGACCGAATTGAAATTGTGCGAAAAAAATTTTTCGGTCCTGTTGCGGAAACCAATAGAACCCATTAAAATTTATGGTTGCAGGGTCGCTATGATTTTTTTATAATGAAATGCCCTGACATTTCCAGTCCAAAAAAAGTTTTTTTTCCAGACATATTTATTGTCATGATTTTTGCTTTTGAACCTCGTGTTTTTAAATTAAATATACAGGTGCGTTAATGATTATTATGAATATTCACATTCACCACTTTTGTAAAGCAAATTTTATTCTACACGAACAAAAACAACGTGCGTTGTACCTATTCTTGAATATGGTTCCTGTATTTGGTCAATGGCAGTATAAAGAGAACAAACAAAGTGGTAAATTTCTTCATCAGAATATATTCTGATGAAGTCAAACACAGATGTCCAGCCCGTGCAAACTTTTCCAAACACGAAATTCTATCCGCTCCTCAAATTCACGATCTTTTCCTTCCCCGTCAGTTTCAGATCTAATATTTCTTTTCAGAATCATGAATGGACAACTTTTCACTAACGAACTCGTGCCACATCTTCGCATCCGGATCCCACGTACCAACAGCAAATGCAACAACTTCTTTTACACAAAAGCCTCAAGGCTATCCTTAGAACAAAGGTCATTTCTCTATAGGCTACACACAAGGTACAGTTGGATCCATGAGTATTATCGTGCAAATTGTCCATCACCATGTTCGTGCACTATATTTGACCCAATAAGAGCTTCAAGAATTAAAAGAAAACTCAAAACAAGATGTTGATAACTTCTGCACCAGCATACATACAAATCCATCGCGTAAAATCACACAGGATGTAAGAAAAAAATTAATGAAAGTAGTCATGGGCCATTTACACGGTAATACTCATGGATCCCACTGTACAATACACTAAATGCTCCTCCAGGCTTCCATCTATCTAAGCAGGCTTTCAGAAAGGCGTGCATCAAGCAGTTGAAGAGTAATCAATATTTGTTATACCCTAGTTATTGTTTTTATTTTATTCTTGTTACATATATGTGTGTGTTTGTGTATGTGTGCGTGTTTCTCAATTGTTAACTTCTTTTATCTCTCTCCGTTGATATCCTGATATAAAATGGATTCTCTCTGAATTCAGGATTTTTCAAATAAATAAAAACACCTGAAAATTTAAAGAATAACGTAAAATTAGAATCGGTATCAAACGTGTTGGGAGCTGTAATGAAATGCGTCAGGCTAATGTAACAGAGGTACATTATTTCACCACAACCCATATCCTCGATTTAAAAATAACAGAAAACGTTCACGAACAACATAATATTCATAATCACACAAAGTTTCTCGGCTGATTTGCTATACAATTCCTATATGCAACAAACATTTCTCAAGATGCTGTGCGCTTATTTATTAATTTTTTCGGCTTTATATACGTGGCGAAGTTAAAGCTATTTATTATGCCTTTTCTTCCACTTAACCATTTACTTAGATATTTTCTTACATCGCTACGCTAACAAAATAGAAAATAAAACACAGAAGAATTAAAAAATACAAAAAAACAATACAATTTATAAATGCACACACAAACACATGCTCACCGTTTCATGCACACAAACAAAAAGGCAGTACAGTTTATATCACACACACACACACACACACACATTCTCGCCCTTGCCCATACACACATGCACACACACGCACGTACAAGCAAACATTATACGAGGGTTGCTATTTATGTATTCGGAATAACAAACAAAAAAAAATATGTATAATTGAAACTGGTTTAATTGTTTTTCAAAATATTCTCCATGATGATCGATGCACTTTTCCATACGTTTGAACCAATTATCTTAGCACTTTGTCCATTCCGATGGAGGTATCTCGAAAACATGCATTTTAAAGACATCAATCGCTTCTTCTGGCGTCGAAAATCGTTGACCACGTAGCTTATTCTTCACGTACGGGAACAAAAAGAAATAATTTGTTTGCACCAATCGACGCGAGCCTTTTTTTGAGCGATTGTCAATTTATGTGGGATTCAACGCGAACAAATCTTCTTCACGGCTAAATGTTCATGCAATATCTTATGTATGCTAGTCATACTAGTGGACTTAAAACACCAATTCAATCAATCAATCAATATTATGGCCCGAAGTCTCAGGGAAAAAATCAACTCTCTTACCCGACAAACAGCAACATAGTTGCTTACAAACAAAATGCTGTCACATTGTCACACGGCGTATACAGGTTGTTGCTTATCGTATACATTTAGTTCTCAGAAGTGCTCGATTAATACTGAATTCCGCAAATTAACAATGTTTTCAAATTTCCTTTAATTTTCTTACATCTCACCACTGAGCAGACATAAAATTATAAATGATTGTTCATTGAAGAGCATGTCTGTAAGTGAGTTTTTAAAAAGAAAACACTGGACATTTTGATTAACGACTGTGTCGTTCGAAAACAACCGGGACAAGGATTAAAAAGATTGTCAGACTAAATCGGAACGTCTGGTAGCTTTGCATCAAACTAACATTATCAAATATATTGCAGATTGCAGACTTCTGGAGCCTTTCAGCACAAACAAGAACAAATTCTAAATTCTAGCAAAAGCTAAAAAAATCGTCAATTTTCGTAGGGTTTTTTAAAAGTCCACATTAAAATATTTTATGGTTCAACGAGGGGAAGGTGGGTGAATGGCCCCCTTGGTGTCGCTCCGGAAGGTTCCATGTTTGAGTCTCAATCTTGACACGGGTGATCTTTTGAGTGTATTTTCATCAATTCGTCATTCATCCTCATCGTCTACAGGGGCAGAAAGCAACGTAAAATACGATAAGCCAGACAATGTGGTGGAGTGGTCAAAGTAACACGTTGAGCTACGATTCTGAGGTCCTAGCAGCGACATATACATACGTGGGCGAATCAAAAAGTAAGTTACACCCGAGCCGCGTTCCTGTACTAAAAGAGAGAAAATAATCACGCTTGGTGGCAGCACTGTCCGAAATGTATTCTGCCCATACCCGAAGCAGCCATGCTGCAGTTGCTTTAATATGAGAGTAGTCACCTTGTCAGCATGGCGTGTCGTACTGAGGTGGCGTCCAACATTGCACACAACATTGCGCTCAGTGATCACTCGTCCGATTTTTGTGGACACGAAAACATAATCAATGTGAAATCCATCGCCAAATTGTCGAGGTGTATTGTGAGAATGCAATGTCACACCCCATGATCAGGAAATGGTGCCAGATGTTCGAAGAGGAAAGAACGAACGTGAACGACGAACAGTGTGTTGGGCAGTCAGCAACTGTGAACACTATCGACAAAACGGAGCGAGCGTGTGAATGCAACGTGAAAGTTAAGAGAGATTGCAAGCAGGGGCGCTGACTTGTCAAAATTATTGGGGGCCTCTGATCACTGAAATAAATTAATGAATGACTCACTCCCTCCCTTTTTTTAAAGTTTTTACCTCAGTGTTCGGAATCTCATAAAAGCCCATGAATTCCTCAAAAATATCAACATTTTCATTCACAGTTCGAATGCAGAATGTCAATTGTTCACATTCCCGACTTTTAATATCTGCTACCACGGAGCGCAAAACAGATCTCCCTAACATATCAACGATCTCGTTCTGAATGTCACCTGAGAGCCATTTGTAGCCCGAACGTCCCATCCACTCCCCCAGTTCATGCACATCGTCTTTGGAAACTCTTTAGTAAAAATGTTAACCAGTCCTCATCTTGACATTTGAGGGTGGTTTTGCTCCCTAAACCCGTTTTTTTAGATGAAGCAAAAAAACACATATTTCTTCCTTTTGGCCCCTCTATACACCTGCCAAGTTACACAGAAATCGGAGGGGGACATAGGGGTCAGATCCCCACTTCAATTTGTCCTCATCTTGATATTTGAGGGAGGTTTTGCCCCCCAAAACCAGTTTTTTAGCCTAAACAAAAAAAACACGTATTTCTTCCTTTGGGCCCCTCTACACACCTGCCACGTTTCATGGAAATCGGAGGGGGACACTTAGATAAACTCCCTCATGTGTTTTGCTGTCTCTGGTCATAGCCTGCTCCCAAAGTTGATGGTTTAGCGGTCTCAGCCCCCCAGCGTTGATGGTCTAGAACATTTCAAATGTGTGTTTAAAGTTAAATTCATGTGGTACAATTCAGAGTACACTTTACAAGAGAAGCAAAGTAATACTTTAGATCCTCTTAAGCAAATTATTTTGGGGACTCTGCCCCCACATCGTTAACATTGGGGGGAGGGCTCGATCCCCCCAAGCCCCACGGAGTCGGCGCCTATGATTGCAAGTGAATTGAACATATCATACGATAGTGTGTCTATGATGATTCATGACCAGTGAGGTGTATAGTAAACTGTGCTCTCTCTGGGTGCCGCGATTGTTAACCGATGAGCACAAAAGTCAACTCAATTGAAATTGGACTGCATTTTGCAGACTACCGAAGCTCTGGCGTCTGGACTCACAGGCAGTATAATCCTCTGTGTGTGATTGTCGCTTCATCCATCTCCATTCATCCTCACCTTAGCGATTAGCCAAAAGTAGCAGAGAAGCTTTAAACTGTAGGTCCAGTCCCGATTATCCTTTCTGTGCATACAATGGACTTTAACACAAACTCATAATGTTTACGTAAGTATATGTTGATTGATTGAGTTGGTGCTTTAAGTCCACTTCATGCACAGTAAGGCTAATCGGGACTGAACCTACAGTTTAAAGTGGGATCCGAACCACTATGTGCCTCCACCGGGTATCGAACCCAGCACCCCTTGATTACAAGGCGACGACGCTACCACTGCGCCATCGAGACATAAGTATATGTATTGTTTTCTAACCTACATATTACTAATACACTCATAATTTATGTGCCACATGAAGTTTTTAATATGTAGTAGTAGTTGTAGTTTTTGAATATACGAGGGGAAGTCAGAAAGTAAGGTTCCTTAATTAATATCTAATGTTCTATTCCAATAGAGCTGCTTCTTGGCTGAGATGAAACTTAGATTTTAATTATTAGATGACAGCGGTTTCCAATGCCAGTTACACTTGAATATTGAAAAATACAGATTATACTATGCTGGGAATAGAACATTAGATATTGATTAGGGAACATTATTTTCTGACTTCCCTTCGTACTTATGTTACAACAGCTAAAACGGTTAAACTGATTGTGCTCCACATGTCTAGTTTTTTAAATGGATAATTTGGAAGATTTTTATAATATGAAAGTACATTTTACCTCTAAGGCACAGAACATTTGGAAATTTCTGAGGGTCCCTTAACATCGTCTATGGGTTCCAGATTTGACCACTGTTTAAGACATGGATGTTTGTCCCATCATCAAATTCAGCAGTTCATAATTCATCCTCATCGTCACGATTAACCCAAGAGGTAGCAAAGTGACGTAAAATAACTGATATAAAAATGAAAGAAATACAAGGAATATACAGGCAGAAACGCAGTTTCAGGATAATATTCGATGAGCGATATTGTTCAGCCCACGAGCTCACTGGGGAAGCAATATATATATATATATATATATATATATATATATATATATATATATATTATATATACGTATATATATATTTCAACAGCACAAAAACAGTCTTTACTCTGGACCAAAAATAACAGATTTGTCAAATTAACACTAAAAGCAGCTTTTCAGGTTTCAAATACGCAAAACTGTTTCCCCCTGGGGTAATTTTATTTGCTCGAACATTATGCTAACTGCAGCGCATGACATTCCCGAGGCAGCAACTGTTTCATCACCATATTGTTTTATGGCCTTGCGCTACTTTAAAGGTTACAGCAAATGTATTGTTTTACTGTTCCCATAGGTGATTCTCTTTTCTTTATTTTTATTATATTATTATCTCGCAGTTATTTTCGTACCTCAAACCTGCATGCAAACTGTGAAGTCAGTGATGCTAGAATATAAACAGATGTGAAACAATGCACGAGTCGTATCGCGTGTGCAAACGGAAAGTCAACCTACGCCGATGGTGCTGACATCTGCCCGTGGGTTGTTGACGCTGTCCCCGTGCACGTTTATTCCCAAACGAAAATAACCCAGACACATTCTCGATTCGCGTGCTGTCTATCCTTTTCACTTTTAGTCCTCTGGCGAGGGATTAGCTTATCTCCAGCGGCTATTATTATTTGTACAGCACGATCGTTAATATTTACATATTTTGAATATGATAAAAGTTGATGGTCGGTAATGTGTTCTATTTGCATGTACATATTTTCTAACTTAACCCACTCAAAAGTGATAGGTTTATTTTATTTTGGTTTGACTATTATTAGGCGGTGATTCAGGAGATATATCTGCCTAACCTTGGTTTAGTCTGTTTTATTGGACAAAGAGGAATTTATCAAAAACTTTTAAATTTGGAGGAATGTGAGGACATTTTTTTTCATGACAGAGGATCGTCCCTCACATTCTTTTAGACGGTGTCGATTTAAATATCCTTCGGAAAACTTTTAACCTTCCGAAAGATTTATCATCCATGTTGGGCGATTATGGCAGTATATAACTGCCATCAGAAGTATATAACTAATGTTTTTAGCTTTCTGAGAAGAGCGGGCCTTTCATAAGCGTGCGCAAACCCTCTGATTAGGGGGGCAAAAGTTTTGATGAAAGTTCAAACCAAATTCCATCTAAATGTTTTAGTTCTATTGTATATATAGCTATAGTGGTTTAAGTCATAAGTCATGGCATCTATTTTTATCTCGCGAACAGGAGACAATACGAAAAATCTAAGATATGCGTTTGAAAGTGTATGGAATGTACTTTCGAAAGAAGCCACCAGATGGTGTATGTGAGCAACGGTGGGGTAGTAACGGTAGTAAGCACGCACCCATCAGTCGGTGAGTCTGAGTGACAGAGTTCGAAAATGGAGGTCATGAAGCAGGAGCAACGTTCGTACGTAAAAATTGCAGTTCTCCGCGGCAGAAATGCACGGGAATGCCATACAGAGCTACGGGAAGGTCTGGGTGTGCATGCCATGCCCTATCGAACAGTGGCGAGGTGGGTGGAGGCCTTCAAACGGGGCAGAGTGTCAACTGCCGATCTGCCTCATACTAAAACACTGTTGTCCAATGTCCTGTGTTCTGCCTCTTCCCTACGACAGTCTCCTGTATCCAGACTTCATATGGTGGCTTCATTCAAAGATACATTCCATACACTTTCAAACGTACATCTCAGATTTTCCGCGTTGTCCCCTGTTTGCGAGGGAAAAAAATAGTTGCCATGACTTATGACTGAACCCTCGTATATTTACGTACATATATTAAATGCAGCAACAGAGGCAGCACGTGAGAGTGTTAATAACAAGATTTTTGCCAGAGAACGCAGTGGAATATACAGCGTTATTAAAAAAGAATGGTACATAAGTAAGGTCAATTTATTTTTAAGTGAAAAGAGATACAAAAGCAATTCTGGTGGGAAAGAAGACAGGAAGGTTGTAAATTTGTAGCCTGTGGTTGTAGTTGACGTAAAATCCGCTAGAGGCGCTACTTGTTGTTGATGGCAACAACGAAGGTAGAACAAGCATATTGCGTAATGGAATTTGCACGAACAGCGGCAGTTGTTACAGTTCAGAGACACTTTCGTGCGAAATTCAAGAAACGACCACCACATCAGGGACGGCGCCAGGGGTGGGCACGGGTGGGCAAGCGCCCACCCAAAAAATCCTGTGCCCACCCGATTGCCCACCCAATCAAATTCAATAAGTACATATACTTGGAGATATATGAATAATTCGATAAATAAGTGTATTCTGTTGTTCATAACATGTATATTTTACTTGTGAATATTATCTATGCTAGAAATATTCACATATTATCAACCCATAAAAAGCCAATTTTGTCATTAGAAAGTAAAAGTAAATACTAGAGCTATTGAAACAAAAACTGTGATCAAATTAATACTTCCATGAATAAAAGCAGTTAGTAGCTTAGGAGGCTCAAAATTATGCAGGGTATGATCAAGATTAGATCAGAATTTAGGTTGAACTTGTGGACTGCAGCTCAAGGCCTCCACATTACGTATATAAATTCCGGTCTGGGTATGGTTAAAATAATCTCTAAATAAACAAATAAAAACATCATCTTAGCGTTACTTTCTCCGGCAACACAATACATTATTTTGATTTTTTAATTATTATTATTAGAATAATTTAATCAAGAACACTTAGATGGGCAGGCCATGTGACACGAATGGCAGAGAAAAAAATAGTTTACAGGATTCTTGTTGGGAAACCTGATGGTAAGAGACCAGGATGGAGGGATAACGTTGAGATGGACCTAAAAGAAATCGGCAAGGATCGAAATGATTGGATTGATCTTGCCCCGAATAGGGACAGATGGAAGGCTTCTGTTGCTGAAGCCATAAACCTTCGGGTTTAATTATGCTAGAGAGTATAATATAGTTTTAATTAGCTCTGCATTAAAATTCCAGAAGTGTCCCTTTTTTTATTTCATTACAATTTTTATATACTTGTTATCTTCAAATATCAATATGGTATGCGAAATATCAACTTTATATTCATTCTACTAATTAGAAGGAATCACAATAATCACTACAATACTGCAGTGAATAAATTTTAATAAACCAGTTATGTATGGAAAAAGCTACAGAATTATTCAATTGCTAATGAGTGGCTTATCCTATTTAGAAATCCTCGTCCCATACATAAATTTTGCCATATGAATCAGCCGAAAATGTCGACAGAATCTGCAGATGCAGCTGAAGTAAAGAAAACAAAGTTATGTCACGAAGTGTCCAAAAGACGATTTTGTTAGTTTGTTTTTAAATCCACTTTTATGCTCAGATAGGCTAATCGGGACTAAACCTACAGTTTAACGTGGAACCAGTGTGCATTGTGCTTCCACCACAGGAGGGGGAGTCGAACACAGGACGTCTTCATTATAATGCGACAGAGTTATGCCTTGGGGGGAAAATATACAGAAAGAACTCGCACCAAACGTGGCATTTTATCTCCACAGAAGATGTGTCCATTTTAGGAGGGTGATTGCCTGAGACAAATATTTGAGACTTTCGGAAAACAACATCATTGTTCACGGAATTAGCTGCCTTGACTTGATCCACTAATGAAACGCTGTGCAATTGAAAGTACCATCTCAACTTTCTAAGAGGTATGAACTAATGCAACTCCATTTTTGGAAGAGTAAGTTGTGGTTGATTTGTTATATTTAACCTTTAAACAGTCGAGCCGGTTTTCGAAAGTAACCCCTCTCTCGCCGCGGCCTTTGCGCTCGATTTTTAAATTTTTACACTTATTTCAGAAAAACGTTATATCTCTGAGACTATTTGAGCAATCTACTTCGGATAAATTTTGTTTGAAAACAAAAACATCGGAGCACGCGACCGCGTACAATTTAGAAAACCCAAGTGAGAAAAACGGGGTTGGGAGGGGCCAAGTCACCAAATTTGAATGAAAAAATCGCGTTCGCCCCCTTTTCTCTCCTTATTTTGGAAAAAGGGCGCGAACTTTTGCATTGTTTTCAAAGAGTAGACCTTTTGCAACAAAGGGAAACTTCTTTCAAGTTCTAGTTCTCATACAAGCTGAAATATGACGCAATTCGTACAATTTGCATTTTGGCTAAAAATAGCTAATTTGCATATTAGAGAAAGGGGGAGGGATGGGTTTTCTTCCATATGACATTTCAAACTCTTGTCTCAACATCTGTCAGCGTTTACAACCTCACATACAAGTATGAAGGTCCTAAAAGCACGTGAATGTTGTAACCGGCACCATGGGTCATATATGACCCACTGGCTGTTTAAAGGTTAAAGTCATTTTTCTGCTAATTTTGATAATGATGACGATAAGGTTCAATGGTGATTAGATTAAAGTTAGGAAGGGGTGAAAACAAACACAAGCTGACACTCAAAATACAAACCCTCATAAATTATTACTTTGACAGTGGTTCCAAGCACCAGGGACTCGTTGCCCTGAAAGAATAAAGTTTCCAGGGTAGCCTATGCTGCACAGGATAGAGGTTGACGAGGTTGACATTCTAGTGTGTTCGAAATGGTCACGCCATGCAACCCAAGTCATTATGAAAAATATATGATATATTACTGGCACGGTGATCAACTTCGATGAATTCCTTGTGTCCTAAATCATTTTGTTACCTCAAAAAATATGTTCATGTAACCAACCATACGTGTATTGCTTCTCCCGCATTAGTAACATGAGAGTTCAGAAAACGAATAGCAACTTAGCTAATAATCTCTTCAATTCTGAACAGAATTTTTGATCTTGTTTGTGAGTGATATTCTGTCAAAATAGCCTTTCATTAGCCTAGGAATACTTCATGGACAATGAACAAAGAATTTGATTTCCGTGTGTGTTTTAAACCATTCCTAATAAGACGTTCATTTTAATCCAAACATTCAGTGGTGGCGATTAGGAGGAGCGTGAAGTGGGGGATGCAGTTCCCCAGCCACATTTTGCCGCTTTTTGTCCCCGCACTATGGCCTCTTTATGCTACCAAGAAAAAGTATATTGTCCTTGCCCCTCAAATGTTGGCACCCAATCACCGCTACTACAAACATTCAGATAGATTTCTCAGTTGTACAAACCTTGTAAGCTACAGTTGTACGTACAAACCTTGTAAGCTAAGAAAAGTAACCCCCCAGGAGTAAGAAAACTCTTTCAGTCAAAAACTCATACGATGAAAATATGCTCAGGAACATGCATTTAAATTACGAGAGACTTCACGATTGTCTACCATCGCACTTTCTATCATTGTCGCCGAATACATAAAATCAAGTATGTGCCTTGTATTTGCAACACACGCTTAAACCTAATTCACATTTATTTCACTGTGTTAACATGCATGAAAGAATGTGATTAGAATGTATGGCTGCGCATGAGTAAACACTTCCTTGAAATAATTGTGTCCATCAGAGACAAAGCGAAAGGAAATGGAACAAGATGCGAGAATAGATTAGAAACGAATAAAGAGGAAAACAAGGAAAGGGAAAAGAAGTAAGAGGAAAATCGGGAGTGTAAGAGAGAGGGGGTGATACATATGTCTTACATACACATATATACTATAATATGGTCTTACATTTATACTGCCCACCCTAATCTATCAATATGGAGCTTCAGCCCACCCGGTCGAAAATTTCTGGCGCCGCCCCTGCACCACATAGACACTGCATTACACGTTGGGTGCAGAAGTTTGAATCAACTGGATGTCTGTGCAGTAGAAAAATTCCCGGTCGACCAGGAACGTGGAGGGAGACAGTCAGGGACGGCGCTACGTAGGGCTGAAGCCCCCCAAACCAGGCCTCAGCCCCCTTGTAGCCCCCTAGATTTTTGTAGTACCGTAGACGAATTTCGACCGAAAACTTAAGTAAAATTTACATTTTCCATTATAAAACTTCTATTGGGGCAAGTACAATATTCAAGTATACATTTTCTAGTTCGGTTAGGTCGCAATTGCTTTATTACGATGCGTTCTAAAATCAAGGTGCCACTGATCATTCGATGGTAAGTAATTGACCAATCATGAGTCACAAACTTGCTACGAAATCTTCCGCCTGCCTGGTAGGTGGACGTATTCAATGGCTGCTGTTCCTTGATTGTTGTTGGCATATACAGCTAAAGGTGTTCAATTATTAGCCTCTGTAAATCGTATCATTATATTTCGGAATAGGTCTAACAGATGTGACAAATGAATTTTTGTAAGTAGGATGAAGTTACAATATAAAGAAGCGTTAAGTTTCCTTTCTGTTGGTTAGTTCCTCATCGGAGTACCGACAATTGCACGAGTGATAGCGATGTTTTCTCATTGGTTTTATAGTTATATCTATCCTAAACTAACCATTCTTAAACCCGAAGGTTTATGGCTGCAGCAACACAAACCTTCCTATCCTTATCGCTGCAAATATTCGAGAGGGAGAAATACAGCGTGAAAGAATCAAAGAGTACACAAAGTCCTAAATGCTAAGCATTGGAAAGATTAAAAATTGGCCTCCCAGCCCCTATAGTGTAGCGATGAAATTGCTGCTTTGATATCAAGGGTTCCTCGTTTCCATCCCCGGTGGAGTTAACATTTCATTAAGTGTTTCGGATAGAAGGACTTTCCCGATGGGGTAATATCAACGTCGTCGCCTTGTAATCAAGAGGTCCCGAGTTCGATACCCGGTGGTGGCACATTGCACAGTGGCTCGGATCGCACTTTAAACTGTAGGTCCAGTCCCGATTAACCTAACTGTGCATCAAGTGGGCCTCAAAAAACAATTCAATTCCACTAGAAGCTGAAGCTCTCGTCCCAATTAGCCTCTGTGCATATAATCGACATGGATTCAAATTCAATCAAGTAGTCATTGCAATACGATGCGAAGATCAGCAGCTTTGGGCAATTTTATTAATCACAATTCCACATATTACATACATACCTCCTCAACAGCTTATTTCGGCAAATCAAGTGTTGCCTTCGTAATCGAAGTGGTAATGAGAGGTTGAGAGCGCCATCTATTCTGTCCTTTGAGAAAGCATCTGCAGAATCTTTGAATTTAAACAAGGTTGTGGCTGCTCATATATTCAGACGCATCTTCTCGTAGTTTTTTGGTGTGGTTATTTCTTTATTTGAACAAAAAAATAATCCCACTCTTTACATAGAGTGTTGCGTATAATATTTATACGTATATCCAGCGAGTTGATAATGAATGTAAGTAGTTGTATTTGTGGTGGGATAAACTCAAGAAAGTATGAACCCCCCCTCAAGCAGATTTGCTATACTTAAAACTATCTTAACATGAGCATATGAGCTTTTTGCTCAAGTGTGAAACCCCCGTATAATCCAAGATTTTTATGAAAAAGCCCTCATGGATTCCATGAGAAAGTATGACCCCCTCAGATTGATGAGGCTACACTTATAAAAGCTACTTCTGTGAGATTGTTATCCATAAATTTGTTAAAAATATGCCCCTCTTGTGGCCATACTTAAAACTAGGCTATCCATACACATACACATGCATACACCTACATACATATATACATATACACACACACACACACACACACACACACACACACACACACACACACACACACACACACACACACACACACACACACATACATATTTACTTCTGGTTTAAGTTCAATTGGGCACCAGCTTCAATTTGTTTATCTAATATTGAAACAATGTAATTCTTCTAGAATTGCTCCGTGACAACAGACCCATCTATGTGCAAATGCCTGAACTCGGTGAATACTTGGGAACAAGTCCATTTTTTTCATTATGTCAATATTTTTAACTTCTTTTGCCAGTAATAGGGAAATGGTAGCAAGCAATAAACAAAGTACTTTGGAGCTGAATATTCCTTTCTTAGACGTCGTATATTACTAAAATATCTTTAATTCACATATTTTCTCATACCGCCGTATCTTGTTCTATTAGGCCTCTTTGAGAACATTGCCTATTAGGACTCTTCAAGAACATTGCCTATTAGTAAAATAATAGGACAAGCATACGGCGGTATGGGGATATGTGAATTGTTGGTTTCTTCAATTCAGATAAAAGGATTGAATAGAAACTGGGATATTTTGCATTTGTTACATTCAGTTTCTTTGTTGTAATCTGTTCATATATAAAATTAAGCCCCTAGAAAGTATAAGATCAATACTTGAACAATATGTGTGCATGACGGCCCCAAAGCGGTGGGATCGATACTTTCCGCACGGTGCACAGTTCTATTTGCCCGCATTGAGTCTTATTAGAGCGAGCTCCGGCAGTTTTATTCTGATCGATTAGTTCCAGAGTTGTCCACCGCCGCGCCGGGAGGCAATGGCGCTGCGGTATGGATTGCATCGATTAGTTCCAGACAATTCCGCTCCCCTAAGCGTGGAGGCGCTGCGGTACGGATTGCATGTATGCTCAGCAGAAAAACGGGAGGTTCATTCAGAAGAAAGTACTTCGGCAAAAATGTTAGAGAATAGCTCATGTTTCTGAATGTACCCCTACAGTGTTTCTATTGGCTCTGTAAAACTATAAAAGCCAGGGTACAGTGCAGATTCTTCACCATTGCTGGATTGGAGACTTGAAGCATATAATTTGGCGGAATAACCCAAGTAATGTCATATATACATACACACATACAAAGCACAGTGCTGAACCCAACTGATCCAGCATAGAGATTAGATTTAAAACCCAAGAAATTGTATATAAATACCAAAGCCAAAAATATTAAGTGTATACACACATATATACATACACACACACAAAGTGCAGTGCTGAACCCCAACTGATATTTTTTATTCAGTATAAAGTTTTGAATTGAAACCCAGGAAATTGTATATAATAAACAACAACAAAAATGCCAAATCAAAAACATTGTAATCAATGCAATAAGAATATATCCAGCCCCAATTGGGCCAAGCATCAAAAAATTTGTAATCCAGACAAAAGCAGAACTCCCACAAAAATTTGCCCCAAATGCAATAGAAAATATAACATGCAATACTTCACATATATACATAAAAATACTTGCTCTGCACAGTCATCAACATTGCCCTCACAAGCACTGAAAAGAAGGCACGAAGTACCTGTTAATGCCAGAGCAGCAAAGCAGCCACGCCATGAACCTATCCGTAGCAGTTTTAATACCCAACTTAGGGATTATCAGTTTGTATCGGAGCCAAGATGTGGCATTGAGAATTTCTTGAACAGTATAAATTCTGATCTGCAGGCAATTCTTAATGCACAAAATGGCTCTTATAAGCTCTCCCTCAAATTGTTTGTACAATATAAGAAACCAAACGGCACAAAATTTACACAGCCCCACTTAACAGAAACTGTAGCTGTATATTCAAATTCAAATTCAGACAAAATAATAAGCAGGCTAATAGATCAATTAAACATCAAACACTCTGAATTTGCGGCAAAAGAGTCCGGATGGAGCCTATGCGGTTCATCACACAAGTTATATGTTAATATTTCTGAATTCAGCCCATTAAAAGGTTCTACATATCTGCCATTACCTGCTAATATTAAAAACAGAAGAGCCGTGGTTAATATAGAAAATACCGACCAGAAATGTTTTCTGTGGTGTATATTAGCTGCTTTGTTTCCAGTTTCAAGGAATCCTGAGAGAATAAATTATTACAAACAACATGAGCACGATTTTGATGATGTAATGGAGGGTTTAGAATATCCAATGTCAGTTCAGAATATTGATAAATTTGAAAAAAAGGCCAGGCACATCAATGGCAAACAATTATCTATTAATGTATTTATTTGTTCCACTGGCAATTGCCCGATAGCACCTCTCAGAATCAGTACACTTGATGATGAATCTGCAATTCCGATTGATCTGCTCTTAATTGAAGGGGATGGCTCATATCATTACACTCTGATACATAATCTTGAAGCTTTAGTGAGAACACAACTAGACAAATATAAAAAAATATTTAAGTTGTGCAGAAGATGCTTAACTGTATTTGATGGTAGAAAAATGGTGAATGGTGTTTGTGAAGAGAGTGCAGAAATTGCTAAAAACAAGTTAATTGAGCATCTGAAATACTGTGGGAACCATAAACCTGTTCATATGGTGATGCCCAATCCAAGTGAAAATTGCAAATTCAAAAAGTTTGAAGCCTTGTTGGAACACCCAGCATATATTGTCTGTGATTTCGAATCGAACCTCAAACCTATTGCATTCTGTAGCCCAGATCCAGAAGAATCTTCAAGTACACCATACCAGCTACATGAACCTTCCAGCTTTTGTTTTATGGTTATACGGGATGGTGTTGTTATTAAAGAATATTCATACAAGGGACCAAATGCCATCAAAGAATTTGCACATAGAATAGAAAATGTGTGCCGTGACATAGCATCTAATGTCTTATTAAAATCAAAACCCATGTTGCCTTTAACAGAGGAACAGATTGAGGATTTCAACAATGCAGAAAAATGCCCGGTATGTGATTCTGAATTTTCAGATACAAATATCAAGGTACATCACCATTCTCATACAGATGGTAAATTCTTAATGGCCCTGTGTAATAGCTGTAATATTCAGATCAAGAGACCAAGATTTATCCCCATATTTTGCCATGGAGCATCCAATTATGATTTTCATCATTTGATCAGGTACGAGGGGTTTGAGAAGCAGAATTTAAATATTTTAGCTGAAAATGATGAGAAATATATATCTATTAGCAAAATAATTAAAGTTGATGGTGTTCCTATTCACATAAGATTTCTTGATTCTTACAGATTTTTACCTGCTAGCCTGGCTACACTGGCCTCTCAATTATCTGATGATGACTTGAAAATCACACGTGCCTCGTTTCCAAATCAGGACCTGAAATTAATTAGGCGGAAGGGTGTATATCCATATGACTATGTTACAGATTTTTCTAAATTTGATGAGTGTTCCCTGCCACCACAAGAAGCATTTTACAGCAAAATCAGAGGATCTGGAATCACTGATGAAGATTATCACCATGCCAAATTGATGTGGAAGAGTTTAAAATGCAAGACATTTCGTGATTATCACATGGCTTATTTGAAACTTGATGTGACCATCTCAGCCGATGTAATACAGACATTCAGAAAATCTTCTATGCAAAATTATGGACTGGACCCAGTGTATTTTTTCAGTGCCCCGGGCCTAGCATGGTCTGCAATGTTTTTCAATACCAAAAAGCAATTGGATCTGATCCACGATCAAAATAAGTATCTGTTTATGGAGAAATGTATAAGAGGAGGGATGGTGCAATGTTCTCAGAGATATGCCAGAGCAAATAATAAATATATGCCTGATTATGATCCAGCACGGCCATCAAATTATATACTGTATGTAGATGCAAACAACCTCTATGGTCACGCCATGATGCAAAAACTGCCATATGCAGAGCTTGAGTGGGTTGAAGATTTCAATATTGAAGATCTTCAGAATTTTGATGACAGTGAATATGGCCTCTTCTTAGAGGTTGATCAGATATTTCCAGATCATTTGCACAACAAATTTTCTGATCTGTCCCCAATTCCCGAGGTTAAGTGCTCACCTGGCTCTAAACAGAAGAAGCTCATGATGACTCTGGAGCCGAAACAGGGATATGTCATATATTACAAAAACCTCCAGTTCCTGATGAAACATGGTGTCCAAGTGACCAAAGTTGGCAAAGTCTTAAGGTTCAGGCACTCAAGATGGTTGAAACCATATATTGATACAAACACGGAGCTTCGAACATCTGCAAAGAGCCAATTTGATAAGGGCTTGTTTAAATTGATGGTGAATTCAGTGTATGGCAAAACAATTGAAAATGTCAGAAAACATACCGATGTTAAAATAATTACTGACCCCAGCCGGAGCAAAAAATTGGTTGCAAAGCCCAACTTCAATTACAGAAGAATTTATGATGAGCACATGGCACTTTTCAACATGATGAAAACAAAGATTAAGTTTGATAAACCTATTTATGTAGGGGCTGTGATATTGGAATTGTCCAAATTACATATGTTAACATTATATTATGATGTGCTGAAACCTTTTTATGGTGATCGTGTAAAATTATTGTACATGGACACGGATAGTTTTATTCTTGATATTAAAACAGAAGATGTTTATCAAGATATGTCACAGCCTGAATTGTTTCAATACTTTGATACCAGTGAACATACAAGAATTCAACCCCACAACAAAAAGGTGCCTGGCAAGTTAAAAGATGAGACACTTGGTGATGTTATTGTGGAATTTGCTGGGTTAAGTGCCAAGATGTATAGTTTTAAAACATGTAGTGCTGTTGTCAAAAAGGCCAAGGGCATTGGCAGAGTTACTGTTGAAAAAGAGCTTGTATTTGAAGATTATAAAAATTGCCTCAAATCACAGAGTTCAATCAGAACATCAGAAAATAGAATTCAGAGTGAGAATCACTTGTTGACTTCAAATATTGTAACAAAAGTGGCCCTGGACCCACATGATGACAAGAGATGCATTTTATCATGTTGCATACATACTCTACCTTGGGGGCATTGTGATTTGAAAAGTGGCAAACAATGCCCAATTACAGAGCATGATTTGAAATAAATAAACATGCCTATGAACTTATTTGGGTTCAAAAAACAGGCTATTATGGACCTGCCCACACCACAACCCTCTTCTGATATGATATCTAAACTGAGTGGCTTGTTAATTATTCATCTGAACAGCATACTTACAGATAATGATGATGAAACAGGCAAAATATTATACATATTTAACAATAATTTAAATCATTACCAATTACCTGTAGGTGGGCAATTGCAATTTATTACAACCCCTGAGGGTGATGTCAAGATTTCAGTAGGGAGAAATATTTACAGAATTAAGCACTCAAACATGATTTCTGGCACTGTTTATACTGTTTCTGCTGGTGACTGCTTATATATTGAGGTCCCTGGATCCTATGACAAGCTTATACCCTTTTTTATAGAATTAAGAATCAGATACTCTATAATAAATAACCAGTAAAAGAAAATGCCTAATGATATATTTGGCCATACAAGACATGAAGATCACAGTGATGAGATTCTGATGCTTGATGTCAGAGTCAAGAAATTAAGAAGTGATTTACAAGCTTTACAGACCACACTCAATGCCAGTCTTCAACTAGAAATTACAAATTTGCAATCACAATGCATGGACCCTCTTCTTAAAATTGATTCTGAACTCAAATTGCTGCTTCAGAAATATACTGATCTGGCAACATTAGATAATTTTCAAAGTTTAGAAGAAGCTGTAGCAGCTCTTCAAGCCAAATTTAAGACCCAGGCCACCAACTCTGAGCAATTGAAACAGCAATTGGAAGAGCAGATAAATAATGTCCAGACACAGCTCCAAACAATTGTGAAAAGCATAAAATCACAAGAAGATTTTGATCTAGTGATTTCCACTCTAAAGGAACAGATTCAGTCACTCCAGATACCTAATCTGGACCCTCTGAACAATGCCATAGCCGAGGTTAAAGAAAAAATTGAGACACTTGAAAATTTTATGAACAACTTGCCATCTTCTGATGCTTTGAATGCAATAACTCGGAGTGTTGCCAACATTAAGCTGCAACTTGAAACATATGAAGATTTTGGAAAAATTCAAAGTTCCATAACCCATCTTGAGGGTACAATAGCAGCAGTGCAAAATGATTTGGCAAATGTACTAGAATCCCGATTGCCTGGAATTGTAGACTCACTTGTCAGTGTCCAGCAACAGATCACAAAGCTTGAAAACCTCAACACTGAATCTGAGCTATCTCATTTTCATCACTTGATCGATGATATCCAAACAAAACTTGAAATTTTACAACAATCCACACCCTCTCAGGCTGATATAGCCCTGCTCCAAAATGCTATGCAAAATGTGGCTGATGCTTCTGAATTAAACAATGTAAAATTGGCACTTGAATTTTTGCAGAATACAGTATCAAATCTTCCTACATCACAGGAACTTAAAAATATTAAGAGGGCAGTGAATCGCATATTGAAATCAGAAGATATCAAGAATATCCAGACAGAGATCAAACAACTCACTCAGACAGTGGCCACTCTTCCAACCAATCAACATATTAATGAACTGCATGCCCTGTTTGAGGATATCAGAAGACAGGTCCATGATCTCACTGCTCAAAATTCAAAATTGGCAGTTGTTGAAAATTTACAACAAATTGTAGCTAATATCAAGCAACAGCTAGGGACCATGGAATCCAATCAAGCAAATGCTTTGTCTGTTTTTGCCACCCAGCTTCAAGAGATTGTGCAACAATACAAGAAACTTGTTGTGGACATAAAAATCAAGCCAGGCCATGATGATGTTGTTAGGACCATCAATGAGCACCTTGAATCTGTAACAAGCAGATTGCTCACAGCAGAAAAAGAAATAACTGGCATAATCGAGAATCCAAAACATACAGTAATTCTTGAATTGTACAGCATCCCCAACAAAGAATATGATTCACCATTTACACCAGGTGGCAAAATATATATGCTGTCCCCTGCACAATTTTATTACCAATTTTTTGTTGGAGGCACACTTAGACCAATCAAGATCAAATATTGGCATCAGCCACAGGCACACCACTACCCTACCTTATCAATAACAAATGCTGACAACAAACCAAAAATCACCAGTGTAGAATTGGAGGATTTTACAGACCCCAATACATTAGAAACAGCCTATACTGAAGATGATGGCACTTTGGAATTTAAAATACAAATAGGGGACAAATTATATTTAGAAAATCCTGCAGTTTCAGCTGCTGAACACCCTATAGTTGCAATATTCTTGTTTTCATATTATGTCTAGACAAATTATTGTTGATGAATTACACAGACAAGCCCGACATAATTATAAGAGACTTCCAGTAGTCACAAAGGGCATAGATGATTTATGGCAGAGCGACTTGATTGAAATGGCAAGTGGGCAGTTGAAAAACTTAGACAAAATCAACAAGAGCTACAAGTATCTACTCACTGTGATAGACACATTTTCAAAATTTGCCTGGGCTGTGCCACTCAAATCCAAGACTGGAAAATGTGTTACAGAAGCCCTCAGGACAATCATCAATCATTCAGGAAGATCACCGCGCTATTTGCAAACAGATAATGGCAAAGAATTTTATAATTCAGTGTTCCAACAATTTATTAAAAGCCAGGCAATAAAACATTATTCGAGTTACAGTGATCTCAAGGCCTCAATTGTAGAGAGATTCAACAGAACCTTAAAAAATCTTATGTATAAACAATTTACCCTCCAAGGTAATTATAAATGGATTAATATTCTTCCCGAACTTCTACATAAATATAACAACTCGGTCCATTCCACAATCAACATGAAACCCTCTGAAGTAACTTCATCTGATGAGCAAAAATTGATCAGGACTGTTTATTATCCTAGATACCAGCCAACAACAAGAAGGGCCAAATACAGGGTGGGCGATCAAGTAAGAATCAGCAAATATAAGCACTTATTCAAGAGAGGCTTTACGAGAAACTGGAGCACCGAATTATTTACAGTGGTTCAAGTTAAACCCGGGACCCTTAACACATATATAATAAAAGATCACCGAGGAGAAATTCTCAAAGGCAGGTTCTATGAACAAGAGCTCAGCAAAACTAAACAGCCTGACACATATCTCATAGAACAAATCATCCGCAGAAAAGGCAACAAGTTATTTGTCAAATGGCTGGGTCATCCGGAAAACAGCTGGATCGATGCAGACAAAGTGATAATATGAGCACCTGGGATGTTATAAAAAGGCTGCCAGAACCTGAACAGCAGAATAAGAGAAATGGCAACTTGCTGCCTGATAATATTAGATGTCTTATTGTTGGGCCATCTGCTTGTGGTAAAACTACACTAATGATTGATAATTTTTTATTGGCACCCAACTGGTTAGACTGGAAAAACAGGCACTTGTATATCTTCTCTAAGAGCTTGGAACAATTAAAATATCAGCAGCTAATGAAGCTATATGATGGATTGGATATTGCCACTTTTGAACCAGATGTTAAGCCACTTCATGAATGTCTCGATAATTCTGTTGTTGTGTTTGATGACATTATACTGGATAATCAAAACAAGGTTAGAAATTTCTTTACACAGGGCCGGCACAAAAACATTGACTGCTTCTACCTGGCACAGACTTTTTCTAAAATTCCGAAGCAGCTGATCCGAGACAACAGCAATTTTATATGTGTGTTTCATCAAGATCATACCAACCTCAAACACATACACGATGAATATGTAGGTGGGGACTTGAGCTACAATGATTTTTCCAAGTTTTGCAGCAAGTGCTGGAATCAGGACAGTTATGGGTTTGTCACAATTGATATGACAAGAACACCTAATAGTGGCAAATACAGAAATAAAATTAACGATTTTCTAGACGTTGAAACATATATAAATAACCATGAAACGACCAGTCATTGATGATCTTAAGTTAAGAGATTATCTTGTAAAAAGATTTAAGGGATGGAAATCAGAGAACCGAGGAATTTATGAAAAACACAAACAAACAGAACAGCCTGTAATTGATGCTATTAATAATTTAGGTAAGAATATCAAAACTGTTACAGAGCAAAATCAAGATTTGATCACAGAGCTTGTACCTGTAGCTGCAAGGAACATATTAGATTATCCATTTACCCCACTTTCCAGCATTCATACACCTAGTCCTGTTGCTCCTCGAAGAATTGAAGCTACTCTGGATCCTATTGAATTAGGTCTTCTTGCACAAAAATATTTAACCACATCTAAAGACAACAAAGATGAGGTGTTTGGCTTATATGCTGACACAGAGCTTGATGGGAGCATCATACATAGAATCGGCAATTTCAGAGTAACTTTTATGGGAGATGATATAATTGTTTATTCAGAATCTCGTCTCGGAGAAAAAGGTGCTTTTGTTAAGTACCCCGGAACACCTGGGTTGTGGGAACTGATGACTAGGAAGAGACCTGGCAGCTATACAGATCAAGATTATGAACATTACAAAGAAATATTAATAAAATCAGATGCTCTGTACCAGAACAATGATCCCACACAAAAAAGAGTCAAGTCGAGCAGTGGGGCAAAATACAACAATTTAATCAAGCCCATATGGTCACAGATCAAGACTGGCAGTGGAATCAAACAATACAACACCCTGCCTAAAGAATTTGTGTGGGTTGATGATGTCAGGAAACTTGTAGATAGGTTATTGGTGATAGCTGGGGAGGAAAATGCAGGGAACCACAATTTTTACAATGAAAAGGTTGGAATTATGGACATGATAAGCACAAAATTGTCTAATTTTATAGTGAATGACACTAAGGGGATTGGATATCTTATAAAAATTATTAATACTCTACCCCCCAAATTTTGGAATGTCTCTGAGGGTCGGGGGTTGGTTAATGACATTATAAACAAGCTGCCATTTGAACTACATATTCCAGGCTATCAGTATTGTGGTCCAGGCACAAAATTGGATCATAGATTAAACAGAGGGGATCCTGGTGTTAATCCCCTAGATGCTGCTTGTAGAGACCATGACATAGCATACAACACACATACTGATCTTGACAAGAGACATGTTGCAGACAAGAAATTAGAAGAGGCTGCATTTGGTAGATTTGTAAGCAAAGATGCTTCTTTGAGTGAAAAAATAGCGGCATTGGGAACCACCATAGCTATGAGCACCAAACAAAAACTGGGGTGGGGGCTGTGAATATGTATATAATAAACCTACAATGAAGGCCAAGGGTGTTATGTATCAAATACCTTATGCAGGTCTCAAATCTCTTAAAACTATTGACAGTCTCTTGACCAAAAAGCAGCGGAAGAAAAAAAGCTCTTGTATTGCAAAAGGGCATGGTATGAAATTGTTGCTTAGTACCCCCCAATTAAAAAAATTACAACAATCCAGAAAAAAATCACATGTGGGGGGATTCATATTTACTATCCCTGCCATCTTAGCTGCTCTCGGGGCTGTTGGGAGCTTGGCCGGGGGATCAGCCGCCATAGCAAAAACGGTAATAGATGCCAAGAAGAATAGGGCAGAATTAGATGAGCAGAAGCGCCATAACCTGGCCATGGAGAAAAAAGGCAAAGGTCTTAAGAGAGCCATGAATAAGTTTAAAAAAAACAAGAGCCGCTTACAAACCAAGATATTGAAGCTTTAATCAAGCCATTGGGCATCAAACATTTTAGAGGTGTGTACATGTCTGATTCTTTGCCGGAACAACCACTCAACAAAGAGTGTGGCATTGTTAATTTGGATAAGTACAAAAATCAGGGCACTCACTGGATCTGTTATCTTAAATATTTAAAAGATGAGGCATTTGTGTTTGATTCATTTGGAGGTGTTCCACCTGAAAATTTAATAAAATATTTAAAATCACCTAATCTTTATTACAATAATGCCCGTGTTCAAAACTTCAAAGATGTTAATTGCGGACATTTGTGTTTATCTGTTCTCAGATACATGTCTCAAATAAATAAACCATCAATTGAAAATTTTCAAAAAGCCTTGTGGTATCTGAAACATCATGGGGGTATTCCATCTCACCAGCCAAAATTCAATATTGAAACTCAAATTGCATGATGACATAGTGTATCCCAAAACAATAGCTCTCAGAGCATTTTACGGCATGTACCTGATCCCTAATATTACGCACCACAACAATACAATTGCAGTAGGGGATCAAAAAATTGTCATCACTCCAGGGCAATATAATCTGTCCACTCTAAATGCTCAATTACCCAGAGGTGTAGTGTTAAGTCAAAATTCTGTCACTCACAGAGTAGAGATTGTATCTGCTACGGAGACAGTCCATCTGGGTACTATAGGAGAGCTGTTAGGCTTTGAGAACAACACAAAACTTGAAGCGGCCATCAAACACACTGCTATGAATATACCTAAATTCTTGGCCATAGAGACTCTGAATATTCACTGTAATGTGGCTGAGGGTATGATCACCAAATCAAATGGCATAGGCACTCACAAACAAACTGGCATCATTGCAACATTCAAACCTAATTCCGAATTCATGGAGCCCATCATCTACAATCCATCCCCAACATTATATTTTCCTGTGTGCCATAATAGAATAGATTATATTGAATTGATGGTCACTAATGAAAAAGAAGAATTAGTTGATTTTGCTGGAGCCACAACAACTGCTATCATAGAGATTAACATTTAAATAAAAATACATACAATGGAAAATATTGAGAGTTATGAGCTGCAATCATTCCCCCCAAACAGGAGGACATTTGCAAATTTAAATCAACCCAACACAGAAATCGAGGTTGATCTTGATGTAGGGGATGGCTTTATACACCCCCACAGAGCAGATCTATACATCAAATTTGATGTTGTAAAGCTCGATGGAACAGATTACCCGGCAAATTCAAATATAAGATTGGTAGACAATTTTGTACCCCATCTGTTCTCTGAAATTGAGATCAGAAAGCATGGCGTTGTTATAAACAGAGTGGATTATCCCGGCATTACCTCCACGGCTTTGGCCACTCTAAAATTATCCAAAACCGAAGCTTCATACTACAAAATCGGTGGATTTGAAGCTGGTGATAAAATATTATATAAAAATCACACAGTGCTGTTTCCCATGCGCCTGTTGCCAGGATTCTTCTCGGATTACAAAGAAATTATGTGGAAGGGTGGTTTAAGAATCACATTTAGAAGAGCTGCAAATGATAGCAATGCTTTGATGAGGTACAGTACATTAAATTCTACAGGGGAAGCTTTGCCTAATACCTTACCAGATGCAGGCAAATGCATTATTCAGACTATGGAGCTAAGAATCCCAGTTGTTGAATATGAGGCCAGTTACGCTCTTAAATACAAAGCTGATATAATAAAAAATCCACAGATTCCTCTGCAATTTTACACATATCAATGCGTACAGAAGCCCGCATCTGGCACATATTATGAATTTGATGCCACAAATTCATTCTCCAGCATACAATTTGACATGCCTGATTTTGTGGTGGTACTGTTTCAGACTGGGAGACACAATAATCAGGAAAAAAATTCGAGTAGATTTGATAGCTGCAACATCAAGAACATATATCTTAAAAATGGCAGAAATGAGGTATTTCCTAGAGAAAATTACAATTTAGACATGTCCAAGGATGATTTTCTTAAATTATATGAGGCATTTTCGGCTTTCAAAAGGGTCACTACAGGCAATACGGATATGTATTACACACCAGATGAATTCAAAACACGGAGACCCATGTTTGTCATCAATGCTTCAAAAAGAAAACAAGTTGTGGTGAATGACAGAACAAACATTAAAATTATCTGTGAATTTCACGAGGCTTTACCCGATGACACCATATGCAGTGTCATTCTCATAGGTGAAAAATCATATGTTTATGACGTAAGAAATGAGAGAGTCACGGAGCAATTCTAGAAGAATTACATTGTTTCAATATTAGATAAACAAATTGAAGCTGGTGCCCAATTGAACTTAAACCAGAAGTAAATATGTATGTGTGTGTGTGTGTGTGTGTGTGTGTGTGTGTGTGTGTGTGTGTGTGTGTGTGTGTGTATATGTATATATGTATGTAGGTGTATGCATGTGTATGTGTATGGATAGCCTAGTTTTAAGTATGGCCACAAGAGGGGCATATTTTTAACAAATTTATGGATAACAATCTCACAGAAGTAGCTTTTATAAGTGTAGCCTCATCAATCTGAGGGGGTCATACTTTCTCATGGAATCCATGAGGGCTTTTTCATAAAAATCTTGGATTATACGGGGGTTTCACACTTGAGCAAAAAGCTCATATGCTCATGTTAAGATAGTTTTAAGTATAGCAAATCTGCTTGAGGGGGGGTTCATACTTTCTTGAGTTTATCCCACCACAAATACAACTACTAATGTACTTTCTATGGTGTATTTTGTTTACTGTTTATGTGAATAATACGTAGGGAGCGGAAGTTGATGAAATGTCATCTTGCATTTTTTGCCAGTTTTCAGGTTTTAGGTCATTTTCCCCGTTATTAGGCATTTTCTCGTCATTTTTCGCAATATTCGGTGTATTGTTTCGTCATATTTTGTCACTTCTTTCATTTTGATAATATTCTTGAGTCTATTCACCAAGGTGAACATATATATCTCGCAGGATTGCAATTTACGAGCAAAAGAAATGCTGAACTGGTGACAGTCCTTGTTGTGTCGGGGGAAACCACCAGGTTGTTGAATTGGTGTTTTAAGTCCACTTTATGCACAGTAAGGCTAATCGGGACTGGACCTACAGTTTAAAGTGGGATCCGAACCATTATGTGGCTCCACCGGGTATCGAACCCGGGACCCCTTGATTACAAGACGGCGACGCTACCACTGCGCCATCGGGGAGGCTTTGAAACCACCAGGTGTCCGTCTGAAGCAAACTTGGAAATTAATGCATTTTACACCAATTCATTTAGTGTATACGACTTTTTCATTAAATTGTTTTAAATTTATTCTGTTGTTTCCATTGGAAATCCTCGTTGCATATTTTAATTGAATGTGCATGTGGAATTAGCTTTTAGTCTATATTAGTTAGCCCCCCGAGAATTTGACTCAAGAAATGTGTAGCCCCCCCCCCACTTATTTTAAGCTGGCGCCGTCACTGAAGACAGTGGATAGGATTCGTGCTGCTTTTCAAACGAGTCCCAGAAAATCGACAAACGAAGCACAAACTTAATGTGCCACAACCCACTGTATGGCGTATTCTAAGAAAGCGTCTATGCTTTAAACCATACAACTCATGCACACTGAAAAACGCAGATATGCCAAAACGCCAGACGTTCTGCATTGAAATGCAGACTGTTCGAAGAAGAGGATGGATTCGCTGACAGGTTAGTGTTTATTGATGAAGCGACATTTCATGTTAGCGGGAAAGTGAATCGCCATCACGTTAGGATCTGTGGTACAGAACACCCTTATACCATAGTGCAGCAGGAAAGAGTCTCACCAAAAGTGAATGTGTTTTGTGAAATAAGCAGACGGAAAGTGTATGGACTTCCTTTTTTTGCCGAAGCCACTGTTACTGGCCAGACCTACCTGGACATGTTAACGGAATGGCTCATGCCACAACTGGAGGAAGATATTCCGAATTCCAGCTTTCAACAGGATGGTGCTCCTCCCCACTTCCACAACCTTGTTCGTGCGTACCTCAATGCCACCAGACCAGTTCGTTGGATTGGCCGTACCGGGAATCAAGATTTGGCAATGTTGACCTGGCCTCCACGATCCCCAGATCTTAGTCCATGCAACTTATTTTTATGGGGGTTTGTGAAAGACACTGTTTACGTTCCTCCATTACCAGAGGACCTGGATAATTTAAAGCAGCGCATCTCTCATGCAGTGGAGCTGATAACCGAGGATATGTTGGAACGCGTCTGGCAAGAAATGGATTATCGTTTTGAAATCTGCCGTGTTACCCAGGGTGCTCATATCCAACATTTGTAATTGCCCAGGTAAATTTACAACCTTCCTTTCTTCTTTCCCACCAGAATTGCTTTTGTATCTCTTTTCACTTAAAAATAAATTAACTTTACTTTTGTACCATTCTTTTTGAATAACCCTGTATATAGTTCAATTACATAGGAAATAATGTACTCCCTCCCCACGCAGTTGCCTTGAAGTTTCAAATTACTCAATTTTCTTTAAGAGTATAATATCGTTTCATAACGACGATAATATTCCTCAACACTAAATTTATAGGCGAAACTATAATACTTTGGAGGCATGACGTCTGGAAAGGCAGGGGGGCAAGGAAGGCCACACACACGCCCATAAAAACAAATATCAACCTAATAGTATATATTTGACACGTATAATTTGATTTCAGTCGTACTTACGCTAATTATTATAATGGAGATGCAGGAAGTTGATAATTTCAAATTCAGGTAGTGCTTTTTTCCAGGGGCAACATTGTTATCGTTGAAATACGCCTGACAAATTCCTTTCTTGTCCCTCCGTGGAAAAAAAATCTGCGAATATCCATGATTAGGGGGGCCACTGCCCCCTCTTGACCCCCCCGTGCGCACGCCTATGGGGCCTTTTGCAATGGTTCTAAGGAGATATTTTAAGTGTCTCACCTTTTCACAATGTTGTGTACGAGTTGTGCGGGTCCCCTTACAACCTTGAACTTTTAACTTTCCTCAATGGGCTTTTTAAGTCTTTTTTTTAACTCTCAGGTAATGATTTTTAGATAGGAATTTCCCCGTATACAGTGATTGGTGCAAAATGGCCGTAAGTGCCGACACACACAAAATGTGCGACTCATTCAGTTTTGAACCTAACTTTTTCACTGTTGAAAATACAAAGCAAAGATTTTGAAGTCAAATTATCGATTTATCAATAACACCGGAAAGTTGAGGATAGCAAAATAAGAACATAAAAATACCCAAATGTTGATATCTTGAAGACTAAAATTGATAAACGCTGTAAGTGCCACAATAATTCAAACACCGTTTTCCACGTTAAACTGTGACATGCTTTCTAATGTAGTAAACGTGAAATGTGGCTGGTAGCCCTTTAAGTAGTTCAAAGGGCGTGTAAAGAGGTCACTAGTGTGCACGTTCTTACGGGCTGATGTGCGAGACGATGCGATTTCCCAACACTTTCGGTTTTGGCACTTACAACGTTTACCACTTTTAGTCCTCTATTCTTACCAGAGAACAGTTTCAGAAAATTGCTAACAATGTAGGCTATGTGTAATTTTTTTCCGTGCCATTTTTAATGCTATTGCTTTGTTGTTATTATTGTTGTTTTCCTGCTGTTACTGTTTCAGTATAAAATAGCCAATCAGTACTGTATCTGAAACTTTGGTAAAATAAATATTAAATAAATAAACATGAAAAAGCATGGGAGACAGGTCTTTGGATGCTTTGGAGGTACGAAATAACTCCAAGTTGTAGTTTTGTCAGAAAAGCATCTAATAGGCCTAATATCATTGCGTTGAATTCAAGTTTACTAAACAAAGATTTTGTTAGTGGGAAAATAAAATATTTCTGAAAATATAATGGAAGACGCATTAACAACATTGTCGTTCGAGAAATGAAAGTTACTGAAGGGAACGAAAAGTAATTGTTTTTACGATAATTTGTTAGTAACCAATGAAACTCCTCGTTCTAGTCTATGAGAGTGAAGAGTGTATAATGTATATCAGGAGCGTATATTCTAGGCTAGCTAGGATATCTGCGAAGCCTGAAGTCTAGAGAATAAAATGAAGGAGAAAAATCAATCAGAAATTGTAAATGTTATTATTCATATCAGCGAAATGATGATGCTCATTCTGGAGTTGGCAACCTGATTTCCTATGAGTTGGCAATCTTATTTCTTATGGGTTGGCAACCTGATTTCCTACGAGTTGGCAACCTGATTTCTTATGGGTTGGCAACCTGATTTCTTGTGGATTGGCAACCTGATTTCTTATGAGTTGGCAACCTGATTTCTTGTGGGTTGGCAACCTGATTTCCTACGAGTTGGCAACCTGATTTCCTACGAGTTGGCAACCTGATTTCTTATGAGTTGGCAACCTGATTTCCTATGAGTTGGCAACCTGACTTCTTGTGGGTTGGCAACATGATTTCCTACGAGTTGGCAACCTGATTTCTTATGGGTTGGCAACCTGATTTCTTGTGGATTGACAACCTGATTTCCTATGAGTTGGCAACCTGATTTCTTGTGGATTGGCAACCTGATTTCTTATGAGTTGGCAACCTGATTTCTTGTGGGTTGGCAACCTGATTTCTTGTGGATTGGCAACCTGATTTCTTATGAGTTGGCAACCTGATTTCTTGTGGGTTGGCAACCTGATTTCTTGTGGATTGGCAACCTGATTTCTTATGAGTTGGTAAATATATTTCTATTCATAGCCTAGGATCACGTGACATAGTGAGATAGCTCAGATCTTGGACTCAGTATACGCCACTGATGTATATGTTTTATATATTTATATATTTATGTAAATTATATTGTATATAGCAAAAGGTAATGCCTATTGTAATTGGAGCATTCGCTCTGTTATAGGCGACTGGTTAATAAATAAATAAATAAATAAATATGTTCAAAGAGTTGCATGATGTTAATCAGTACATATTTCATATTTGGTGTGCAATACATATACAAACCAAAGGTTTATTTCTTTCACAGAGATAAGTCTAAAGCTTGTTTTTATTTATAGCATGTCTAAAGTTATGAACACTTGTTCAGTGTAAAAATATGCGCATAGAAATATCAAAATAACAGATTTTTGAGATAATAAATAAAGCGAAAAGTTCTGTTCATGAATTGAGCAGGCATACATACGTGTAATCAGATAAAAATAAAAATTATTATTATTTATAGTTTCCCTCTTCCACGCAGTACACCCTGCTTTCTTGCAGACTAACGAGGCTCTGGCCTGTGTAATCCTCTGTGAGGCATGTTTGATTCTTGTTATTCAGCGTCGCTTTTCTGCCACTGTTGGCTAATCGCGAAGATGAGTATAAATGATAAGAAATTGATGAAAGAATACCAATGCCCTAGACTGGATTCAAATCTGTGACCTCTGCCGTTGTATCATGCTGTGCTTACCACTCAGCCACGGAGGTTGGCTCTGTGGGGTATGTGTTGTGTCCTGTGTCCACCTCTCATCAAATTTGTCTCATCACCATCCTTCACGATTAACCAAAAGTGGTAGAAAATTGAATTAAAATAAAAGCAATCAATAAATCAATCTTCATTGTATGTGTTTCCTGGCCACAAAAATTCGTTTTACATGCATGTATTACTACAATGAAGCCAGGGGCCCTATACTCTGTCTCCCGGCTTTGTCTGGAGCAAGGCCACGTATAGAGGCAGAAGGGGGATAACTGCAGTCGCTTCCCCCTCCACGCAATCACGTTCCCTCTTACATGTTCATTAGTGGAGCCGTCTCGCGTCACTACTTGCGCTGAGACTTGATTTCGTTCGCTTGCTCCAGATACTGGGACAGAATATGTAGGTTGGAAAACTGGATATGGATGTATCTTTGTTCCATTATCCATTTCATCAATGCATCCTTGTCGTCACGACGATTAGAGGGGTCGAAAAGCGATACGCAACAGAACAGCAAAAAAAAATCCTTATTGTTCGTGCCTTTCATGCTGAGGTGCTAATCGAGCTGGGCAGTGCCTGTAACAGGACATTTTGGGCATGTCAAGGGGTATTGCCCCCTCCGCCCCCAATAAGCTGCGAATGATTGCAGCTTACGATTGCAGTTCGTTACGAATTCAGCAAAATCAGTCAAGAGAACTGCTTTATTTATTCCTTTTCTTCCAGCTGCTGTAAAGACCGCGACGCCCACGAGTTCTTGACTATGCGTACAATATCCTCGTATTCCGCCGATTCTTGTCAATGAATTACGTCACTCGGGAGATCTCGTGCAATTGGCTGCTGCGCGTGCACGTGACCGATCCTGTAGCCCACAGGAAAATGGGTTTGTAATGAATGTACTCAGCCTGCGGACGCGTCCATGTCGCGGCGAAGCGGGGGGGAGAGAGGGTGAACGACTAATCTCAGAGTCAGGCTGTGTTGGTCCTTGGACGAGAACGGACGGAATGTTTAGAGTGGACGAGGAGTCGCTTTGTCCTGCTTTGTGTGTGAATTGTGCGGTCCCTCGTGTTATGGTGTGCGACGTGCTGTGCCGATGACGAAGGGTAAGCAATAGCTGAGAAGAGACTGCTGTTTTCCGACGCGGTGCGGTTCGGAGAGAACTTGACAAGACAAGACGTGCAGCGTGGTCGGCGTGTGAAGACTTGTTTTTGTTTTCGAACGCGATATGATAACCGAAGATGTTGACCGGATGGCCACGGAAGGGGAATTGTTCATGAATGCCGACTGGCTCTTGCAAGAGCTGCGTTCCGACGCTACGAGGCTTGTTATCCTAGACTGCAGAAGTTCCAACGAGTTTGTGGAATCGCACATCAGACATGCCGTGAATTTTAGCATCCCCAGTATTATGCTTAGGCGCTTGGCGGCCGGAAAGATTGACCTGCCGTCCACCATCAGGTGCAGAGAACTGAAGGACAAGATAATGAGTTCTTACAAAGAGAACTTGTTCGTTCTTTACGACGACACCGAACAAAACATCCCGCAGAGTGATACACTTCATGTTCTTACCAAGCGTCTGCAGCAAGATGGCTGCCAAGTCGTGTGTTTGGAAGGTAAGTTTAAGTTTGTTTTTCGCAGCTATTTCCCCCGTTTTTCTACAACTCCTGTACCATTCTTGTTACTAACATCCACTGAACTATTACTGCATTCCGTACATATTAATTCCGAGGCTACGCCGCACGTTTAAACACTAAACGCGAAATTAATACCTCGCGAAATTTATTTGCGGCTCTCACACCACCGATAAATGCATGATAAAAATTTGTCCTTGCCTGCACAAGCGTTGAGGTAATAGCATCTTCTTGAAACATTACCGCCGTTTTTAACTCCTAAGTGCCTATATCTGACAATACTGTCCCTATAATATAACCACATGCTAAAATACAGCGTCTTTCTTGACTAGAGTGGTACATATGATTCCCAAAACAATAATGGAGGACCGTACCATTTTTCGTGACAGGAGGGCGAGTATTTGTCACCGTACAACGAAAGCAGGAAAAATTATCGGTGTAATCTACGTTCATAAGTGAGAGAGAGGTTTCATTCTTGACAACAAGTGAATGGGTTGCTGTTTTGCGTTCAATGACATGCTCGTTGTAACGAGGTTTCTTGCATAAACATTTCCCAGCAGGAAACTATCAATGTTATTGTTGCAGCTATTGCGCGCGGATGGGAAGTTGTTGCGGTGTTTACATTTTTATGGAGGTCTTGGCGGAAATTACATGACTTGTGAACCTATATCGTTTTCACGCGTTATTAATTCGAGCCGTTACAAGTAAAAGTTATTAAGTTCAAACCTGTTCACAGCGCCAGTCACTTTTCGGCCTTATAATGTCATTGTTCAGTCTTTTTACTATTAGGAAACTCAGTTCATAGTTAATAATTAATAATTGCAACCGCGCTTTTCTTATTTGGAGTAATATATTACACATTACAAGGCGCTGTAACATTAGTCTAGTTTTTGGAATTCATCCTGGCGACGGAAATCGTTGATTGATTGATTTGTTTTATCGTCGTTCGTTTTTCTGCCAATTTTGGTTAATCGCGAAGACGCGCATGAATGGTGACAACATGAAATGGATGAAAATGAAATCACAAACCTACATGTACGGCACAATACGACTTCTACAGAGGATTATGCTGGCCGTGAATCCACACGCTGGAGCCTCGGTAATCTGCAAAATGCAATCCAGGATGTACTATGTGGGAGGGTGAGATTTGGTTGTCTTACACCCCGACGGAAATGGTATTGATCAAGTTTTCATGTTTTTGTCCTGGTGTTTAAAGACTATACATTGGTGACAACCACACACCCTTTATTACCCATGATATTATTAATTTACTATCGCCCCCTTCAAAAATATTTTTGCCAAATTCATTCATGAATTGCATAGCTCCGAACAAAACGTATTTCACAAACCGGATATGTATAATAGGTTATAATATAACCAGGGGCGCCAACTTTTGAAAAATGTGGGTACGCTCGAACGCTTGAGTTATAAGTTCACCAAAAAATCTCATAAATCCTCCATGTATCATAAGATATAAATGCACACCAAGAATGCATCGTTACTTATTTCTTTAAAATCTGTTATTCAGTGATTTCAATAAGCAGTCTATCACGAATCAGTAAAACAAATATATAATTAAATACAAATTATTCGGTGGGCTCAGGCCCCACGGGCCCATACACCACTTTGATTCGGTAAGTTTTGATTCAGAACCAACGCGCAAGATACACTTTAGCTGTAAAGGCTATTCCAATTCTATAGTTCCATATTCTTCCTGTAGATGACACTTCTTTAAGGAACAGATGACTATCTATCCAAATATTTAACCTTTGCTACATTTTTCTAGAAAATGTCAATTATTTAACATTCTCGATCTGTTTTACCTTTTCTAATAACCTGTAGAATGCTGGCGCGTTCAGTTTTTCTGTTCAAACACATATAAAACTGATCAGAAGTAAAACAAATTGCATTATGAGCCTCAAATGTCCTCTAAAACAACACTCCTCATTTTGGATGTGAAGGCACATGTATAGATGGTAATTTCACACATGTGTATTTATGTGAAAATGTTTCTCATGTTATGATGTGTATAACAATTCATATTTCTTTATACACTCCTGTTCACATAAAGTGGTACACTTTATAAGGTTAGATAGTTGAAATATGTGTCACTCGATCTGAACAGGAGTGTACAAGAACACAATGTGTAAATTTCGCTGAACAGGATCAAGGTAATTGTTGAAACATAGCACGATAATTTAGCTGTTGCGTTTTGGAATTTAAACTTTGTATTTTCTAACAATATACTACAGTGAGCTGGTGATAGGATCTTGGCAGTTTGTGTTCAGATTATACAAATGTTGATCTTTGACCTTGATCTTTGACAAGTGAAACACGACTGTGTGGAAGACTGTTTAGAAAATGTCGGATTTTACTTCCAGTTTGACAATTAACTGGACCTCATTGCAACTGCTCAGACATATGTATCAACAATAGCATCGTCCATCACTCAATATGGAGAAATGATCATAGATAAACCTATGCGGACCCTCCCCGAAAGAAATAGGAAGTTAATTATGAATTTAATAATGAAAATATACTTGTTTAGCATTTGTTGTATAATGGAGTGTTATTTATGTTCCCGCAAACTTGAATGACAGTACCAAAGAAGATTTATGCACACTAATGTACGTAATATTAATCCGGAATTTCGCTTTTCGACAACTGGATCTAACATTATTTTTTTGTTATTCAATAAATATTCAATTCGTTATCTTCTTGACGCTATATGCCAGGACAGTTGTTTTTGTACACATGTTAGTGCGAAAGCTAGATAATGAACACGTGATGTTGTATCGCTATTATTATACCGTTTTTTTACCCATTAATGTAATACTAATTCTGTAATAATAATAATAATAATACAATTAATTTACATACTATGAACAGACCTATAAATTATATTAACGTATTTATTTAAACATCCATATTACGGTAAAACTATAAAGCCTCGTTACCATATTAAAAGCACTTTACCCCTTGGGACGGGAAATGTTCGAAATTTCCCGAAGCTCTGAAAATCTCGAATTTCCAATACGTTCCAGACACTTTCAATGCAGAAAACAAGAAAATTAACAACTTTTTAAAATGACCATTCCGTATTTCCCGACTGCTCGGGATCCAGAAAAGTCGGGAAGTCATTTCCCTAAGTCGGGATCGGGACGGGATTTTTTTTCCCGATCCCGGTCCCGGCTTTTCGGGATCCCGCACACCCCTAGTTTATAATAAAATTGCCTTGGTCAGCACCTGTAGTGTATGTTATTATTATTATTATTATTATTATTAATAATAATAATAATTATTATTATTATTATTATTTGTGAGACACTCGGTTCAGACCTCCCCAAAATATATTTCTATCTACGTACCTGGTAAACACGTCATTTTTATTCATGTTAAGTGTTGTATATTATTCGGGGGCCGCAAGTTTAAATCACGATAGGAATGATTGGGAAGGCCCATCCTGTCCTCAGTCAAGCAGCATTTTATATTTTTAAATATTAGACAAACTTCCTCTGTTAAACCAAGTACTAACATTACATTCGTGTTAATGATATTCGTGCATGTTCTTTCATCGTCGCGGTTAACTTGCACGGCGTATAAATAAATAACGACCGGGCTTGCGCAGGTGTCGCCACCTTCGCTGCGTGAACTCGGAGGGGGGAGGGAGGCATCGTCTCGTGTTCCAAGTGTGGGAGTGACCTTCAGACGAATAGCCGGTCACACCCAGAAAAGGGAGAACGTTTTCGAGGTTTACAGTTGGGGACCTCTGACCCCCCACCCTCCCCCCTCTCGCTCCGAAAGGAAGAAGCGGATGTTGCAAGTACCCAGGTGATGCTATATACCTGGCCATGACGTAATTTCCGAAGCGGAGAAGAGCATGTTTTGAGGGTTGGCATTGAGGTGCTTATCCTTGTATTAATATATCATGCAGTTGGCCGAAGAGCGACAGAAGAACAGGGGCGGACAAGGAAGGGGCCTGAAGTTGTCGAAGGGATATGTTCTAGGAATGGCGAAATCCGGATAAAATTTTCTATCTGGATATCAGATATCCTAACATATGGATTATCCAGATATCCAATATTCGGATTATCCGAATGGCTGCATTTTCTGGACAGTTTTATCGTTTTGGATTGATTGATATAGTTTATTTTACTTCGCTCTTCTGCCACCATTGTCTAATCGTGAAGATGACGATGAATGGTAATAGGATGAAATTTATGAAAGGAAAGTCATATATACTTATGAACAGCAGGCGGCACATGCCCCACAGAGGATTATACTAGCTGTGAGTTCAGTCGCCAGACCCTCGTTACTCTGCAAAATTCTCTCCAGTGTGTGCTACGTGGTAGGAAGTGTAACCCCTTACGTCCGTCTCCCATCAAAGCTGGCCTCTCAGAAAGAGAGAGAGACAGAGAGAATTCTCCTCTCTCTCTCTCCCTCCTCTCTCCCGAGGGGAAAGATGAGAGAGAGAAAGTGAAAAGAGAGAGGGGAGGGAAAAAGGAAAGAAGAAAGACAAAAGAGATAAGAGGGGAAAAGGAAAGAAAGAAAGAGGAGTGAGGGAGGAGAGAGAGAGAGAGAGAGAGAGAGAGAGAGAGAGAGAGAGAATTATCTCTTTCTCAACCTTTCCTTCCTTCTTTCTTTCCAGTGGGGCCACCGGGGGGGGGGGTGGTTATGGATGTTAATTAATTTGTTTTATTTTACAGTAGACTCGCGATTATCCGAGCTAATTGGGACCGAGACTACCTCGGATACGGAGATAATGTACTAATAGGTCGTAAATGACGAAACAACACTTAAAACTGTATAGCAATTATTTATTACTAGCACAACATAAATGAGAAGATTACTTTTTCAAAAAGTCTTTCATAGTTTTTTTGGACACACCTTTTCCGTTTGCCACTCATACTACATTACTGGCTTCGAATAGGCCTATACACAGATTTAAACACCAGCGTAACAATCGGATACACCGACAATGTAACGTACACTTGACTCCAACTTACTACAAACAGGGGGTTGCGTTATGAAGCGCGATGTTTTCCAACCACTCCCTCGGTTAAACCGGAGCCTTGGTTAATCGCGAGTCTACTGTACTTCGCTTTTCTGCCACTTTTGGCTAAACGCGAAGGTGAGAGTGAGTGATGATATGAAATTAATGAAGGGACACGCAAAAAACACCCGTGCCGGGATTCGAACCATCGCGCTATGCCAACCACTCCGCCACGGGGGCCGGCTGAACGTCGATTCATTGCAGGCGTTTATGATCCAAGCCAATGAACACGAAATGTTCTTGAACAGGTGTTCTCTTCAGATAGGATTATTTTCGTCAAGTATCATAACAATGGCTCGATATGGCTAATAAGTGTTTCCTGTCATTCTGGAAATCTTGTGTTGATAAGATAACATCCATGGAAATCTCCCACGGAATTTAATAATCGAGGTGTTGTTCGAGCAGAGTTAAATACTCGAGGTTTCTGGCGCTTAAATTTCACGCCCTGCTTTTCTCTTCCGTGATTTTCGTCTTTGTTTTGACTTGTTTTGTGAGGCAAGCGTGATGTTTTTGTCCGGCCCACTCAGGTTTCAGCTTATCAACTGTTGACTCACACTTTTTGTCTTCCTCTCGTTTCTGCTGACGGGGGGTTTCGTCCAGATCGTATTTCGTGTGACATTGCACCGTGAGTCAGTGCGTTTAGTCATCGGTACATGGCGATGTTGCCCTCGTATTCGCACTTTATGTACAGTCACGGACACTGCTGGGCTCTAACAAACCCAATTACTTTCAATGAAATCATTACAACCCAGAAGTGTCCGTGACTGTACAATACGTCTGTGTTCCGCTTACGTTCCTGCATTGAGACATTTTTTTCCTGAACAGGGACAACTTAGCTTACCTGGGCCCTTTTTTATCACTAAAATTCGACACAATTTTGTTATCGAATCACTGATTCCTTTCTTGTTTACATAAGTTTAGTTATTTATCATTTACTACCTGATTGCCCGGTGTTGCCCGGGTATTTATTTATCCCAATCTTCTATTAGACAGGAATATAAAGAATTCTAACTATAGTGTAAAATGAACTTGGAGTTGAACGGCATTGGGAGTTTCACTATTCATCTTAGCGACCCCGAAAACTATGGATTCCACACTAATATCGGTCGTTTTCCATTATTTTTACATGTCACTCCCTTGCCACCCCCAACCCTAGGGGTGCCAGGGGTGTCTTGGAGTTAAACGGCATTGGGAGTGTCACTATTCATCTTAGCGACCCCGAAAACTATGGATTCCACACTAATATCGGTCGTTTTACATGTCACCCCCATTCCCACCCCCACCCAGGGGTGCCAGAGGTGTCTTGGAGTTGAACGGCATTGAGAGTGTCACTATTCATCTTAGCGACCCCAAAAACTATGGATTCCACACTAACATCGATCGTTTTCGATTATTTTTACATGTCACCCTCTTCCCACCCCCACCTCTAGGGGTGCCAGGGGTGTCTTACCCCCACAGTATTTCTTTCGAGATTGCAAGTGATACGTGTACCAAGTTTGGTTGAAATCGCTCCAGGCGTTCGAGAGTTATGCCGGAACACACACACACACACACATACATACACACATACATCTATTTTTATATGTTAGGGAAGATAGATAACAGTCACAAAAATGACCGTAAGTAATAAAAAATAATAACCAGAATGACATATATTTTATTCACTGAGTAAAAACATATTAAGTTTCAATCAATGCTTTTTTGTGTATATAGATGCAGTTGTATATTAATTATAACTAAAAGTACCATCTTTACTAACCCATTTTACACTTGTCACTCCACTGGCATGTGTTTTGAATAACACGCATCCAAAGGGGGTGCCTCATAGACCCAACAAGTGGGTTTTGCCTCCTATGTACGTTACATTTATGTTTTTATGAACAAAAGTAATACAGAAATACTAGTGAACATTGTAAGTTATTTTACGTTTTTTATAAAAATTTTCACTGTTGGAAAATCGAAAAACGAGATGTGGTGTGCCTTACAGCACTGACTACGACGCCAGGTGTCCCGGGTTCGAATCCCGGCCTTGGCATGGGTGGGTGTTGTTTGCGAGTGTCCGTTCATCAATTTCTTCAAATCAACAGTCACCCTCATCTTCGCGATTAGCCAAAAGTGTCAGAAAACCGAAAGAATAAAACAATGAAGACTGGAACTATTGTTTATATCGGGATCCAAATCGTCATGACCCTAGATCTCGGGACCACCTCGCTATCGGTGAATATTTCAAACGGATGAAGTTGTTATTGAAAAGGTTCCCTATTCGAATTCTGGTGAGGAGGGTGCACATTTCAGTGGTGCCATTGCAGGTCCTGTCATGATGTGCATAAAGTTTTCTTCGGTCAAAATCTTTTTACCTCACACACATTGCGAGGAAAGTCCTACAAGGTGTAGATCTCTTATGCGGTAAATCTTTGTTTCGAAATGACACGTGACCTTTTCGAGTCAACGTTCGAACATTTCCTGCAACTCGAATGCTCGCGTTGTCGACACACGTTGTTCTGTTCTCCGAATCGAAGAAGTCGAGTGAACTGAATCGGTCTCCGTTCTCTCAGCGTGGGCGTATATCTATCTAGCTGCACGTTACAATCAGCGATTTCGTTCTTTTTTTTTGTTCTATGCCCAGTCTTCCGAACAGGAGAATCTAGCGTTGGCGAATTTCGCGGAAATCTCGTTCAGGCAAAGCTACCTACGCGCGTTCTTGGTTCATTTCCCCACCCTCCTCTCTTGTGTACAATGTTGCCAAGCTGGAGTTTTAAATCACACCTTCCATATGTTCTTTGGAGCTTCGTAATTTCACCATTGCGCCGCGATACATTAGGATACTACTTCTTTTTTCTTGACTCACCCCGCATTTAAACGAGTTCTAGCCAACGGTGCGGAACACGGATTTTGTTACATTTATTCTTGTTTCAAACAGTAATCTGTGTGTTTATTCACTTTTATATTCCCCATTGTCACTTATTCAAATTTGTTGACTTTCTTTTAAGATATAGTAAGGTTTTGGATTCGTTTTGGATTTGTTTCGGATTCGATTGTTCTGGGGGTTATGAGCATTAGGATACGTAGTGCGAGATGATATAACATTTTGAGGTGGTTGGCAACAGAACAGGTGAGTCAATAACTGATAGTGAACTGACATTTGTTGACGAGTCATAGCGTCATTTTGGAGGAAATTCCGTCCAATTTAATTGGCTAATCTATTACCTAACCCCAAAGGGAAGAATAATGCGGTAAAGGAAGATGACTAAGAAACGTCTAAAATACAAGGCATTGGAAAAAGAAAATATACACAGTGTGTGTAAATTAAATGATAAAGTTTTTAAAATGTGAGTTCATGTGCTGTTGAAAGTAAAACAATGTTTAGCGAGTAGCAGGAAATCCTGTTTTATTCATTTTTGGAATTACGTCACCTCCGATCATCAGTCAGTGAATCACATCTCCGTGCAAAATAACTAAACAACCATTGATATTCCTGCTGGAATATGGTTGCATTACGCACTTCAACTTCACCGCAGGAAATTAAAAGCCAAATTTTAGGGAAAGGGGTGAGGGGGATGTTATGGAAAATATTAACATTTTGGACAACATTTAAAGATTTCTCTCATATCAAAGTTCTTTGAAGTTTTTCCGGTCTTTCACGAATATTTCGCAGATCAGTAACTTTCGTAAATCTTATATTTTGTGTGAATTGGTGTTTAGTTATCCTATCCCGAAATGATATCGTCATTGAGATTTTTCTAACATGAAGAGGAATACTGGACACTCATGTTGTGGCAACACTGGCTCGACGCGCAGTCAATTAATATGAAATTCGGTACGAAGCCTTTTTGCAGCAGAAGGGATATAAATCAAGTTATCGGCGTGATTTCGAGAATTCTGGTTGCCTTTTGGAGATTTGAACACGGGCTGCGTGTGGCAGAGCAAAACCTTGACTTCGAACTTAGACCGGAAGTGCTCGGGAGGGTATGAAAACAGCAATCGCAGCGTAGTTCCTGTTGCTTCTGCAACGCGCTGTTTCACCTCCTAAACACATCCTCTTCCTCCCCCGATTACGCTGCAGACCATGAAACTACCTGGGTTTACTACAGACGTGGAGAATATTTATTTTTATTACTATTCTGCTTCAACTACCGTCTTTTTTCCCACAATTCCACCGGATTAAAAAAAAAGCAAGACACGAAGATAAGACCATCCTTTGTTCTCTCGCTATCTGTTTAAGAATTAAGAGTAGAGCCGCCTTTCTGGCATTATTATTACAGGAATAAACTTGCAGTCAAGCAGCTGATTAGGCCTACCGCTGCCCCCCCCCCCCCCGGTTGGGCAACAAGCGGCAACCTTAGAATCCGTCCTCCCTGAAGCGGCCAGCGGGGAAACAGGATTTTGTCAAAATAACCGTTCTGCGCTGTGAAAGGGAGCAGAGAGTTAGCTTTACCAGTATAGTGACAAACAAATCACACCATCATTCTAATCACTGTGCTTTATAAATCACAGTCACGAGTGTGATTGAATCGTACGGCACACCTAACAACCAATCTCATCCCGTGGGATGATAAATATATTACTATTGTTAGTATTTAGTTAATTTTATCCGCTTGTGTGTTAGGAACAATTTTTCTATCATGTCATTTTCACTATATACACTAGGATTGTACCATAATTGTGTTATACCCATTTCTGTCACTTTTGTAATGAACACGAAATATCTGTGACGGAACAGAATATCATGCCTCCATGTCATCTGACAAATGTCTACACATTTTCGAAATAATAATAATAAATATTCTTTATTAAGTGGACTAGATTCAGCCTAGGAATGTTCTGCCACCTAATCCTTGTCAAAATCAGTTTGAACGTTTAATGGATAAACTTGTTCTAAATAAAGTTTAATGAAAAACTTACTGGTCCGAAAATGTTTCTTCTTCTTTTTTCACATGTAGTGAGTTTATATAGGGTTTTCCAGTAAGAACGATATGATTTTACAATGAAATAATAATAAAAAAAAAACCTTTCAGATACAACCAAACTTTCTAGATTATTTTGAAGCATAGTTTATTACATTATGTTTTGAATAACACGTCATTTAAGCGTTCGATGTTCAATGTTAATGCATCCAGGGTTCGTGGTCTGAAGCCCCTCTGGCAATCCCCAATGCATTACAGAAAACAATGAAATTGCGAGCGAAGCGAGCAAGAAAATTTTTCGATCCAAATTTATATAATTGAAAACAGTATTGATTTAATAGCGCGCAAAAAATTCATGAGATGCCATGGCATTCTCGTTTACAATTTTTCTCATTCAGATCGTTCGGCGTAGAGGGACAACTCTCGCAGCCCCCTAGCTACTACTGCTCTGAACTTTGATTGATTGATTTGGTGTTTTAAGTCCACATTATGCACAGTAAAGCTAATCGGGACTGGACCATCGGGGAGGCTGCCGCTCTGAACTTGGCAAGACTGTAAGAAAAGCAGATATTGAGAGAGAAGCGAGTAAGAAAATTTTACGAAATGAATTTTTATTGTATAAAATTTGAAGTCGAGGGGGCAATCCCCCCCCCCCGCAGGTGCTCCTGGCCGTCTGGAAGAAATAATGCACGAAAGGCGTGAAAACTAATTCCATCTTCAGTATTCTTTTGACTTGCTACTCTTAGATTCTGCTACTCTTGCATTCCTTTACTTCAATGTTTGCCCCCCCCCCCCCATAGAATTGATTTCTGTCCAAGGTTGGGAAAAGGCAATGCTCCCCTGCCCTCTTGTGGTTGTGCCACTGAACCTCGTAGTTGCTTCGAACTTTCATCAGCTTGAAAATACTTCATTTTCTTTAAGAATATAATATCGTTTAATAACAGCAATAAGATTCCTCTACACTAAATTTTTTAGTGAAAATATAATAATATAGGGACATGGAACGTCTGGAAGGGTGGGGAGATGGCCACATCTCCCCCTTCGAAAACGAATGTCAACCTAAAAGTATAAATTTTACACGTAAAATTTGATTGCAGTCATAGTAATTTACAGTAATTATTATGCGATAATTTCAAATTCAAGTGGTGTTTTTTGATGGGGCAATACTATTATCGGGGTAAAATGCCCCATGGAAAAATACCTTGTTTGTCCCTTCGTGGAAAAAAATATGCGAACGTCCGTGATTAGGGGGCCAACTGCCCCCCTTGCCACCCCCCGTGCGCACGCCTATGATTTCAATGTCCTTTTTATGCCAATCAAAGAGAGATCTTATTGAAGAATCTAATAAAAAAATGAATACCTCTCCCAACTTCTTTATCCTCCTTAATATTAGCACCAGGTGTAACAATTGTATTTATAATTTTTAGATTTTTCATGATATTAATAAAGACATAAAAACTATATGTATTCAAAATTTGTAATTTGATGTAACAATATCACGTGGGACTTAATTCTGTGGGACACTTGGTGTAGAGCTGGTATAACAGCTAAATCAAATATACAATGAATGAATGAATATATTCGTGTTCAGTAAAGTTACATAATTGGACGGGCAAAAGTTACAGTGCTGTAAGTCACTTTTTTAAAAATGACTTTGGCACAGAAACGAGATCTGTATAAGTCAATCTGCTAATACAAAACGTGAAGTAAATCAGAGATTCATTCAACTGTCAACAGATGACAGTTTAAGGTCTAGTGATAAAGGAAAGAGCTATTGTGTTGATCAGCAAAATGCTGTGAGTCAGACTTATTTTTCTTTTTATGAAAGTGACTTACACCACTGTAACTTTGACCTGTCCAATTGTGCTACGCAAAACGTTAATATATCCCCTCCTTTGTGATGGTTTCGGTTATAAGGCACGCTCTAATCGTAAGTAAAGGCATTGAGATTTATATCTCGACCACTTCTCACGTTTCGCTGTGTTTATGAACGAAAACAGAACCTCGGGTCCTTGCTGTACGATGGCATTCTTATCTGCAACGAAGAAGGCAATAATCGTATAATCCAGTCATAATGACTGGCATTTCTTTGAATGAGAAAATGAAATGGTCGCGAACAATGCGTTCCACAACTCGTATACAGCGTACGACAAATTGTCCACTACCGTTTTCATTCCATTTTCTTTTTATATCCCGCGTGTTTCTAAGGGAAGGAATTGAACTAGCACCTTTTCGAGTTAGTCCATTTTATACGCAGATAGGCTACTCGGGCCTAAATGTAAAGTTTTAAAGTAGAATCCGAACCAGTGTGAAGCCTCCATCGGATACCGAACCCGGGACCCGCTTGATTACAAGTCGAGGACGTTACCACTACGCCATCGGAGAGGTTCTTTGAATTGATGCTCTGGCACAGTTAGCCACAGCCTAGCAACTTGGAAATACATGCTAACAGCACCAAACCTGACCTGCCTAACCCATCTACGTATGCATACAACCTGCCTAACCTATTTTACATGCCTATTTATTTTATTATGTGCCTACGTGGATCGGTTAGGCAGGTCAGGTTTGGTGCTGTTAGCATGTATTTCCAAGTTGCTAGGCTGTGGCTAGACGTTGTCGTCTACTTCGTTGGCAGTTTGATTTTGATTTAGTTTATTTTACTTCGCGTTTTGTGGCTCTTGGCTAATTTGCGAAGATGAGGATGAGTGATGAAATGATGAAATTGATGAATGGACATTCACAAACAACCAAGCCCGACCAGGATTCGAACCCGGGACCCTTGGCGTCGCAGCGCGATGTGCTAACCACTCGGCCACAGGGTCGGGCTTCGTTGACAGTGTACGCCCAACGGCAAAAGTATTCCACCGTGTGTTTGTTTTCCATAATGTGAGGATCACGAATTGAAATAAAAACGTCCATAAGCAGAGCACAACTCCTGCTTCGCATCAGCAGAAGTAATTTCCTTTAAACGACACAATATATAGAATAAAAGGACATGATAATAGCGATGGACAATTTGCCTACTATTATCTTTGCTTTTCGCTGTACAAGACAAAGTAAATTAACTTGATGATGGAGAATTTGCATGCTATTTCATTTGCTGCCAGCTGTAAGATTCTAAGTTAATGAGTCAAAGAATAAATAGATGTCCACCTAAAAAGAAATTATAAGCAGCTGTAATGCTTCATATTTTTTTAAAATATCATAGCAGTTTTTCGAAACGAGGGGAAAATTCGAAAACGTCTTCGCTAGCGTTCGCCATAGATCGAGCCAAGCATTAAAACACAGGTTCACGTGTTGGGATCAGTGTTGCCACAATGCGAGATCAGAATTTCCCTTTTCCAGGTACAAAAGTTCCCCTTTTCATCCAAATTTTCCCTTCGTATTAGAAAAGTTTAATCTGCGGTCACAAGACTTCAGCATTACTATTTTTTTACTAACCAGTAGAAATCATCAACATACAGAGATATTAGGATCAATTGAAATTGACAAATATTTATATCAAATTGTACACTTTGCGAAAAATATACAAAATATGGTAATTTTATGAGATCAGTTAAGCTCGTTATGTTTGTACTGGTTGTGTTATACAAATAATTTTTAAAAAAATACTTGTAAATAATAGGAAAGCTTTAATTGTTCCTAATCCAAGTATTTATTATTTTGGTGGGAATAATTTACACGACAAAAGCGTTCAAACAGATTGAATGTATGCGAGTCCAATATCTTCTGATTTTCCTACGATTTTGATATTTTTTATAAAATTTCCCTTTTCATGTAAAATTGTATCCAAATTTCCCTGCAGTGACGGAAATTTAGTTTCATATGGCAACACTGTTTCGGAATCGTTTTTGTGGCGAATGTGGGAAGAAGTGTGGGAGGATTGTTGATCCTTCTCGGGGGTTCCCCCGTGAAAAGGTTTCAGTTTCATTCTTCCCGGAATTCCCGCATAACCCCCGGAGTTCGCCTCTGCTAATCTCTGTGCCGCGAGCGCGAATCGAAGGGATATCCCGTTGTTTTTCGAGGAAACCCATGGACGGATCGGTTGCCTGGCGACCCCTAGACTCCCGAAGACAAACCGTCGCCATGGTTACTGATCGAACGCGAGGGGGCAGGGGCGAGGGACGCCCACACGTGCGCCCGAGGGGGGTGGAGGGGCGCGGGCACGAGGGAAGGCGGCTGATGTGACCTGGCGGGGTTTGGAAGATGTTGCCCCCCCCTCAACCCCCAAAGCAGGACGAGCAATGTCGGTTTTGTTTTTCTCCTTGGGGGAGGGTTTCCTTGGTCCAAAGGGGTGGTGTTGAAATTATTGAAACCCAAACAAGAAATAATAAAATAAACGGTTTTGAAAGACGTAACCCAAGTAAAAAACGGGTTTGATGAACGCAACCAAAGAGAAAAAACTGTTTTGATAAACGTTACCGAATGAATTGACTGTGATAATCTACACGCGAGAAAAGTTTTGAAAACTGTTTTGATGGCGTCCATCGAAACTGCTCCTCAATCGCTTTGGTAAATAATTATACAATACACACACGAGAGAAGAATTGGAGCAGTATGGTAAATATTTGCTGCTGTTTGTATTTTAAATTTTTGTCTAATCGCGAAGAAGAGAATGTTTGATGATTGGATGAAATCGAATGAGAGAACGCTTACAAAGAAAAGAACACCTATATCAAAGAATCAAGTTGTTATGAGACCCGATGGAGGCACATGGCACAGTGGTTCGGATCCCACATTAAACTGTAGGTCTAGTCTCAATTAACCTTTATGTGCATAAAGTGAACTTGAAACATTAACAATTCGTGATACTGCAACGTGTAAAATATCCATGCAATGATTAAGGTCGGAGATATTTATATGTAACAAATTGTTTATTTTACTTCGCTTTTCTGTCAATTTTGGCTTGTCGCGATGATGTGATGAAATTGATGACGGGATAAAGATTTTTTTGCCGAAAATGCAGTGTTGCCAGCACCACATTAAATAAAATTCGAATTGCTTTTCTGACTAGAAGATACAAGAGATCTTCGCCCAAAGAGCACCTCTGCTGCCCGCCACTATTTCTCTGTGTGTTCCACGTGCGGGTTCCGTCCTGTGAAGAGCCTCATCCTGCCAGCGAGCGCTTCCTCTTTCCCTACGCCAACCCTATGTCACGTGAACAGCGGGAGAGAGAAAATGATTCCTCTCCTTCCATTTCACCATCGGCTCATTTTTAGAGCAAAATCCATCAGAAAGACGCTCTCCACGAGTGCTTGTGTAGAACTTTAGCTGCATGTCCTTCTCGGTTTTCCTTCTTTGCACCAGACAAGCGTTCAAAGTAGTTACATAAAAAAATATCATATTGATTTTTTCCCCTTAGTTTGCGTTATTTTATCCCACTTTGGCTAACGCAACAATGATGCATGTTAAAGTTAAAGTATATGCACCCCTGTGCATGTGCACACATGACGTGAAGGCATATGAAGTGATGTGGAGGTAGAGCTGATCTCGATCACGCCCGGCGGCATTTACCTCCCAGCGTTGCCCCCAGGTACCCATACGAGGCTGGGTGGGTCACAGAGCCGCGCAGAAACAGAAAAATGACTGGAGGTAAATTAAATTGACGTATGGACACTTACAAGCATTTTCAGGCCGAGTCTTGAACCCAGAACCTTCGATGGAGTTTGTTAGTCTATCAGTATCACCGAGGAAACTATAAAGTGATCCCAGTTTAGGGCTTATGGAGACAGTATTGCCTCCTGGTGCTCAACAAGAAGACAGTTCCACCGTGCGTTGAACTCCTGCTGTAGCACACACCGCAACAAAAGTTAACGAGCCAACTTTACTGTTTATTTCTGGAGCGAAAATTCCACGACAAATCAATGGTATTAAGAAACACTTATTTTAAAAGCAATTATGCTCGGACCATGCTATCTCCCGGCCCCCATTCACAGTACAGAACGGTTATTTTGACATAATCCTGTTTTTCTGCTGGCCGCTTTGGAGAGGAGGGATTATAATGTTGCCGCTTCTTGCCCAAACAGGTCAACGGGCTGTTAGACCGAAAGTTCCTTCGTAAGTAAACGCGGCAACAGAGTGTCACTGCCATAAGGGCGTTCCCTGTGCCGGCTGTTATCGTGGGAACCAGTTAAATAACCTTCTCATTGCCTCGTCACAGCTTCAAGAACCACTCACAACAAGAAAGGACACACAGATGCAATCAACCACCGGACGCTGAGGAAAGGAAACGCTATTTAATTGACGAACTTTGCAAGGACATTTGTCATCCCCTTCCCTCCTCTCAACACGTATTTGCAGCAAGTGGCAAGAGCCTGTTACTTTCAAAAGCCCCCCCTCCAAATTGTAGCAGACCCTAGGGATGGCCAAATCCGGATATCGAATATTCGGATATCTGGATATACCTACGGATTATCTAGATATCCGAATTATTCGGATTAGAGAGAGAGAGAGAGAGAGAGGAGAAGGGTGTAGAAAGAAGGAACGAAAGAAGGAAAAATAAGAAGCAAAAAAAACTCTCTTTTTCTTTCTTTCAGTGAAGAGATAAAAAGAAATTTCTTCCTTCTTCTTTCTCTCTTTCTCTGACAAAGAGAAAGAGGGAAAAGAAAGGAGTCGTGAAAAAGAAAGAAAGAACTAAAAAGAAGAAGAAGAAAGCGGCCAGGGAGAGGGAGGGGGATGATATCTCTCTCTCTCTCTCTCTCGCTTTCCCTCTTCTCATGGGTTTCTTCTCCCTTTTCTTCTTCTTCTTTCTTCCCCTTCCTTCCTGTGATCAGGGGGTGCGTACCCCCCTCTCTCTTTCTCCTCTCTTTACCTCCCTCCACAGAAAGACAGAGAAAGGAAAAGAGAAAGAGGCGAGAGAGAGTGAGATAAGCTTTCTTTCCTCTTTCTTTCATTCTTTGTTTTTCTCTCTGATTTTCTTCCAGGTTCGATACCCGGTGGAGGCACTTTATTTCTTCTCTTTTCTTTCTTTCTCTCAATTTTTTTTATTCTCTCTCTCTCTCTGCCTAAATGTCCGGATATCCGAATGTGTGCATTATTCGGACAGCTTAATAGTTTATCCATTTTAAGCTCTATATACATACATACATATTCTTTTATTTGTCATTTTCGTATTTCAGTGTTAACTATTTTTTACAAATCCTTCATCAAATCGGATATCCGTACTATCCGGGTATTGGGATTATCCGTTTTATACGAAACGGATATCGGGTAAGTTGAAATCTGATATCCCAAGATACAAGAAATGAATATGATTTTGTAAGATGATCTAGATTGTATAAGAAAGGGTAGAAAATGAGTGGTGCATATTCACTTCTCTCTTCATATATTAACGACTTTCTTTTCTGACAATAGTCTTATTTGGGGAGGGAGTGATATCAAAAGTAAAAGACCCCACTCGCATAGGCAGACATTGATTGATTGAGTTGGTGTTTTAAGTCCACTTTATGCACAGTAAGGCAAATTGAGACTGGACCTACACTTTAATGTGGGATTCGAACCGCTATGTGCCTCCACCGGGTATCGAACCCGTGACACCTTGATTACAATGCGACGACGCTACCTCTTCGCCATCGGGGAGGCCCCGCGTAGGCAGAAAGTACCTTTTCTGTATTGGTCAATGTCTTTCTTCGATTCCTCCTCTTTAAATTGTGAATTTAGATGCGACGTTGGAAAAAAATAGGTATTTGTATGGCTTTTTTCTTCGTTTGTTTTTTACCCGCAGTGGCTGATAAGAGCTTTGTGTCGCTATTTTGTAATCCCCCTCCCCCCTTCTACAGTTATAAAGGCAAAGTTTTGTTGCTAAGTCCACTTTTGTGCTCAGATAAGTTAATCGGAAGTGGACTTCCGTAGGGACCGAAAGCAACTCCACCAGGATTCGAACCCGAGACGTTTTAACATAAGAGAAAATTGCGATTCCGGTGACAACCGGGCAATAAAATGTAATGAAATAAATTAATCAAAACTATGGCTGAGCCGATACCAGTTTCAACCGATACCGATGCTTCAAAATTTTAAAAATTAAAAGTTGTTCAAAATATTAATTAATATTTTTGATTGTGTATTATACAAAATATTAAAAATTAAAAGTTGTTGAAAATATAAATTAATATTTTTGATTGAGTATTATACAAAATTTTAAAAATTAATAGTTGTTCAAAATATTAATTAATATTTTTGATTGAGTATTCTACAAAATTTTAAAAATTAATAGTTCAAAATATTAATTAATATTTTTGATTGTGTATTATACAAAATATTAAAAAGTAAAAGTTGTTCAAAATATTAATTAATATTTGTGATTGAGTATTTTACAAAATTTTAAAAGTTCAAAATATTAATTAATATTTTTGATTATTATACAAAATTTTAAAAATTAAAAGTTGTTCAAAATATTAATTAATATTTTTGATTATTATACAAAATTTTAAAAATTAAAAGTTCAAAATATTAATTAATATTTTTGATTATTATACAAAATTTTAAAAATTAAAAGTTCAAAATATTAATTAATATTTTTGATTGAGTATTATACAAAATTTTAAAAATTAAAAGTTGTTCAAAATATTAATTCATATTTTTGATTATTATACAAAATTTTAAAAATTAAAAGTTGTTCAAAATATTAATTAATATTTTTGATTGAGTATTATAAAAAAATTTAAAAATTAAAAGTTGGTCAAAATATTAATTAATATTTTTGAGTATTATACAAAATTTTAAAAATTAAAAGTTGTTCAAAATATTAATTAATGTTTTTGATTGAGTATTATACTCCAATTACAAGAATAAAGTTTTTAAAATACCTGTTACGTAATCACAAAATATAGTTTTTACAGCATTGGTGGAAAATCGATTAGACACCTTGAATTTTGCAAACCCGAAGAACGATCAAAATATCGGGAAAGTATCGGTTGGTATCGGTAAATAACTTTGTGTTTCCGATACATCGGCATCGCCTGAGCCCTAATTAAAACTGTGAATATTTTTATTAATTCATTACATTAATAAAAACGTAATGAACTTTGTATAGGAAAAAGGTCATTCCACTTCCTCGAGATCGTCAATTCGACACTCTTTGAAATCTGACTTGATGCACCACTTTACCTGATGAGACTTGTCTAAAAGCCATTTCCAAGAGACTCTCGCACTTTGCTAAATTGAACGTCACGTCTTTTGACGTGTTCCGAAGGTCACCCGAGGTAATAACGCATGCTGCTGAGCGTGCATGAATCATAGTTTTCATAACCTGAGCTATTCGGTGGAGGTTATCGATTGCGACTTCCGTTACCCCCCCTCCTCCCGATTCCATTCGATCTCACATGTCATCTTATGTGACGTGTGTCAGTTACGAAAGGACGCGACTCGTGGAAAACCTGAGGCCCTTTCGTTCTATCTACATTATGGAAACATCACTTGGCTCCTGCATATCACTCTATCTACACACACCAGGGTGCGAAATTGGGGGGGGGGGGGAGCGGAGACACACACACACACGCACTATATATATACACATCTCTTTCTCCTCACACCGATGATGCTACGAAGTTAGCGAAAATTTTGAATTTTTCTACTGTCCGGTGAGTGTTTCCTTTTACCTTCTTTGATTTTTACTTAGCCCTTTTGGCCCTCCTTGCTTTTATCCATATATATATATATATATACATATACATACACAGAGTGTCCCAGAAATAGGTGGCATAACTTCAGGAGCGTGTTCCTTAACAATGAAAAAGTTTATATGAACATAGGTCCGTTTGGTTTCCGAGTTATAGGCTGTCATAACATGTGCTCACTGGAATTTGTCTATCTTCCGGGCCTCTACAGCATTGCCATCTGCCAAACCATGCATGAAGTGCATATCTGCTCGTTCCCGATTGGTGTACATGGTCTCAACAAGGCCCACTCAGCATGCACCACTAATCAAATAATTGGTTGTGTTACAGGAAACCACCTGTGGAGAATAGACAAATTCCAGTGAGCATATGTTATGACAGCCTATAACTTGGAAACCAAACATTTCCGGACCTATGTTCATATAAACTTTTTTTCATTGTTTACATGTAAGGAACACACTCCATACTCCTAAGTTATACCACCTATTTCTGGGACACACACACACATACACGTCATTAAATATGTGTCAATTATTAAATAATCAAATTATTGTATAAAACATACAATATATTATATCGACTGTCCATTTAAAATTCAATTTCAAATTTAAGATTATAATATAGGCTACTACCAATGCAATGCAATGCTTTGCGTGACTAAGGGGCAAACGTTAAGATACCTTAAGAAGATAATTGTTTCCTGTTTAAAATTCACATCTAAATTCTATTACGTGTTTTATTAATATATTTATATACAGTACTTTGCGGTAGCTGACGAAAGGCGATGAAAAATGGAGAAGAAATAACAAGTCAGACAGACTAGTATCTGTGTTCTGGGGATTGCTGAGTTCAGTGTTCTTAGTGATGAGGCTCTTTGTTGTCCGTTCCTTGTGTATGTTTTGGATCTTATTCCAGTAAAGTATATTCGACTCCAAAACAAATTGTTTATGTTTGTTGTTACAACCAAAACTCCCCTCCCCCCGGAAAAGTTTGGTGGGGGGAATTCCCCCCTATCCCCCCAGGATTTCGCACCCTGACACACACTCACACACACACACACAGTGGCGTGCGGTGACATTTTCCGTTGGGGAAGCAGATCCCGAAAAATTAAAAGAACCAAGAATTCATTGCTTCTACATGGTACGTTATACTGAAAAAATGAGCACTCTACCTGGTACTGTTCCCATAACGTCTCTAAGGGAAAGATGAATGTCCTGGAGCAGTTGTTCATTTACTCGAATTTCAGTTGACCATTTGTCAAACGTATTTAATGCAACAGACGATCGCGTATGATTGAAACAATTTTCAGTATTTTCACACATTGCAATATTCACAAATCCACTTTTGCACCACGTAGTTTTGTCCGTAGTAAATAGTAACTAAACAACACTAAAGCTTTTGAAGCAAACAAATATAAATTCAATCGTCTGAACCGTAACTTTTCACCTCGCAAAGCGCTTGAAAGAGTGTGACCACGGCCAGCGATTTTTACCAACTCTATTTGGCGGATGTGTCCATGGACATGTCAGCTGTTTTAATAGACCGAACGCTCGGAAACGTTTATCTTCACATAGAATATGTCATCCGTATGTCAGCAGTCATATTTGTGTGTTGTTTCTCCTCTGTTTTGAAACTTTATAGTTTATTTTATTTATGATTTTTAACTAGCTTGGTGGATATGCTACATCGCTGACAGTATACAGTACACTTGGACACTTAATCGTGCAGTTCGCAACACTGAGGACATCAGCAGCAGAGTGAACCGATGGCACTCTCGGCTTTCTTTCAGCCCTTATGGGTTGGAAAACAATCTTTGTCTCCACACAACGTCCCCTTCCATTGGATCCTTCAAGGTCGCCGGGATATTTTTCGGGCTCCTGGTGGCATTGCCAGGGTGATACTACGCAGATGTTTTGTCAACACGCCGCGAGGGGGTATTGATGGCCCATATCGGAAAAGGACTATCCTTGGAGGCTTGCAGGTTGAAATTCTGTTGAGGCAACCCGGAAGAAATAATGAGAAACCAAAAGTTAAAGTATTAATTTGTAACAGTTATGCTGTGCGCCACCACTGCTGGGCATGCTGTACCGGAGTGCACGCTCATGCACACACACACAGATAGACACAGACAGAGTTTATATTAGGAAGTTCTTCGATAGAAATACAAGTCCAATGAAGTTGTAGTACACTAGGTTTTTCCACTGGACATGCGAATTTCACAAATGATCCTACACAAGACTTAAAGAGTCATTTCTGTTGCAAACCGTCTCAGGAAAGGTTCAACATTAGTTTCTTGTGCGCGGCTGCATACCGGGGAAACATTCGACTCGAGTCACGTTGGGACGTTTTGCGACAAAACAAGGTCCGTGGAATTTGGTCTCGCGTGGAGCGGATTGCGACAAAACGATCTGCGCATGCGCGAGTTCACTTCAGCTACAGGCTTCCAATTACAGACCGGGAACGGGAGCAAGAAAAAAATCCTATTTACATAGTCGTTGTAGCCACCGCTACATCTCAGTGCAAGGACAGTAACAGTATTATAGAGATTCAATTCAAAACACATAAATTGATACGTTAATTCTACATACACATTGATTCTGATGCATCGTTACCCGCTTCCCAAATTATAGAAGACAAACCTAGACCTATTGCGTACATGGACGAAATCTGCAATCAGATTTTAGCTAACAAACAAATGACTCGTCGTAACGTCGTGTCGTGTCGAATCCGATGTGCGGCTGGCCTTAGTAAACCACTATCTTGGACATAATTGCATAAAACGTGTCAATATTATAATGCGATTATTCCTCGGAAAGTCAACAGCCCCCCCACGAACAAATATCACTTATTCAGATCGACAGTTCCAAGGTTCGTATGCATACGGGTTGGGTCAATCAGGGGCAGTGAACGGTTTTTTGGTTCGCTAGTTGACGTCACTTTGGATTTAAGTGGGGAATTTAAACGTTGAAGGACTGCATGCTCATGATTTCACATTAGAATGAGTCTTATACAGAAACGTCGTGGAAGAAAGTGTTAAAATCGTGACAGCTGCGGCGTGCGATGTTGTAATCGGTAGCAGAAATCTCGGCAGTTCAAACAAACGCAGCGAGACGTATTCCACAAGCAAAAGAAAGTTCTGATGAATTTGTACACGGGTGAGAGCGAAAAGTTAGTAGTCTTTGTTAGTAAGGTGACCGTGGGTTTGTGCTGGGACCGATTCCCTTGTTATCTGGTCATTTACATCTTCCTTAACTGTCTTCCCCACAAGTGCCATGCATGGAGGGGAAATTTTCTCCTGCGTAAGGTTATTTTTCCTCTTAGTTTGTGATGAGATTGGGAAAGAGGGAAATTTGTGGGATTTTTTAGAAACATGAATTTTCAAATTGTTATGCGTTTTTGCAGACTGATCTTCACTTGTGTGTGTGTGTCTTTTGGCGAGAAAACTTAGAAAAATGACTGCCTTGTTCAGGATTTTAAGAGACTAATTAGTTTTCATTTCGAAAGGAATTTTTGTGAGGGATTTTTTGAGCGAACATTTGCCTGCCCTGAGGGATTTTTTTAAAACCCGAAACTCGTTGCCTGACTATTGTCTTGCGCGAGGAGGAGGGGGCGTTAAACGATGATACGTAGTGCTTCGCGTGCAAGACTGTACGTTTCGCAGAAGTATTTTCTCAAATATGTTTCGACAAGGATCGCCTCCTGTAAAACATTATACATTATGCGTTTGCTTTCCCTATTATGCGCTTTTCCCCGAGCAGGTGGTATCTTTTTCGTGATGAATACGATTTGATTTTATCCACCGGGTTAAATGGCAATCACGTATCATCTATATTATTATAGTCCGGTGCCTTTCAACTTTTAATCTAGACAGTAAGAATAACAAGACGTAACCTTCGGCAAGTGTTCCCAAACGTATCGTGAAAATTTCCAATATTTAGCACTTCAAGAAAATTCGCCATCTTGAAAAACGTCACCCATGTTGGATTTTATGCATCGCCTTAGTTTTTCGACCATATTTCTCATACCACTCAACATAAAGACTTGATCTTTTTTTTAAAACCCTTCCGTACATTACATCCGTATAAAGTTTCTTTGGTTTTATGCTACTTTTGACTCATCGCGGAGATGACGAGGGATGATATGATGAAATTGATGAAGGAGCACTCACAAAGAACGCCCAGGCCAAGGCCGGGATTCGAACCCAATATAAAGGCCTACGTAAACAACTTCGCACGTGGCAAATATCTTGGTTCATATTCCGCACATGATGAGGTCCAAAGTGTAATTATCCCAATATAAAGTTGCGTGAAATATTCCACGTATTGCGCCAATCTTCCATATCTTTTCTTCAACATCAAAATTACTATTAGCCGCGGCAAAATAGTCCTACATAGTTCCAAATTAGGCTGATTGTTTTTGCACTATCCTACGCTACATCGTTGGTTGCTTCTGGCATATACGTTCCACGTATGCGGCGAAGGAAGTGATTGTTTTGGCTAGGAGAAACTGCAGAGCTTGCCAATATAACGGAATAATCTTCAACGGGCTTTGTTTTTGCATATTACGCACTTTTATCAACTTGGACTTTATCCGATATGGCGCGTTTTTACTTTGTTTTCAGAGCGATTAGATAAACGGCCATATTGTTGAGATAGGTCGGAAGGTTTCTCCTCTCCCCCCCCCCCCCCTTGTTATGTATCGTTCTATTTCATTACTTGTAGGTTCCTCTACCTGGCGTTTGTTCAAGGTAAGGTCACTGTTAAGTAGAGGTGTGCGGGACAGAATTTTTTGGGTCGGTACGGAATTTTTTTTAAATCCCGACATTCGGACCGGGGAAAATAATCGCAATTTCCCGACAAAGTCGGGACGGGAAATGTTCGAAATTTCCCGAATCTCTTGAAATCTCGAATTCTACACGTCATTTTCACCATGTGTGATTGTTTTGCATTTTTGGAATTAAAACTAACAATTTACGATAAGTCGTCGAGAATTAACGACTTTTTTAAAATGACCATTCGGTATTTCCCGACTGCTCGGGAAGTCTTTTCCAAAATTTACTCTCATTTCGAATATCCACTATGGTATTGGAAATTCTGAAAAAATATTCTTGTAATTGCTTCTAGAGCATTCACGAAAATCTTCGTGTATAGGTGGGTTTTATGTGACGTCAGGATTCGCCAGCCGCCATGTTTGAGGCCAATTTCGTGTGCAACGAAATATCCATCACCTAGCGTTCGTCTCAGGCCCTAACTTTATTTTATTACTAGAAACTAGGGATATGCCGAAGCCGATTACAGATGTATGAAAATCGGCCGAAATTGACACATCGGCATCGGTATCGGAATCGGCAAAAATCCGATATTTAAACCGGTACAGATTATATTAGAGTTTTACCTTCTAACAAGTTTATATTCTAGTTTTGTAAGATTTATTGAAAATTTGGTTATGATTCGTCATTATTGTAGAGTTTTTGTAATAAAATTATTGCAAACTCATTCAGAGGATCAACCTAACTATAAATCGAAAATAAAACAGTAAATTGCTGAACCAGGATCTGCTGTTGTATTGGAAATTCAAAAAATGAATATTCAAACCTGAAGCAAGTCCTGAGAAAATATTCGCGGATATGTATATACATATGATACGCAATAGAAATGTACATAGCAAATTTATTTTTGTCATGCTGAAAATAACATCCCATTTCTGTTTAATAATCTTATGTATCGGAATCGGTTAAATATCGGTATCGGTTCCAAAAATTATCGGTGAGTACATCGGCATCGGTAACTCTTCAGCTTCGTCACATCCCTACTAGAAACCATTTTGTTATTGAATCACTGCTTCCTTTGCTATTTACATAGGTGTAGTTATATATATATTAATTATAATAATTAGAAGAATTACTATCATTTATAAAAAATAACCAATTATTGCACGAGTGCCACACGCATATTCACTCAACCTAAAAATAATACTTTCTCGTCAACACTTTTTTGTTTTATAGGTAATAGTTATTTAATAATTATAATAATAACAAAAATTGCTGTCATTACCAACCAATTGTACACTGTCACTTGCAGGAGTGTCACGAAGAACAACGTCCAAAGACCCTTATAGGCCCAACAAGTGAATTTGACCTCCTGTATACATTATTTTTATGTTTTTATGAACAAAAGTAATACAGAAACATTGTAATACCCTTAGGAAACAATGTTATTTATTTTCAATTTTTTGGTAAAAATGTTCAAATTTTGAAAAATCGAAAAACAGGAAAAAGCTGGTGGGCCTGAGTAGGCTCCCTGCTCGGGTAGCGGGTTAAACTGTAGGTCCAGTCCTCATTAACAAGGCTTGAGGGCAGTGGCTGCGATTGGGTTCCAAAACCGGGTTTTTTTTGGCAAGGTGCCAAAACTGGGGCAAAGACAGTACTATATTTCCCTTTGTAGATAACGTTTAGCATAGTAGGGGGGGCAAAAGTCACGATATTTTGGCGATATTCATGTATATATCGTGTCGGCGATATATCGTCACGATATTTTGGCGATATATAGCGTGGAGACGATATATCGCCGATATCACGATACGGAAAAAAATATCGTATCGAACCGTATTGAATCGATATAAAATTTCCGATATCGTCCATCCTTAACCGAGACGTACTGTTGAGGTGCATTGTGTTTTACAGATCCTGCACGAACCTCTTTCAATTGAACTCACCTGACGACTTGGAACGTTCTATCGACCCCCCTCCCGTCCCCCTCTTCTTTGTCGAAGCAATCATTGCAAGCCCCGTGCCTGGTACGCTTCAGATGCTGCTGTGAATTGCGGACAGACCACCGAAGCGAGAGTTCCTACCTTTCCCGCGCCGTTTTGCCGTTACAGTGCACTGGCGTCAATGAATGAAGTCATTGATAGTTCTTTTTCTTCTTAACGACCTCGCATTCATAAGAAAGTTATGTACGGGGAAAGGTCTCGCAGCTTGTTACGTTTGCATGCTTGAAAGCAGCGGATTGATTGTAGATTGGTTCGACTTAGAACAGACTCTCCCGTTGAAAGGAACCCGAGGGTGCGATACATTAACCTAATCTCCCCTTCCCGTTGACGTAATTGTATCGTCGTGCCCTTGTAATTAAGGGATCCCGGGTTCGATACTCGATGGAGGCACGTAGTCGTTCGGATCCAATGACGTATTTAGGGAGGTCCGGATTCCCCCCACCGAAAGACTTGCTGTTCGCGCCCGTCATCCAACAAGAAACACTCTTCTTGTTTCGGACGCTGTTTGTAGCATATCCAGGAAGGTTAATGATGCTGTAGGTAGACTAATACACGTAAATAAGACACTCAATTACATTGAACTGATGTATTCGTCGCAAAATATACATTGATAGCAGACAGCCTGCAATACCTCTTCCATCGCGTCGCTTCTCTTCTCACAGACTATTTACTCTCTTTTAACGAGGCACTAGTGTCCAGAGAATAACGTGGCGGCCATCTTGGCTCCAAAAGTACAAGGTACGGAACACTTACCAAGTACTAAAATTAAAACAATTGAAATTGTTTTAGCATTTGTTATGTAAGCGATGGTTGTTTATTCCCGCCTAACTTGGAAGGCAAGGAATTGGGATCATAAGGCTTGGAAGGACAGTTATGCTACTTAATATTGATGTGCATAAAATATTAATCAGGAACTTTATTTTTTGTCAGTTCGATCTAACTCCCTTTTTGTTATTCAATAAATATTCATTTCATTATCTATCCGACATTAACTTCCTTGCCAGGGCAGTTGTTTTTATACCAAATTGGCGACCGTAACTACACGTAAGCTAGATAATGAATTCGTGCTGTTATATCTAGTGTACGCCTTTTTAAATATTCATATAATGATAATGCAATATTAATTAATTTACATTGTATGTAATTATCTAATTATTTTGATTTAAACATTTATATTATATTATTATTTCCGAGACACTTGGTTCGGACTCCCCCCCCCCCGAAATATTCTAGATACGTGCTTGTATATTGTAACGGGTGCAAATGACCTAAGTGCTATTGAACCTAAAATGTACCATTTCAATCATTGTTGTAATTCCTCCTTTTCTTCTGTTGCAGGTGGTTTCACTGGCTTCCGTAGTCTGTACCCCGAATGGTGCGAGAGCGATGCTTCCGACGTGGTTCCTCTGATGGGGCTCCGCAGCTTGAGGATCTCGAGTTCGGGCTCCGGCTCAGCGTCGGCGTCCGCGTCCGGCAGCTCCGACGAGGAGGAGCGCTGCGACTCTTCCTTGGGGCTGGACGAGGACCGGGACTTCCCCGTGGAGATCCTTCCCTTCCTGTTCCTGGGAAATGCCGCCAATTCCGAGGATAGCGAGGCGCTGCAGAGGCATCAGATACAGGTAAGAGGCATGTCGTGTGACTGCTTCTGTATCTACTAGTGTTTGGTTGCTGGTGCGACCAGCCTTCTACCAGGCCATACTCACTCGGCAGTTGGAGTCGTTTACCCGACTACCCAAGCAACTTTCTACTCTCCCATACCCACTGAAGCAGGTTTTCTACAACCGCATGGAACAAGCAAGGCGAATCTACCCGAGTACCCAAGCAGCTTTCGACTCGCCCATACCTACTGAAGCAGGCTTTCCTACTGCTAGAACAACCGCGAAGAACAAGCAAGGCGAATCTACACGAGTACCCAACCAGCTTTCTACTCGCCCATACCCAGCGAAGCAGGTAGCAACCGAATCGAACAAGCAAGGCAAGTCAACCAAAGTACCAAAACAGTTTTATGTTCTTCCGTACCAAAGCAGTTTTCTGTTCTTCCGTACCCATTGAAGCAATTTTTCAAATAGCATAGAAACAAGCAAGGCATGTTTACCTGAGTACCCAAGGAACTTTCTACCTGCCCATACCCTTTGGAGCAGATTTTCTTACTGCTACGGGAAAGAACTAGCAAGGCGAGTGTGCCCGAGTACCCAAGCAACTTTCTACCTGCCCATACCCACTGGAGCAGGTTTCCCTACTGCATGAAAAATCGCATGTTTACCCGAGTACCCGAACAACTTTCTACCTGCCCATACTCACTGAAGCAGGTTTTCCTACTGCAAGAGTAATCGCATGTTTACCTGAGTACCCAAGCAACTTTCTACCTGCCCATACCCACGGGAGCAGGTTTTCTTACTGCAACCGCAAAGAACAAGCAAGGCGAGTCTAGCAGAGTTCCCAAGTTCCCAACCAATGCATTAATATCCCGTTGTGCTTTGTGTCAAGAAGATGATTGCAACCACTCATGTATAATGCGCCCGTATTATTCCTGATGTATCGCAGCACTCTTATATAAATGACTGAATGACGCATTTCTCTGTGACGTAATAAAGAAGGAAAAAACATTTTCCCGTGGAACTCCATTGTTATCTTTGCAGCAACTAGTTTTTTGCATCGCTTGCTACGAACAGTTTGTTTATTCATGTTTGCTTAGTTATCGCGTTCTATTGTCACGGGACGCGAGCGGGAAAAGCAGAAAAGCTTTATTATGTGCCCGGGGAGGGGTGGGTGGGGCCGGCCCCACAGCTTGATTACATACGCACGGCATTTCACCCCCAGGAAGAAAATATTCGCAATAGCCATGGAAACCTGCTGAGACGTGTGTTACCAATTCTTGGAAGTTCATTGGCCGATCATATCCTTGCTGTGCATGACTTTACAATGGAATTTAACTCTTTTCACAAGGATTCCGCCAAGAGCTCCATCGTTTATTGGATCAACTTTATGCCTGCCTTCATGGCTGAGTGGTTAGCGTAACGTACTATGAAGCCAGAAACCACAAGTTCGAATCCTGTGTCAGTCATGCTGCATATTCCATCATCTTGCCTCGTCATTCCATCGTTGCGATTGACTCAAGAGGTGAAAAGCGACGTAAAATAATCAAACCATGTTAGATAGAGGCAGATCAAATATTCGGGGTAGTCATAATTAAAGTTCTCCTGCTCAGAGTCCTGTTCGAAGCATCGCATTGCTGAATTTCTCACGAAAATTTTCACCACCAAATGGGAACTCAAATCTGGTTCACAGTGAACAACATCCTGCTGCTGAATCATTGGCCACGCTGTCTTGCGCTTTCAGAGGTTCATTCACGTTTAGACACGCATATTGAACACTGCTGTACTGATATAAATTAAAAATAAAGTTTTGCATGCTCGATTGTTAATTCCAGCGCCACATTTCCACCTGGTGGTGAAAGTTTGAACATTTTTTTTAATGAGTATTCGCTTCCCCATGGTCTCTATACCCTCTGTACCAAATTACACCGCATTCCGTTGCTTCGAACGGGCAACAGAGGACTCTGAATAGGGAACGTTTAATTCTGACCACCCTGTAGATCACTTCTTGTGAAAACTTATGGGAAGGAACGGTAAAAGCAGAAATCTAGCAAACCAAATGTGATTTTAATGTTGAAGGGTACTCGAGCTATTTGGCAGACTTCTAGGAAGGAGTTGAGTCGTGGGGGAAATAGTCCTGGGAAGAGAGAGAGAGACGGTAGTTTGTCAAAGTGCCTATTTGCGGACAAGGCATCGCCGACCGACCGTCTGTCTGGGTTTAAATCAGCAGACGTAGACATTTCTTCATCTAACCAGCTGCGCGCGTAATTCAGGATCACGAGACTTTGTTTCTCTCCCTGCCGGAAGTGTGAAGGTCTTGGCACAGGTCACTGGCTGGTTATCGCTTTCCCTTCGTAGAGAGGGGCGTGCGTACGGTTTTCGAAGGGGTGATATGCCTTCTTTTTTTAGTAGTCACTCCTATATTTTGCGAAGTTTTCCTCAATTTCTAGTCAAAGGAGGGAGTTGTGTCCTCAACTCGCACCTCTTGGACATGACAGTGTTCGAACAGACTGCATTACATACACTCAAAACGCAGTAATTGCAATTTTCAAGTGAAGGATGGTCATTTGAGGCTCAAGTAGGTCAATCTGTACTGGATCTTCGGTTTAAAGTGTTATCCGAATCACTGTGCAATGTGATCCCCACCGGTCATGCTAGGAACCCTTGATTTCCATGCAATAGCATAACTACAACGCCATCAGAGATATCCGTCTGTAATTTTGAAGATTGGTGCTAATTTTGGAGGTCGGTAATATGGACTTTGTACATTTGGAGGGCCGTAATATAGACTTGTACATTTGGAGAGCGGTAATGTAAACTGTGTTAATTTGGAGGGCGGTAACATGGACTCTGTGTATTTGGAGGGCGGTAACATGGACTCTGTGGATTTGGAGGGCGGTAACATGGACTTTGTGTATTTGGAGGGCGGTAACATGGACTCTGTGTATTTGGAGGGCGGTATCATGGGACTCGTGTGTATTTGGAGGGCGGTAACATGGGACTCTGTGTATTTGGAGGGCGGTAACATGGACTCTGTAGATTTGGAGGGCGGTAACATGGACTCTCTGGATTTGGAGGGCGGTAACATGGACTGTGGATTTGGAGGACGGTAACATGGACTCTGTGTATTTGGAGGGCGGTAACATGGACTCTGTGTATTTGGAGGGCGGTAACATGGGACTCTGTGTATTTGGAGGGCGGTAACATGGACTCTGTGTATTTGGAGGGCGGTAACATGGACTCTGTGGATTTGGAGGGCGGTAACATGGACTCTGTGCATTTGGAGGGCGGTAACATGGACTCTGTGGATTTGGAGGGCGGTAACATGGACTCTGTGCATTTGGAGGGCGGTAATATCAACTCTAGATTTGGAGGGTGGTAATATGAACTAGCTTTTAAGGTCTGTGATTTTCATTAGTCAGCTTTTTAAAAGAAAGAATCAATCAGTTGACTAATATTGACATAATTCCCACCAGAACGGGAGAAATATCCTGCAGAAAAATAGGAACGCATCCGGCTGAGTTTATGGCGCTGTCTGTAGAGATCTGGGTAAAATGTCTTCGGACGACATTCAACGCGCGTCGGCTGTTTTCTCGGCACGCCTCGTTACTTGGCGGAAGTAATTGCTGCCATCCGGTCGTAATTATTAAACGCCTCTTCAAGTTTGGTCTCTAACGTGAGACGCTCTGTGCGTGCGCAAGGAAGGATACGCCATGGCACTCTCGGAGTTACGGCTAACTTGCGAGAGACATCCTCAAGTACCCCATCCTGTCAATCAGTTTTATTGAACACGGTACGCCACTGACTAGGCTCGGAAGTTGATGATTTTCTGGCCTTTTAGGTCACTTTCAGTATTTTTTGCCCGTCTTGTTGCATTTTTAAGGCTTGTTTTTAACACCTTCCTATTATTTCCTGAATTTTAAATTCATTTGCTATTATAACTTACATATTTAAATTTCCTAACATGGTCTTTTTAGCAAGTTCGCATTATTCAAAAATATGGTGTTGCTGTTAATTTTAAATTAGCAACATGCACACAATATATATATTCTTGCAAGAAATAAAATGCAGAAATCGACTTACGAGTTCGTGTATTACACTATACATCCCATAATACATAATTGAAACAGTAACAGTGGTAATGAAATGTCTTTCTTCGTATCAAAGATTTTTATCATTAATACAACTAAATTGTGAATGTTATAAAAAGATGACAGTCACAATGGCCAATGCAAAAGCACAGTATTACTTTTAATTTGAACTTGAATCTTCAGCGATTGATTAAATAATTGTGATAAATATATTGTTCCTCCACCAAAGTTAAAATACTTTAGGTGAAGCATATTTTGAAGTTCCTGTGCTGGCCACTAATATCGCTTTAATCTGATGCTGTATCGTGCAAGGCCCATTCTGAAAGGAGATGAATGACTTACACAGAAATAACCTTGCGTTGTATTTTATGTAACCTTGAAGTAAGAATAAAGGAAACTGCATTAGAACTTAATTGCTTTTTCACCTTTGTTTCGGTAATTTTAACCACCAAACAACGGGTTTTATCGAATTAATCAACTACTGGAGTAGTTGCAAACTGCCGTTGTGTTCGAGACGAGACGCAACGAAAGCCTCGTGCCAACTTTCACCTGTTTGGCGCGCCACGCGTGACTCGCTGAAAAGACAAGGTGCCTACGGAGGACGTAATTCCTGTGGGAGATGTTTTTAAGTTATGATTTATTACTACATCACAGAGTTTGAGTCCTAACATAACTTGAGACTAGATACCATGAATTAATCTTTATACGAATATCAAAACATTTGTCAAATTTGTGATAACACGTGGATGTAATATCACATATCCCATGAATATCCAGAACGGGACGTCCTATGGATATCCAGGACTGGATATCCATGGGACACACACAATATAAATGGACGTGATCTGAACATTGTGGATATCCTATGGACGTCCCTTGGAGATGTGTGCTGTATGGGCTCTTGTAATTTAGGAACAAAATTAAGCGTTCATTTTCAGAGCGAAAATTATTTTATGTTATTTTTTTAATAATTTTAAGGTCAACTTCCGAGTTCTACACTTCTGACGGTAAGTACTGGTTGGTCTAAGAACTTGACTCGTGTGGGCGTTATTTTTGTCATGATCTTCACATTCTCTTTCATGGAAATTAATCTGTAGTGTTCGTTGTGGCAGAACAAAACGTTTGGGTGGGAGGGCGCCAGCTCCGCCATGCTACATGTATTTCGGCGTTGTTAAAGGAGCTAAATTCGTTGTGTTATTTGACTCGTTAAGCTCTGTTCTAATATTCAAAAGAAGCTTTTAAAATATTTCAATATTTAATATCTCTCCCCCCCTTCTACCCTTTAGCTTTCATAATCCACCACCGAAAAACCCACATTCGCCCTCTGCTTCATCCGCCTACGTAGCCCGGGGTTATGACTACCCTCCCGGCAACCAGTGTTGCCACTACTAGATAAATTTATCTCGATGCAGGGAAACATATAAACTTCATAAACAAAATTCCACTATTTCTTTTCCACTTGGATTGTGGGTTGCAGTTTCTGATCTTGCTCGCGTGCAGATATGAAGTATGTATTTTATGCCCAATTAGTAGGGAGACAAATTTATGGTAAATAAAAATTGAGGAGAGCGGTAAATAAAATGTTAGAACAGCGGTATATACCAGCGGTGAAAGAAAAAAAATTGGCACACACTTTTTCATCATGAGAGGAAACAACATACAAAAGAGCTATAAATTGATAAACTACTTCATTTTTATATACTGTAAACATACACAAGTACTTAGATTTCTACTGTAATTGCCAGTAGCGGTGATTGGGTGGGGCAAAGATAGTTTACCTTTCTTGCTAGACAAGGCTTAGTATTTAGAGGCCATAGTGCAGGGGCAAAGAAATCTCGCAAGTTCAATGAAACTGGAAGTTGAGTAGACATTCGGGGGAAGAAACGAATGCAGCTTGACAGGGAGCGAAGTTTTCGAACTGAGATTATGTGCATGGGAAATCCCAATTTGCAGCGTCTTCCTGATGTGATCGAAGACAAAACGTTCTTCAGCTGCAAGTGGTAGGAAACTTTAGGCAAATGTTTCGTTACAAATCGACAGTTTGCGCGCACAACCTCGATAGCCGGATTTTGCGTGTTTTCTACTTAATTTGATGATATTTCACGGTTATTTCGCGAAAAAGCGTTCATTTCGTGGAAAAGCACACATTTCGCATTACTTCGCGAATAAAACTCGTGCATATTTCATCATTGGGGGTGTAGTTACGTGCAGAATGTTCAAAATTGCATCTTTTTTTCACATTTCGCGATTTCGCACATCGCGAAAATTCAATGTCCCTACCAATTAGGTATTTTAACACAGTACTTTTGATTTCACACCAACACCACCTCGAATTTGCAACTAGTGAACGAAATATTCTTACTGAAGGTATTTTTCAAGTAGAGAATGTGGCAACACTGCCTCTAACCCTGGTTCCGCGGCAGATCGAGCGATAATATGGAGTGGAGCCATCCAGAACGCCCACGCTCTGCGGGGAGCAAAGAGAATTGCATCCCGTGACCTTTACCCTATCTTATTATTCGCTTTTGCCCGAAGTAAAGGCTTCTGTGATGTCCTTCCCATAAATGTACTAGAAAAAAAATAGTTATTAAAAGAATCAATGCATACGAAACGAACGAACTTTTTAAACTCGCAGTTCTCTCGGAGTTGACAGTTTCTCTGCATGAAATGATTTTGAAGATGAGTCCGTATTCTGCTGCAGATTGAGAATTATTGCCTAAAAATTTGAAATGATAGCAGTAAAATTATGGCTTCCAATGGCTAAAACTTAAGTACACTTAACTCCGTTACTAATATTTAATTTCTATTTAGATTATTTTACGTCCCTTTTCTACCTGCTGATTTAATCGCGACGATGAGGGTGAACGAGAACTCGATTTTATGCAAAAAACAAAACGATGATCAGGATTCGAACCTGACACCTCTGCCTTGCAAGTTCTTCGTGAGCAGTCAAGATTGAAACCTGGGTTTCGACTAATGTATAACACGGAGGCGCCAAAGCTAAATATTTGTTCTCCATAATGTAATCCAGTAGCAAAAAGTGAAATATGACAACTAGTGTTTACGGAAGCTAGGACCATACACCAAAAGCGAATACATTTAACGGGTCGACATCAGAGTTGGAACTTCGAGTCTGTACCGCGAGATGGCATTAGTTCTGGGAATTGTCAGGTTCGTCGCATTTTGAACCAAGGTTCTATCACGACTGAACGACGTCCCTGCAATTATCTGACACTAAAAATATTTAACGTTCCCAAAAGCCAAAAGATTTAAGCAAACGTATCTTCTTGAACATGCTATTTTGGACGAAAGTTAGGGCGAGTGAATACATTAACTTTCATTAACTCCAATACATTTATATTTATATCAAAGTCAAACTTTTGATGATGTAATCAGCTCGGAATATGCATGTTATGTTAAATGACGATATCACTTATTTGACATGTAACATTCTATTTCCTTGTATTCGAAGCATAAGCACTGTGTTTTACGTCAACGAAGGAGGGTAATTTTTTTTTCACCAGTCGGCCCAACTGGCAGTTTTTTTTATGGATTATATTTTCGAAGACTCTACTTGTCTGATCAACAAGTGTAATAGGCTCAAGAATATATTTTATTAAGGTCTGATTGTTAAGTCCATTTTATGCTCATGATAGGCTAATCGGGACTGGACCTATAGTTTAATTTGGATCCGAACCACTATGCAATATTGTCAAAAGAGAATCGAACCCGAGACCCTTTGAGATAATAGTTGTTTTTTTTTTGTTTATTCACTTTGGCTACAGCCGGATTGCACACACTTTTCCGGTTTTATCAGTGGTATCTGATAAGCCGCTGCCAAGCTGGCAGAATGTACAGGATTGCGCACACAAAATGAGGCGATGTTGTCAGATGTAAAATGTTCTCAAGCCGTTCTCACTTCTGTTGTGTTTGTCTGTGTGTGTGGACTTACACGTGTTTTTGCAGTCTTTAACCTAACCTAACTTTTGAGTTTGAGTAAATTGGTATGATTTACTGTTTTATTTCTAATTTCCCTCTCTCTTCTTGTCTAAAGAAGAAACAGTTTTGCGCACAGACTTTAAAGCTATCAAAGTGGCAACGTTCGATCAAAATCTGTGCGCACAACAGGTCAGTGAGATTTGTGCGCAATCCTGGATCTAAAGTGTGCGCAATTCGGTTGCGGCGATTCACTTTAGTTCCTATCTTATTGTTCAATTTACCATGGCAATGGGAGGAATTACGATAACGACATACAATAATAACTATATTCCAGCCTTGAGGCCTATTTTTTAAAAATAATGCCATAATCTCTTAAAACTTGGAAGTCAGCTTGATTCCTGTTGAAAGGACTACAGTCCGACTATGTATGGCTTACGTTAAACAGTGCAAGTGTAGCTTAGAATTGGTTCTCGGTAAGGCGAGGTACCCGACTGAAATTATCCCTTCCCAACTTCTACATCCGGCACTGCTTCTTTCCTACATCGAACGCTGAATATCGACTGTCAGAACCATCACAGGAAGCAAGTCGACAGCGAGGAAGAAATAAAAACCTTTTTCCCCGATGGATCCGTTTCCTTCTGAGGAGAATTGCTTCCAGGAAAAGCACCTGTAGCCGTTGCGGAATGTCGCCTGAGGAAGTTTTCGGCTTCCCATGATCCCCCCCCCCCCCCCCCCCCCCCCCCCCCCCACCTTGTGTGTGAGAAACAGGCGAGCTTCGATTCCCGCAGAACTGGTCCCCCATGTTTTGAAGCCATGCGTGGCGGTTCCTCGTCTCGGTACCTCGAATGCGATACGCGGCAACGTTGCCAGCAGCGTAAAATATCGGCAGCGTGCCAGGACATATTACACATTTTTTCCGGGAGGGGCTGGAAATGTAAAGGTGGATGGTATATAGCTCCTTTCTAGGGGACGTATATATATATATATATATATATATATATATATATATATATATATATATATATATATATATATATATATATATGTGTGTGTGTGTATAAAAGATATTTCTTATTTTAAGAACTTTCTACTCTGAAAAATGGCATTTGGGGGTTATTCTAAAGGTTTGCATTTACCATTCTGTTTTTCCTAATTTCTTCACTGTTTTTAGTTGGAAACGTTGATTTTCTCAAAATTTCGGAGAGGGCTGTAATCCCATCAGCCCCCCTCTCCCTACGCCAGTGCATGGCAACATTGCATCTTTTCTTCATATTGCGGGCCAACGGAGTTCTGGCGCCTGGCATTGCAGCCAGGGTAATCCGGATGTAACTCGCCTCCATGGAGAAAAACTGGGAATACTTGGTAATAATAATATAAAATTGACCATTTCTGGATTGTTATGTATATGGGCTTCGCGAGAAAAGTGAAGCGTGTCATTCGTAGCCCAGTCTATCTGGAAATTGACAGTAAGTGTAGAAAATAGTTGTTTTTTTAAAAGTACTAATGATAGTCCATAAAATAAATTACACGTGATTCACTTTCGTTGCAGTACATCTTGAACGTGACCCCAGACCTTCCAAACGTCTTCGAAGACGCTGGTTCCATCAAGTACATGCAGATTCCAATCGCAGACCACTGGAGCCAGGACCTCGCCACTTTCTTCCCCAAGGCCATCGAGTTCATAGGTAGGTGGAATCTTATTTTATTCTCGGAAGGAAGGTGAACTTGTAGAGGTGAATCCGATATTTATTTTGTGATTGAGAATCTTTAGCCTACTCGTTGTGACGTAGATCCTTTTCTTCTTGACACGACTGTTATGTAGCGCTTTTTTTCAGTTAAAACTTTCCAAGGGTAATACAATGTCAGTAACAGCAAATAAGGGAAATAAAACTGTTGACATGATAACATTTATCTTGTCACACGTTTATAAATTTCACCTTGCTGAGGGGTTAGAATTTGCTTGGAAGATCAAACGCAGATGGTTCACTTCGTTATCACAGCTACGGTGCTGCCTGCCCTCTTCGTAGAACCTCAACTGTTATGTTTCGAGAAGACAACGTGTAGCATTAGTGTGCAAGTCAAGAGTAGTTATCATCTTTACGAGAAGCATAAGTGGCATTTATTTTTTATGAGCTGAAATGGAGAGTTGTAATTACAGAAAAGCACAATTCGTAAATACGTACGTACGTCAGTAATATATAAGTTTAGGAGCATTTTCCAGGGTTACAGCGTAAAAAAAAAGGAGCACAAAAATTAGAAATATTGTAATGATTATTGCACAGAAAAGTAAGAGGTAGCAATAACTTTGTCCATGGTTTATTTACGTTATTGTACGCACCTTCTTTCGTATGACAAGTTTGCTTTGCAACAGGTGGGGAATAATTATCCCGCTGTTGAGCTTGAGAGTGGCGACATGCCGTCTACTATTTTACACGTCCTTGGCGGATCCTCGAAAATCATTTGTGTTATGCGGGCGACTGTTTATCTTGTCCGAGTTAATAGAGCAGGCAAACTCTTCATCTTCGGAGGCCTTCGACACAAGCGATCGGGCCAAGTGCTAATAGGCTTGGAATATTTTCCTAGACTGCAAACTTTTCATGGTGTTTTGCATGTTCCATGGTTTGAATCCTGGGTAATAGAATGCAGGAAAGTTAAAGTTGTGTACTTCTATTAATGCACTAAATGTTTTTATCGGCTAAATCATTGCGCAAATGCAAGGAAAATTTGTAATAAGAATGTGTATACAAACACAGTGTCACGGAATGTGACGTAGCGTTCAAGCGGACAGACAATACTACAGATTTCCAAACTGATCGCACCCTTCTTTAACAACTTTTTTTGGCCAAGTCCCGCCTTCTGACGTGAAGCAAAATGCTTTTGTTGTATCTTTATGGTAAAGCCCTGGTGAAGCCTCTAAAATTTGCAGGGTATTTATGTTAAGAGAACTAAACCTACACTCTGTGAGCCGGGAATGTCTGTAGCGAGCGAACGAAAGCAAGTGTCTGGCAAGAAGAGACTCGAGAGGGCTCGACCAATGAACGCGTGAGAGGGAGCGGGATTGCGTGGAGAGGCAAAAGCGAATGCAATTATCAGCCTTTGGAGCAGCGTGTACACTCCATATGCGCGGTCTTGCCACAGAGATTCCCGCCTAACCTAATAACGAAGGGCCGGCCCCCGTGGCGGAGTGGTTAGCACATCACGCTACAACGCCAGAGGTCCAGGGTTCGAATCCCGGACTGGACATGGATGTTTGTGAGTGTCCATTCATCCCCATCTTCGCAAATTAGCCAAAAGTGGCACAAAAAGCGAAGTAAGATAAAACAAATGAATCAATCAATCAACCTAACAACATTTTAGGTGTTGAAAGGCGGGGTTTGACCAAAAAGTTGTTTGAGAAGGGTGCGATCAGTTATATCCAAAACGGTGCAAGATTTGGCATGTGCCCACATAATGCGTCACAGTCGACCCTTCCTCGAAAGTGTGTGGGGGAGGAGGAAAGGGGGTATCCGGTTGTCTGTCATTTTTCGCTTATTCTTGCAGCTGAAGCGTGAGTAATCCGCCAACACCCTTTCCTGCAGCTTACTGTGGAAAGAGCTTAGATATTTGCTCGAGCGATCCGCCTAATCAGCGTTGCATCCTGCTACGGAGCACTACGGTTTTAGGCACGTTCCGAGAACGCTACCAAGTTATCGAGCTCGTTACGATAAGCGGCCGTTCCGAAAAAGTCTTCGTGCAGATGGTGCATGACGCAGGGTGGTCCAAAATTCGCGTGCCGGAACTTCTCGTACGTGACACACGGGCTGGAAATCGCCCGCGCTTCGGAAAATGCGATGTCATGGAGGCATAATGCGCCGTAGACAATGTCCCCCAAAGAGGCAGCGATGAACGTGTAGTCAGTTGCGCTTGATTCTTTTCTGTTGCCTATTTTTGTGCCGCATTTGGCTAATCTCAACGTTGATGATACATTGTGGGTAGATGAAATTGTAGAATGGACAGTGACAAAACAAGATTGATTGATTGGATTTATTTTACTTTTGTTTTTCTGTCACTTTGGCTAATCGCGAAGATGAGGATGAGTGATGAAGGAACACTCATAACAAACACCCATGCCCAGGTCGGATTCGAACCCGGAAAGGCGTCGCAGTGCACCGTGGCACTTGGGTCAGCTCGCAAAACAAATGATTATGTTTTACAGTAGCGAAGTAAAGCGAAAATAAGACAAATGACAACGTTAGTCAAGATTATGCAAAATAGCCACACTGGAGGACTTATCATACTGCGTTATTAGGTTCGAAACGAATTAACATTTAATTACAAAGGATTTTAAAAAGTAAATAGGCAAAAATCAGCACAGTAGTGATTAGAACGGACAATGGCGTCTACAATTAGGCTATGGTCACATTGGATCCAGTTTCGGCTAAACTTTTTACACCGTACACGGTAGAACCCAAAAAGCGTGATACTGTCTGTCTCCTGTTGCATAACTGCTTCACCGGCCACCGAATGGAATCACATAACTTGGACACTGAAAGTAGTTGGCAAACGCATTAGAAGTTGCGTATTGACCGGTGGCCAATACTCTGTACTCCTTATCCCCTTCCCCGTATCCACACACACGTACGAACAAACGGCGACTGGCGCTTTGGACTAGAGTGTCCTAAAAATAACATAATAATCAGTTCCACGAAATTCGCTACACAAACTCACAATACCGCGGCTTTGAAAGGGGTTCGGTCATAGCTGCCATTTTACCATTAACAATTAAACAAGTTCTAAATTTAATTTTTGGTAATCTGTTTTGGGGGGATAGTACCCACGCTTGCTTGCCCCCACGATGGCGATGTTCCTGCAAGCTGAATTCGACAAAACCGTGGGGTTTCGTAAGACTGTATTTCGTGGAAGCCCATTTTGCGAATTCTCCTTTCTCGTGTCGGTATAAAGGGGTGCCGGGTTCGATACCCGGTGGAGGCACAAGTGGTTCGGATCCCACTTTAAACTGTAGGTCCAGTCCCGATTAGCCTTACTGTGCATAAAGTGGACTTAAAACATCAAATCAATCAATCAATCAATCGTGTCGGTACCGAGCGCATACAAAGTCAGACATGGTAGATGGTTTGGTTCGGCCAGCTTTGCCGAGCCTCCTCAAGAACCTGCTTCCTCCCGAGAGAGGCAATTAGTGAGTCAAAAGCTCCTTCAAATGCCTCAAATGGTTTTCGAGAAATAGTGTTCCGAAAGAATCCTTGTTTTCTGCTGTTCTCGCTGCCTTCTAATTGTCTGTTCGCTTTTTAAAGCTCTTCCAATGCAGCATGACATTCTCTCTATGTGGGCGAACACCTGTGCAAAGAAGAGGGAGTCCCTACATATGCAAAGAAGCCCAGATGTGAGTGTCCTTGTGGAAGGCCGTGGCCTCAGGCGTAGCGGGCTTTCGGCTGGCGAGATGATCCAGGATGGAAGACTCCGCCCACACGATTCCCGACACTCCCAGAGAAATGTAGATTAGATGTGGCCGGAGTTAAAGCATCAGTCATCTGATACATGGCCACAAGGGCGGAAAAATGAAGCTCCCGTGGTCTGAAGCAACAGCAAAGCCAGGAGCGTATATTCTAGGCTAGCCAAGCTATCTGCGAAGCCTGAAGTCTAGAGAATAAAATACAGGAGAAAGATCGATCGGAAATTGTAAATAAAATTATTCATATCAGTGAGATGATGATGCTGATTCTGGAGTTGGCAACCTGATTTCTTATGATTTGGTAATCTGATTTCCTATGAGTTGGCAACCTGATTTCTTATGAGTTAGCAACCTGATTTCTTATGAGTTGACAACCTGATTTCTTATGAGTTGGCAACCTGATTTCTTATGAGTTGGCAACCTGATTTCTTATGAGTTGGCAACCTGATTTCTTATGATTTAGCAACCTGATTTCTTATGAGTTGGCAACCTGATTTCTTATGAGTTGGCAACCTGATTTCCTATGAGTTGGCAACCTGATTTCTTAGGAGTTGGTACGTGACATAGTAAGATGGCCCAGATCTTGGACTCAGTAGCAAAGCCAAGAAAGAAGCAGTTTGTAAGTTCAATTTCTGTTCAGATAGGCTAATCGGGACTGGACCTACAGATTCAATTTTCCTCCGCTTGGATCGAACCAGGGAGGCCTTAGAGCAACGAGGTGAACCGAAAACCAAGTATAGATGCCTAGAAATTTCACCGAAAAATGCTGGACTTGAATCTTGGTCTCGAACATAACGTTCCCGCCTGAAATATCTACATACCACATCTCCAGTGTATGTAAAATAGTAATGTAATTTAGAACTCTAACTGGGAGAAACCAGGTATCGTCGAATCAACAGTGTTTCAGAGGCAACAGATCCCATTGACAGAGACAGTCCCACACAGGTAAAACAGCAAGAACGAAAATCAGGCGAAATCAGCGCTGACTCCCTAGCTCAGTTGGTAGTGCAATGGCGCGGTAAGGCAGAGACCCAGGTTTGAATCCTGGTCGAGCCTGCATCTTTCGCTGCAATTTTTGCATAGTACATCTCCTGTGTGTGTCAAGTAACCCACCTGAAGATGGTCGGAAACATGAAGGGAAAGTCTTAAGAACAAAATATAGATGGTAGGTATGAGATACGCCAGGACCGGGAATGAAGCCTCTACTGTCTAAAACATCGAGGCTTAAGCCGAAAATTAAGTATAATTAGACATGGGGTCAAGGTCGAGAATGAAGCACCCTTGAAACATATATGTTCTCGCGCAAAATACGGTCATAGGGGCTGCCTGGTAACTGCTAGCGGCTCAGACAAAGGGGGAAGAGGGGGGTTTCCCCCCTCGTGATTGCCGGTCGAACGTGGGCGAGCAGTTGAACTTGGAGAGTCCGCCACCTGTGTTGGGAAAACTGGGTTAAAAACAGGGTCGAATAGCGCAATTGTGATGTGATCGATAGGTGAACGGAAGTGACGACATAGTCCGGGGCGTGGTCGCTTCTTCTGTAGGATGAAGGTTGTGTGAGTCGGTTGCCGGGAGACCGAACGTGGCGGCTTCCGGTTTTTTGGGGACGTTGGAAGTTTGTCTTGAATGTTCTGCTGTGACATGTCCAGACAGTATTTTGTGTATGTATCTGGCCCGATTTGCCAGACTATTTTACAGATCAGCTCCTGCTCTGCGAAGGGAATACAGTGAGAAAGGATAAAATAGAGAAAATGAAAGAGAGAGTGGAATACAGGGGACGAAATATACAAATGTAGAGAATGAGAATGAAAGCAAAGGTGCGAAAGAAATAGGACGTACGAAGTAGGTGCGATGTAAGAGGGGATAGGAATGTAGAAGGTGCGATGTAAGGGAGATAGGAATGCAGAAGGTGCGATGTAAGGGAGATAGGAATGCAGAAGGCGCGATGTAAGAGAAATAGGAATGCAGAAGGCGCGATGTAAGAGAGATAGGAATGCAGAAGGTGCGATGTAAGAGAGATAGGAATGCAGAAGGTGCGATGTAAGAGAGATAGGAATGCAGAAGGTGCGATGTAAGAGAGATAGGAATGCAGAAGGTGCGATGTAAGAGAGATAGGAATGCAGAAGGTGCGATGTAAGAGAGATAGGAATGCAGAAGGTGCGATGTAAGAGAGATAGGAATGCGGAAGGTGCGATGTAAGCGGTAGAGGAATGCAGAAGGTGCCATGTAAGAGGAATGGTAGGACTGAAGAAAATGCAAGGTGGAATGAGTGTAAGGAAGATGCGATGTGAGAGAGTTTGAGAACGAATAAGTGTGCGGTATGTATAAAGCAGGAAATTGAGTAATTGGAAATAAGAAGCGGACTGTGTGAAGGATATGAAAGGCAAAAAAAGGTAGGGACTTAGTGGGAAGGGCTGAGACAGAAAGACATCCGCAGCGCCAGTCAAACAGATCCCAAAACCTGGAAGTTATTCGCCGACCAAATAGGAGAGACCTTGCTTCCACCATATCACCCGATTTACGACCAGTCCAGACGTCTGTATTCGTAACGGGGAAAATGCACGCAGCAGGGAATTATTAGAATAACGACGCCGTTACCTAAAGATCGACGAGGATGAGTTGAAAACAGCGGGATTAAAATAAGCTCCCCCCAGCTAATGTTTCGTATTGATCGCAATACAAGGACGCGGGATTCTGTCGGTTTCCGCTCTCAGAAATAGCCTCGCGTCTGGTAGTACGTGGGCGAACTTAAAGGTTAACGCAATACAAACCATATGAGAGTATAAAGCACGGGCAAACCCGAATTTGGTATTCCAAAATTAGAAACAGAATCACGAATTGAATGATAATTATGATTATAAAAGTTGATTCTTAGGTATTGTGGTGTTCACATTGATGTAGATTTTAGGTTTCGTTCTCGATGTGAGGAGAGGCATAAGGCAAGTGTATACGGGTGTGTCAACTAATTGTAGTAAACGAACATTGGTTGACTAGTTGATCCCACTTCAGAACTACGTTGCGAAAAGTACAACCAACTTAATATCTTCACTAAACTGAGTACTCATGCTGCAATGCGAACAAAGTTCATTAAAACCTACTTATATTAGTGAAATTTAGGCATTCATTTGCCGAGGTGTTGTGCAACATGGGTCCACTGTTTCGCAACTGAGTTGTTCAAATCGGCCGTTTGACGGCGCTAGTGTCGTCCGTATGACGTTCACGTATCCTATCCATATATCGGGAACTACCAGAGTTACAATTCTACGGCATCGCTCAAACCAATAAAACTACAGTGATAAAATCAAGGTTATTAGAATTATATGGATAAAATATAGACGATCTCAGCAAACTCGACAATTGAGTAATATTGTGAAGGTATCGAAGTTACGAATATAAATTTTGGACAGCTAAAAGGTAGAGAAGTACTAAGCTAATTCGATATGCATATTTCCGATATTTTTATAAAGTATTTTTTAGTTATAATAAATAACTGAACCATTTCATTACATATTTATATCATTATTTTCTACTTGCTGAAATATTTTGTAAGAATATTGATCACCCTGTAAAAATTGTTCTCTGTGTGTTTATGAACTTTGCAGTGAAATATAATATTCGGAGTTGCAATATATTCACTACACAAACAAACTGGTGAAGGCACTAAGTTCTTGTAAAGGTGAACTGGAGCGATAGTAGTATTTAACTTGCAGCGCATTATAGTTGTGAAGGAACTCCGGGAGAGTCGAATATGCTTGAACCAGCATTCCTTTGCAATTATTTCCTGCATGGAATAGTACACCTTACTGCATTGAGTACAGTGGGATCCATGAGTATTACCGTGCAAATTGTCCATGACTATTTTCATTAATTTTTCTCTTACATCCTATGTGTTTTTAAGCGATGGATTTTTATGTATGCTGGTGAAGAAGTTGTCAACAGCTTGTTTTGAGTTTTCTTTTAATTCTTGAAGCTGTTATTGGGTCAAATAAAGTGCACGAACATGGTGATGGACAATTTGCAAGGTAATACTCATGGATCCCACTGTACCAGTATTCGTTTACAAACTTTGCGAGCCAGTAACTAATATTTTTTTAATGTGCGATTCCAAAACTACAGACGAAAACTTTATTGGTCGTTGGATTATTTCATTCGCTGCATATTTTGCCAAACTATCTGCTATATCATTCCCTTCTATTAAAGAATGCCCAGGTGTCCAAATACAGTTGATATCATATTCCAATGCTAATATTTCCGATTGTATGCTCTTTGGTGTTCATATGCAACAATCGTAATTAATTTATGCATATCAATTGCTCTGAAACGACTAGAGGTAGTGATACGATACGTAGAGTATTGAAAGTGATATCACATGTTAGTTACCTTATTGGACACTTAGTTATAAATTCAGCAAGTTTTGAACTGCGTGTCGATACGTCAGATACTGGATCATATCGCAGTCATACAGAAGCAATTTCGACATATTTTCTTGTCTGAAGCTCTGGCCAAACAGTTTTGAAAGACAAGCTGATCTGATGGTGTGAAGATTTTAAACAGATCGAAGCAACTAAAAGGGAATTAAAACAATGCTAGTGTGACTTGCGTGTGGTACGTGTAAGCAAACATGAAATACTAAGGCCCCCCCCCCCCCCAGATGCCCTCCAGGGGATAAATATTTTCAGCCAGAAGGGGATAATATTCCTCCACACTTCCTCTCCACAACTACCATCCTGCACTACTGTGAATTCTGAAATCTCAAATATGAGAAAATCCTACGCACGTAACGCCATACGTCAGAAGAATGATTCAGAGGAGTCGGAATGCATTGAGTCGTTCCAGAACCTCATGAATGGAACTCAACACGCTGACCAAGCTGCTTCTGAGATTATTCAGCGCTTTCGAAATATCAGAACCCGATCGAACAATGGACGCGCGAGACTCATTAGTCCGGAATGGGTTGCCGCTGCCTACACATGTTCTCCGGAATTTATACATCACGGCACTCCTCGCTTTGTGACGTCATCCTCACGTGCTCCACGGTCATTTGTCGTGGCAGGAGTTTTCTGCGTGTCGCACGGAAGGCTTTTTTCCCTCGGTTATCCAATGAGGGATCGCACTTTCTCCCTTCGATGGTTTGCCGCTGGATAATCGCTCGCTGGAATCTGTGGGTTTCTTCCTCCGCTATTTGTGGCGGTATTCGGTGTCAGCCTTCTCCAGGCTTTTTGCCTCTGAAGTCTTTTCTCTGAAAAGAGTACCTTTGTACCAGAAATGTATGTCGGGGGGTGGGGAGGAACAAGTGTCTCAATAATAATAATCAAATTTACATTAAGATAATATTAATTTCATAGAGTTGCAAAAAAATGGCTTTTTTGGAAAAAAACGGAAATTTTGGCTTTTTACTAATTACAGCCAACCTATTTGACTTGAAGTTACTGTTATGAGTTTACAGGTTTGTAGTGACATATTTTACAACTAGCTAAAATAAATTTACATGATGTAGCAGTCAAGAGACAGATATTGGCCAATCCCAGTGAACACATATTGCATAGTGGTCCAGATACAATTTTAACCTAATTCGTTTCCTAGGATGTTCCCAATATTTCTTTATTACTTTTGTTTATAAAAACATAAATGTAATGTAATTAGGAGGCAAAATGCACTTGGTGGGCATATCAGGCGCCATCACTCATACCAGTGACAGTGTACAATTGGTTGATTATGATGGTAATTATTGTAATTATCATATTTAATAAACAACTGCACTTCTGCAAACTAAAAAAAAAAATATTATGGATTTTGTGAGTTTTAGTGAATGATAAAATATATGTGAGACACCCATGCAATAATTGGTTATTATTTTTATTAATAGTAATTTTTATAATTATTATAATTAATGAATAACTGCACATATGTAATCAGCAAAGGAAGCATGATTGAATTATAAAATGGTTTCTTGAAATTTAGTGATAAAACAAAGTGTGGCCTGTGAGCCGCCCCCCGTTATGTAAGTTTCTCATACGGCTAGGGTTAAAACTAAACGTGAAGTCCTAATGAGCACATCTGACCATGAAATTGACTTAAAACAGGTTTTTACATGTTTGTGTGTCAATTTAAATGTTGATGGCATAAAATATGAAACAAATGTCAGTATCAAAGTATTCGATGTTTCGGGACAATTAAAAATCTTTACTGTTCACAACACGTATGCAGAAGTAATACGTATGTGTGTATATATCCCGTTTAACGGAGCTTTGAGATGGTTTAACGGAGCTTTGAGATGGAAGCGACAGGTGGCTCTTGGAAACCAACCCTTAGAAGTAAATGCAACCTTTCGAACCGAAGCAACATAAGTCGCAAGCGTCGTTTGTCACTTGGCTTGTACCGTTTTATCAGGGAACTTTCAGACAGGAACAACAAGTGACATGTGTCACTTGGAAGCAGTAATCTAGTAATCCATTCAACCTTTTGAACTGAAGTGCGACAAAAAGCTAAACATGTCACTTGTATGTTGCTCGGACTATATTTTTTTCTCAATTGCATGCATCATGCACGGTTGCATCGGTCTGTTTTTCTTACATGCACGGTGAATGTTTTGCTTAGATGGAAGATTTCATTTAGCCTGTAAATCACAGATAACAAATTGCAAGTACTGTTGATGGAAAAGGCCTGCTTTTTGATAGAACGTTCCTTTTATAATCATGAATGAGCCTCTGATCTGAAGTGGAAGTGGAATAAAGTAATGCTGTTGACTTGTAATAAGGGGTCTGAGGTTCAATCCTCAGTGGAGTCAGAGTGCTCCGGATCTCGTTTCAAACTGTAGGTCCAGTCCAGATTTCTTAAATAGATATTTTTGCCATTTGCGGTCAGTCTTGTTTGCTTCTGCTTCAGTTTTAGTGCCAGTGTTGTTCAACCGCAAAAGGTCCGTTGCACCCAGGGGTTGGCAACTAATTTAAATCTAATTTTATATTTGACAGCAAGTCTATACATATTTGAACTATGATTATGCCATACTTGATTTATTAATATTAATTAAGGTTGCATATTAATTTCCATATAAACATTAAAGATCAGAAATGTATTTATGAGTGGGGTGTAAGGAGTGACCTTCCACGTAGTACACCCTGGACTGCAGACTAACGAGGCTCTGGCGACTGGCCCAATGGCCAGTATAATTCTTTGTGTTGTCCTGTTTTTTGTCCTTATGTGTGCTGAGTGCTCCTTTACAGCATCAGCTTTTAATCTAAGTCAGAATATTTTAAGATTTTAGTTATGCAACGTTAGAGTTGTTATTTGTAACGATAAGGGGCTGGACCCCGTATAATGTGACGGGTGCTGACGCACCCAAAATTTTAAAATTAAATTCAAGATTTAAATTCAAAAGTATTTATGAGTGAAATTGTTGGGATCAGGGCATTGACTTGTAAGAAATAAATTTACTCAGCTGTGGTCTCACAAAGGTCGAGGACCACTGCAACAAGCAACCAAAGTACATCACTAGTTGCTTCGTGACCAGGTTTAGCGGCCATTTAACCAAATTATACATGATGTACTGAGAAGCCAGAATACAAATATAACTGAACACATAATTTGATACTAGATTTTCAAAAGGTAGAGCAGTATTTTCTTTTTGCTTCATGTACGTGTTCGTATAACAAATTCAAGCATTGAAAATCATATCATGTACTATTAGGTTATATTAAAAAAACATATCCAAAACTTCTCTAGTTATGAATATGTTTATACAACATAGATAAATTTAATAAGCCTACCGAAATATGAAGATAACACTCGGGAAGAACCGCCCATTCAAAAAAGCCAGCTTCCTTGAAAACACTGTTTTCATATTGTAAATTGTACAGGGAGGTTATTTCAGTCGTTCACCGTCAGACCGTCGGCCGTCGAGCGCCTCCTTCATGCAACAGTTCCCGGCAAATTGACTTACAGGAAGCCCGTAACAGAAACCGCTTGCTTTGTAATGTTTCCACTTTTCACAATTACAGTTACAATTACAATTGAAATAAGCACGTACCTTGTCGCAAGGATGCTGGAAAAGGTGTCCTCCCAAATACAAATATTTCTGGCACCTTATTTCTGACATCTAAACCTAGATTAGACATCGCTACTTTATCCTCAGTTGTCGCGACAGCGCCGGCAGCTTATCGGGGGTCGGGGGAGTTGTCAGCCGCGAGAAGGCGCTTCATACTGAACAAACGCGACACCTGTCGCCAGTGATGCCAACCGTAGGGACATGTCCCTACGCATAGGGACTTTCACTATATTTCGCCCGCGTAGGGACAGATTTTACCAAATAAGGGAAAACGTAGGGACTTTTTTCAATCTTGGAAAACAACATTTTATTGTGCAAAGGTGCAAAGCTTACTCGCCAGTCAGTTGCACTTTCTTCGTGCTCGGTTTGGAATGAATGGATTAGTTTATCTGGATACTTTAGCGAGGAGGAGAAAAAAGAACTAACCAACAAATCTCCATCAGAATTTTGAAACATGTTATCGGTTACCAAGAACTTTCAAGGCAAGTTATTTTTTGAAAACATTTTCACTCTCGCGAAAATAGTGCTAACATTGCCACATTCTAACGCGGAAACGGAAAGAATATTTTCAATGTTAAGTGATACAAAAACAAAAAAAAAGATAAATAAAATGGGACCAGAATTGTTTAAGACTGAAGGAAATACAGCATCACCAACCAACATCTATCTCTTGGCAGCAGCAGCATGTATGACTTCAAATAACATAATCAACAGTAAACGACTCAACGTTATTCATTAGGGGTGTGCGGGATCCCGAAAAGTCAGGACCGGGATCGGGAAAAAAAATTCCCGTCCCGATACCGACTTCGGGAAATGACTTCCCGACTTTTCGGGATCCCAAACAGTCGGGAAATAGCTACCGAATGGTCACTTTAAGAAGTCGTTAATTTTCGACGTTTTCTGCATTGTAAGTTTCTGTAACTTATCGGAAATTGTAAGTTTTTAATCTAGAAATGCCAAAACAATCACTTAAAGTGAAAAGCAAATTTTTTCGTCCCGACCCAAAAAATTCTGTCCCGCACACTCTAATTATTCATTAAGGCAAGAATTTACAATACCGGACCATTCTGTAATTTCTATGCTACGTCTTATACTCACGAAATAATTAGTCGTGATGATTTATCTCAAGTTAACATGTTGGGGTGAGGTAAAAAAATTGGGTCATTAACGTGTATAAGTTGTAAAATAAGCTTTTTCATTCTCGCAATGATTCTCAGTATACAAGTATGGTAGCCATATTTGTTGATATGAACAATTGACGACGTTCGCAATTAGTTACGCTGTCTACAGCGTTGCCACACTGTTGATTTCATACTTGGAGAGCATGGATCGTGTAAGAATGGCGGAAGAGAACAGTAAAAATGTTGTTAATGTTGTACAGATTGTTAGGTGGAGTGTGCAGGAGGATGGCCGTGGGCTAATTAATAAACTTATGGATTTCGGTATATTGCCGAAAGAAGGTGCTTACATGTGACAGCGACAATCACGATGTAGAAGAACATGTGGAGTGTGGACTGATTTGATTACAGGTAAGTTTGGTAATAGTGCATCGATCGTAAAAGTGCAGAATACGAAAATGGCGTCTTCGATGATGAACGTTTGCCGTTAAAGTGCTACGAAAATAAGATTTTTTTTATCGGTTCGTAATCACAATTAACCCAAAACTATTCACGTATAGCCCCACTGACCATTCTCGGTAAGTTTAGGTTAAGTTAGGTTAGGCAAGGCAAACATAGTTAAAAATTTGGGGTCGAAAAACCATGCACAGGTAGCCCCACAAACGTTTGACGAATAGCCCCACGAACCATTCAGGTAAGGTTAGGTTAGGATAGGATAGGCAAACATAGTTAAAATTTGGGGTCGTAGTAATATCAGGAATGTATATTTAGTTTTTAAGTATTGGAAACACAAAATCTTCCAGTAAACAATGAGCAATCGTGCCGATCGCGGACCACTCAATTTCACTTATTTTGCAATTTCTACACGTGACCCCCAAATTTTAACTTCAAATTCGTGATTAGGAGGCCTCAATTAGTGAGTATGCGAAATATTACAAAAATCAGGGAGGGGTCCTGTATTGTAAATTCGCTCCTTCATTAATTGTGGAAGCACCGAGCAGAAAGATTTGGTAAGTAAATGTGTATATTTTATCTTCTGTTTTGCATGCTCATGAGGTGTTGTTTTTTTTAGTCGCTTTACTTGGCGTAGGGACATTTGGTCAGTTGTAGGGACATTGCCGAAAAATGGTTAGCAACACTGTCGGCTACCAGACGTAGTGAGTGTACCGTACCCTCATGCACACTTCTGTTTGCGTTTATCAGTACGCGTGTTTTTTATACGGTTTTATTCATTTATTCAGTGCTAGTGCTTTATTGTGTGTTAATTGTTATTCATTCATTAGTTATGCCGCTAAACAAATATAGTCTTGAACAAAGAGTTTTTATGTACGATAATTACGTGAAAACGAATTCTTGCAGAAAAGTGGTCAGGCAATTACGAGAGACAGGATCTCTTGAACCTAAGAAACGTGTTGTATTGCTGTTGAAACATCTCTTATAACACAGGAGGTTAGTGATCATCATTATTATTACTTTTAAATATCATTTTACGCTTTCGGTTTGCTTTATTTGCCGGGATGCTCTCTTCCATTTCTGTCATACTGAGGATAAAATAGCGATGTCTAATCCAAGATTAGATGTCAGAAATAAGGTGCCAGGAATATTTGTATTTGGGAATACACCTTTTCCAGCATCCTTGCGACAAGGTACGTGCTTATTTCAATTGTAATTGTAACTGTAATTGTGAAAAGTGGAAACATTACAAAGCAAGCGGTTTCTGTTACGGGCTTCCTGTAAGTCAATTTGCCGGGAACTGTTGCATGAAGGAGGCGCTCGACGGCCGACGGTCTGACGGTGAACGACTGAAATAACCTCCCTGTACTTTATATTTAGAAATTATTTTCTATTTTACAGTAGGGAGATAAACGAAAACCATGAAACAGGAAAGTTACTGCCAACTCCTGTATTTTCATTAATTTGGGACACTTTTGTGAAAAAAGCCGGTTTTTTCCGACCTCTTCCAACTCTACTTTAATATGTAAATTAATTAGTATTGTATTATTATTACATGAATAGGTAAAAGGACAGTATAAGAATAGAGATATAACAGCACCCTATTCATTATCTGGCGTAAGTGTAGTTAAGATCACAAAAAAAATGTGTAAAAGCAACTGCCCTGGCAAGGAAATAATGTCAGATAAAGAATTTAATATTTATTGTATAACAACAAAGGCGATTGACAAAAAGTAAAGTTCCTGATTAATATTTTATGCATATTATTAGTAGTAGTGTGCACAAATCTTTGGAGCTGTCCTTCAAAGTCGTATGATCCACCTTCCAATACGTTCGGTGGAAATAAATGACTATCGATTGTATAACAAATGCCAAACAATTATATTTTCATTATTTAATTTTAATACTTGGTAAGTCTGTCACCCAGAACCTCTCAAAATCTCGCAATTGATTCCATAATAACCTATTACCTCTCAAATTATGCAATTACATAAATAACTCAGTAGCTCCCGAAATCCTGCAGTTTATTCCGCAAATAGTCTGGAAGCTCTCGAAATTCTGAAGATAATCTGTCAAACTTGTCTTCTTGAACGATTAAAAGTATTGTTTATTCAGCTGGATAGCAATAAAAGAAAAGGATTTTGTCGGAAGTGGCAGGATCTAGTGAGCCGAGTTGAACATGTGTTGCCCTGCACAAACAACTTGGTTAATTTCCCACCAAAACTATTTCGTTTGATTGCCAGTTCTTGGTTCTTTCCGTTTCTTTTCATGTAAAAGATGAGTACATTGCCACTCGGGAGCACCTGTGCCCGTGTGAGAAAGAAAACGAAATCCTCTTCAGTGTTGTCATACTCTGGAAGCATAATATCCCTGTATGATGTGCTTGTATTTTTAAGTGATATATCTTTTTAAATGTATTAAATCCATAAGATACGACAGTGTGCAAGAAAGATTGCACATGTTCGAAAAGTATTGGAATAAGACTTTCCACATTCTGAGTTTCACCTAACAATCGATTTTGGAAAAGTGGGATCACATCATGAATCAAGAATATTCCGTGCAAAATTGAGGTTTTCAGAAAAACACAAGCTCAATGAGAATACAATTGCTTTTAGCCTTTCGGGTCCTCTTCTCGTTTTGAACAATCATATCCGTTTAAAGTTTTTCTTAGGATCAAATGTTAAAGAAGATAATAGGGATGACAGTGTAGCTATGATCGGTTTCTGACGCCATAGAAACAATATAATGCAAATTCAGGAAAACTTCTTTTTGAGTATACTTTACTGTCCTTCATCAACATCGTGTAATCACCACTGGTATTCCAGTACTCACTTTTATCTTTCAGTTAAAATTTTATACACTGAGATATTGCTTGTTTGAATTACTGTTGTTTTCAGTACACTGCATGCACAAACAGCCTAATCGGGACTGGACCTACAGTTTAAAGTGAGATCCGAACCACCCGGGACCTCTTGATTACAAGGCAAATTGTTACTTCAGATGAAATTTCAGGTGTTCTGGTCGAATTGTGGCCGTTTTTGGATGTTCAAAATCTCCTTGTGCAATTTTGCTGAGATCGGATTATACATTTCCTCCCAAAAATTATTTCTATCTTTTTAACAAAATATTTGAATCTAGTGTAATTTTCTATCTCGTGGCAACACTGTGCTAGGTTTCCCTGTCTTTGTGTTATCATCTAAGCAACTTGGCTTTTTCCTTCCCACGAACCTTCCACGAACTCCTTGCTTCCTGTCGGAACGCAGCTGCTTCCGTTGCTGAAAGTGTTGGTCGGTGAGAATTTTTGATCAGAAGATAAAGATGGACAAGGCTCCCCTTCCCCCATTTTTTCGAAACCATGGTAATTATCGCCGTAAACAATGCAATTCCTTCGGAAAAACTCCTTCGGAAAGACCTCCGTAATGAGGAAAACTGTTGTCGGAAAGCCTCATTAGGAAATAACGGAGTCTTGCTGCTTCGATTTTCGATTCTTAATTAGTTTTTGTTCGTTGTCGGTAGGTGGCAGGTTAACATGGTCGAGAATGTACTTGACATGGTAAAAAGACGGTAATGGAAAAATAGGTTGACAAGCGTAAAACGAGGTGGGGAGTTAGAATGCACCAGAGAACGATGTCTATAAACTCATAATCCACCAGATGATTCGAACATTTGGAACTTACAGAAGAATGAGAGATAAGCAATTAAGACACGGAGAATGCGTACCTTAGTTTGTGAAATATGCACTTGGAATTCACCCGAAGTTGTGAAATAAGCACTTAGAATACATCAGAGGATGCGAGACAGAACCTTAGAATGCACAACGTGATGTGAGATAAGAACTAAGAACGCACCACGTGATGTGAGATAGGAACTTAGAATGAACACACCACGTGATGTGAGATAAGTGCTTACAATACATCAGACGATGTGAGATAAGCACCTAGAATACATCAGACGATGTGAGATAAGAACCTAGAATACATCAGACGATGTGAGATACGCACCTAGAATACATCAGACGATGTGAGATAAGCACTTAGAATGAACCAGAGGATGCCTGATAAGTAGAGCTCGGAAGTTGAAGACCTATAAATTGCCAAAAAGGCCTATAAAGAGACCTAAATATATATATAAAAAAAAGAACCTAAGAAACCGAAAAAAGGACGTATAAATGTGATCCAAATTAATCAATAACTTCAGTTTTAATTACATATTTAATGAATAAAAGAAATACAAAATTCTGGTGGTATTGAACATACAGTGCGAATAAACTATATGAATGAAATGAATCTTATTTCAGTCCAAAAATGTTTTTCTCTCATTTCAGGGATAATTCAAATATATTTCTTTCTTCTTTTTTATTTGTTACAGAAAGGATGTTTAAGAGGTGATGAACTGATGATGATTCGAATTGAGAATGGGCAGTAAAAACGTAGTCGAAAGAAGGTGAAGTTGCAAAAGAAAGCCGTTAAGGCCTAAAAAAAGTCTAAAAAAAAAGACCACTAAACCAAAAAACGCCGAAACTGGCAAAAAAGGACAAATAAAACCCACCTTTTTCTGGCCTACATGACCCAAAATGAACATATATTAAGTTGGACCTCTTCTTCGGACACTAGGGGGGGAAAAAAGGATTTTTCCTCAACTGAGCCCTACTGATTAGCTTCTAGAACGCCAAGCAAAATAGGGAATAGAGCGCTTTCATGATATTGTCATCGCACTCACTCTAACACGACTTCCATCCAATACGATGCAGCATTTCAAGAGTTCGGACCCCACTTTTAACAGTAGGCGCAGTCCCGATTAGCCCGTCTACATAAAGGAACTTGAACAAACTTTTGCCCTGACAAGAAATTGACATTTTGAATGCGTTGAAATGAAGTCCGGTACATACTTGATATGCTGCAGGATGCTAGAAGTTTGTATGAACTCGAAATGCACATTTTTCATGCGATAATGTCCAAATCGTTCCCACTGTAGGTGAATTACATGATTAGTTGGTACCAGTGGAGCGTATAGCGTAACTCCACCTTGTTTGTGTATCTCATGAATCGGTGCTTTCTGTGATCGGCGACAATAGCGCGTCAGAGACACCTGACGGCAAGCCTTGACACTATCCTCGACGCTCTATTGTTTCGTTGTTGGAGCAACACAATAGGACAAATAAAGTAGTACCTGCCGTCTTCCCTCCTCGATTATTAGGTTACCGCCTTCCCCCCGTCTGGCTCAATTAACCTCATCACTTCCCCCACCGGCCGCCATTTGCAATTCCGCGTACCGGAAATTGCGTCAATTAGCGATTCTGAAGCGACTTCCTCTTGCTACCTAGAGAGCAAATGAGAAGCAATAAACGGTCGTGGGAAAGCATTCAGGTTTTTACGTCTTGCCCCTTGGGAGGCCGGAAAACAGGTTCTGATCAAACGACGAGCGGCTATTGAAGCTTTGTATCAAGTCTTTGGGTTAAAAAAATGAAAGACTGTAATTATTGTAGATTTAATTCAACATGAGTAAACGTGTTAAATATCAGAGAGATGGAAGTTTGAAGTTTATTATCTCTGTATGTTCACCCAATTTTATGCCGGCAAAGAAGTTGCCCTTGCACACAAAGAGACAAGGTGGTCCTAGTCATTAATATCGAGTTAGAATAGGTACAGTTGCTGAAGTATTCGAGATATCGGCAGCTCACTTTTGGTCGATTGGTGCATCTCATGGCCATGCAGTTAATTTACGTTCTGTTTCGAGCGGCTAGTGACATCTACAGAAACTTTGAGATATATGCTACACGCACCAAACCTGACTCACCTAACCTACTCACGTATGCATCGAATAGCAGAAATAAACCAATTATGCATGTGAGTAGGTAGTCAGGTATGGTGCTTTTAGCATTAATATCTACAAGCTGCTTTAGCTGTTCGTGTGTTTGAGGTGTTACGTGATAGGTCTGTCATGAGAGAAAATAGTTGTATACGCACATGACTGTTGCACAAGTGTTCTTGTTCCATGCTCTTGTTAATTAGAACTCAGAAAAGCACCTGCGTCACAAACTAGAACACTAACATTTGAAATAATTTTATTGTGCGCCTCTTTAATTACTTTTTTAAAATATTTTTTGTGAAGTTGTCGATTAAGTTTGATGTTTTTATTCGTGTTGGCGCAAAAACAAACTTCCGTAGTATTTTATTCGAAATTTTTAAAGTTTGCTTGGAGCAGTGTTTTTGAACATGCACCCCATTTTAGGAGGGACGTAGAAATCACGATGACTAATGACTGATATTCATTTTTTTTTCAAGTGTCTCAACAAACTGGATAATTTAATATGGAGAGATTTTACCGCTCGCAACTTAGCTGGGTTTCTTCGTGCCGTTGCCCGGTCATCAACGTTTATAGGCGACACAATTAGAAGTGGTGAGAGCATGCACTTCATCGTTAAGTGTGGGAGATTTCACTCTTCAGGAAATGCAGTGAAAGTTGCCACTTGCACACTAAACCATTTCGTGAAATAGTTTTAAACTTTTTACATTTTACTTTGTTAGTATATTTCTGTTTGTTTTGGATATTATACACATTTTTCATAAAAGTAATCATCACGTAACGATCCTAAGGTGGAATTTTCCTGTGACATAGATTGGAGGTTCTCGACAGGCATTTTTTTCCATTCCGACTTTCGAAGGATAAGATAATTCCATATTTTGTGAGAAATTAATTGAATAAAAAGTCTTAAAATTATAATATTATTGTCCTTGGGAATCTATGGTAAAATGATCGAAAATATTTACAGGAGCTAAGTTTTAAATTGATTAAATTTTATAATTCATAAAATATCTGTATTTCGCAAGCAAATATTCATATGCTACCACTCGTGCTCAATTATTCTTAAAAAGTGTAAATTACTAATACCAGAAAGTAGACTAATACCAGAAAGTAGGAAATATTGATAAATTGGTTGAACCAGACAGAACTTTATCTAGTACCATTCCACTTACAAATTATAATTCTAGGAAACGTAAGTTCTCATTTGAATTTAACTGAAATAAAATATATGAAGTATATTAACAAAAAAAATGTTTTTCTACGATTAAATCTTGCAAGCTTTGTGGTTATTTTTTGATTATCCATGTTATTTAAACTCGTTTCTTTTTGTAATTCTGAATGTCCATTAATGTTAGATTTGTTCATAGTGGGTTAGGGGCTTCAGAGAAGACTTGGCATTTCAATTCAAAATAAATGTCTCTCGTGTGACCTGTGACGTCATCTATTTCATCTGTTTGCTGAAGATGCTTTCCTCAATTGTCCAACTATATATATATTTTCATCTTGCATGCAACTAACTTCATGAAGGTAAAGAAGGAAACTTGTATTGGAAAACTGAAATTTGTCCGTAGCAAGAGATCGTGACACACACACGCATACAGAGGGAGGGGAGGTACGTATGTGGGTTCGAGTTTTCCATCCGCCCTCTTTGTCTGATGTTTGATCTGTATTTCGCCCCCCTCCTCCCATCCCCGCTTCCCACATCACGTTCTGTTTACGTCACGGTAGGCCTGCGCGTGGGCTGCTCAGTCGTCAAGTACAAAGATGAAGGATGAAATTTCTCGAATTCGCGAAGTTGCCAGGCGCAGTGTTGCCAGTATTTAGTTAAAAATTACCACCGGTTTCGAATTTCTCTTTCTTCCCCCTTTTTGCATTGTTTTCGGCATTTCTTCGTGGTTATAATAGTTAATGGGGTCGTTTATGAATTATATATAATTAGATCTGTTCCAAATCCTAATTTTGGTGCTAGTGTGGCCCAGGCTCGGATGCACGGGGAGAGCGATCGCCTCCCCCCCCATGTCTAGATTATTTTTTTTGCATACATTATATTAAATCTATATTTTATATCATTGCTGTAAAACATTATGGATTGGTTGGTTATTATGGATATTTTGTAACTATTGTAACATCGAGTGTGAACATAATAATTATTATTATCTGTTCCTAACTCTGTATTTAGATCTTCCGATAATAATCTACATTTCAAATCTAAATTAATTAAATAAATAAATAACGACCCTAATGCTTTATGTAGCCTATATCTTTCCATTTTCCTCGATCATCGTATGTTTATAACGTTAAGTTTATCGCGACAATGGAAAAATATAATAAAGGTGGAAGAAAATAATAAACATCCTTTACTTCTACAGAATTCGAACTCAGTATTCCTATTTTCACCCTGTGTACGCTAATCCTACAGGCCACAGAGTGCTGCTACTAATGTTTATGTAAAAATATGTGAATATTGGTTAGAATGGACTTCTGCGGGAAAATCGTCCCTCCCAAGTGCCATTTCTGGGTCCGCCACTAAACTAGGAAATGTTGCGAACGGTCATCTAATTTTCCAGTGGTCGGAAGTAGCTCGCTATAATATTTGCTGTAGCAAGAATAACGCTTACTTTTGCAGGAGGTTCATAAGGACAAAGTCTATTACATGGAAATACGGATAATCTAGATTATAAATATCTCAATATCGCGCATTATAGATATTTGCGTAATTTATTTAATTAATATGTGAATATTTCTAATATCCAGATAACTAACAGACACATATGAGCAGCTACGTTTTCTCAGCTGCATCGCTCAACATGCCTCGTTTGCGACACCTCCGGAACAAATCATCTCATGGTGTATGAGACAGCAAAATGTCATTACTTATTGTCTAAAACACAACTTGCAGTGCAAAAACGAGCGATCCATTCTCCACTAGAATGACAAGGCAATAGTGCCAGCAATCAATGTGCTCAGTACGTCGCTTTTCACGCAAATCTTGAAAATGAGGATGAATGCAACTCAGAAAAGAAATGGGCCAGATCTTGCAGTTCGGGTGGAGAGCTAAATAACCCCCTTATATGGTTGGTTTTGCATTGCAGTCATTGAGAAATCTTTGTTCCATAATGTAAAGAGTACACAAAATTCCCCTTTATGCAAATTCATGTGAAACATTAGTGACGCTGTAATCGAAGGAACCATTCAATAATCAATGGATTCCTATTTGTCGAGTATCAAGGAACTGTTTTTACTCCAAACAAGTTAGACAATTTTAAAAATGTACACATTAGTCTACAGAATGTCATACGTAAACAGTACAATGTCTATAGTGGAACAAGAGTCTTCCTTTATAGCAAGTAGTGTCAGAGCCAAGACGGAAAAAGTTGAGACATGAATTAAAAGGAATGGGCTGTCTGATAGCCTTGCATCAATGGCTATAAAATTAGAATTGCCAAATATTGCAGACTGCATACTTCTGGAACCTGTCTCTTCCCAGAAACAAGCCATTCATTTGTGCAAGCACAAAATCGAAATTCTTGCAAAATTTGAAAAATCATCAACGTTATTTTCTTAGGTTTTTACAGGTCCAAATTAAAATGTTTCATAGCTCGAGGAAGGCGGATGGCATGCCCCCCCCTCCCTTGGGTACGGGCCTGCCACATGGTTATTTCAAGTTTTCTATGCAGAAGTAGCGAGTAGCGAACAGGAGTAGCGTAGCGAGCTACTTTTAAAAGAAAGCGTTCTGATCACTGTAATTTTCATTGAATACAAACGTCGTTTGTTTGAATATGAAAATGTTGAGTCAAGGCAATTCAAAGTAAATGGTTATGCTTTGAAAAAAAATTCCATCACGAAACTATACGTATGAAGATTTATATATAATTTTTAATGTTGAAACGTACAGAAACGTTACTGTATAGTGTAACTTCTCTTTGCAACACTGATATTTTGTTAGTGCGACTGGCACCCCACTCGCGGTGGATGGAGGAACTGAACACAAAGATGGTTTTGTTTCAGATGCCGTTTCCCCTTTCCTATCTTTGCTAGAGATCCGTCAACGAAGTGGCATTTCGAATTAGAATGCAGTTCCGTCTCGTTTTGGATCGGATTCCGTTTCTGAACGAGCGCTGAAGAGGCCTTCTTCGTGTATGAAAGCGCTCTTTATTATCTCTCGCCGACCGGCGTGACCTCTGGCGAGAGAAGGGGGCGCCAACGAAGGGATTCTCGGCGCCGGAAATGACGGGGGTCAAGGGCCTCCTGAGACTTGCTCTTTCGCCACCAGGGGCACTGTCGTAGGCCACGAAAATCGTCTTGTTTTCTACATGTCCTCACAATCTTCGTCAGATAACGCTCCCCAATATCCATTTATGCATGTTAATTGCGCGAAACCTTATGGGAAAATCAGTTCTACCAGACCGTGCCAATATATTCGTATTGGGGTAGTATCTTCAGTGAAGGCAACGAACGTTTTTCTGTCAAAACTCACTCATTGCCGTTGAGTTAGGCAACACAGGTTACGCTTTGCAGTGAATAATATTTCAAGATCCATGTGTCTCATTTTTATTGGCGGGGACTATAATTCGTCGTGTGAGAACTACAGGACGTAACTCCAATTTATCAAATGTACGGTGGAGAGGAAATAATGTGTTCTTAGGAATACGCCTTGACTCTTAAAAAAAGCCCGTAAATTGGAGGTACGGGACTCAAACCTTATCGCTAAGCATTAGAAGTGGAGATACTCGATCTGACTCCAAATACAGCTCTTCAGAGGAGTTCATTTAAACGAAACTGAAAACAACATTTTTGGAGTTACATTCCTCTGGTTCTCATAAGACGAGTTAAGGGGGAAAGGGACAATTTCCCCTAGGTCTTTCTCGCTGCGGCAGCTGCCGAACACTGTTGCCAACTTCGCTATTTTTGAGCCAGATGTGGCTCTTTCATGCACTCGTTTGGCTGTGAATTGTGGCAACCGCCCCTGCCCCACTATGACGACACCACCGGCTCCGGCCCACAAATAACAACTTTTGCCATGAGTGTACATTTTGCACGTGACATGATATTGTTATATTGGCTGCGTCACCCACATCCTCTTACCTCAGCTACTTTATATAGCGCCGTGGCTGAGGTGAAGATGACAATATTGTTATCCGGGAATCCTTTATTTTCGATTTCATATGACCATCAGAGGATTATTGAGATTGGTGATGCAACCAAATGTAGGCGATAAAAATTAAGAATAACGTACCATCACTTTAAAGCTAACGGTAATAGCAACGCCTCCACCCCTCTGTCCCTAGGAAGAACTTTAAGCAGACTTTGTTGAAAGTCATCTTTAGCTCTATTAATGGTGAAATGTAGCTCTTTTATGCACATCAGGTTTGGAAACACTGCCAGGATGGCCGTAGGAGGCAAGGAGAATTGCACTAGGCGTAAGGGGCCATTATTTTATTCGTTCTCTCGGGAATATCAAACATCCAATGACGTAGAAAAGTACATGGACGGGAAAAGGACACGTTGAACTGTCATAGTAGTAGGAAAAGTCGATACTCGAATTTGATTAGCCTTAAATTGAAGTTGATTTCCCATAAGGAATACATGGGATTATGTAAATACTTATTAATCATATTTTTCAAACATCGTGTCTAGCTTACTAATCAACTTGAAAAACAGTTTTCACTTGCAACATGGAGAGAAATTGATACTCTTTTGCGTACTAGTCCCTTCTTAAATCGCAGTGCCCAATCCGACGCTAACCACCATTGTTCCCTAGTCTATGTGACTATACCTGCCGCAAAATTAGTTTGGTATTGAGAGCTGAAGGAACACGCGTCACGGTGTTGCCATATCATGCGGTACGGTACGCAGTGCAGCCTTCTGACGCTGTGTCGAGGAAAACGTGTTATAAAAAAGAACAACAATGATGAAATGTGTTATTGTTTTTCGAGGAAAACGGAATAACAATAATGACAACAATGATGAATGTGTTCTCTCTTCATTTCCATCTCCCTTACAACATGAACGAATTAACGAAACGAGAATTGTTTACAGGTTACCTTTTCAATCCATTCTGAAAATATTGAATATATGCACTTTCAATAATCATTTCTTTCCGAAGTCTCCGTTAAAGTCTGCCCATCTTTCAATTATACCGCAACTGAATTGCACAAAGTCCAGTTGGTGAGGCGTCTGACTTCTACGCGAGAGACCCGCGGTGGTTTGGGGAACTCTTTCAAATATCCTTAGCAGGCCTCCCTGATGGGGTAGTGGTAACGTCGTCGCCTTGTAATCAAGGGGTCCTTGGTTCGATACCCGGTGGAGGCACATGGCACAGTGGTTCGGATCCCACTTTAAACTGTAGGTCCAGTCCCGATTAGCCTTCCCGTGCATAAAGTGAACTTAAAACAACAAATGAATGAATGAATCAATCAATCAAATATCCCTAGCGACTCCGGAGTCGACTCAGCCCAAATGAGTACCTGGGGCAAACCTGGGATAAAGGCGGTTGGTGACCAACATCACCGCATCACCTCCATAATATGGTCGAGGTCGAGAATGTGTGGAGCCCTACCTCCACATCCCCATATGCCTCCATCCTTTACTTTATTTTGCGTCCATTATTTGTTTTTGTATGAGAATCCCAGAGATTTTATGACTGTCCTTAAAGATGTTTCCCCACCTTGAAAAAGTCCCGAATCTTTCAACGAAACGCGCAGTTTCCCAACAGTGGGATGAACTTTCCTCCTATAATAAGAGTAAATATGGCGACGAATAGCGTCTTGCTGAAAGGTATCTAAATTTGTTACGCGTTTACTAATATTCCTCTTGTTTCCTGGGGTTTCCAGTTTTGAAGCCTCGCATTGATTTATTTCTACCACATTATATTCTTCTTTCCCCATGGTAACAATAGTGTTCTTAGACACGCCGACAGCAGCAGCAGTCCTGTCCAGAACTTTATTTACAGAAATGATTGGACCCCCATTGTTTCTTTCTTGCTCAAAATATTTGCGCACAGAACAAACGTTTTCCCGCGTTTGGCCTTTGAGAGGAATTCCTCGAGTATTGCTTCCTGTGCTTGACATTCTTCACACAAGCACACGACACACTCAAGCAGAAAATTATGTACAAAAAAAAACAACACTAAAACAACACGCTATATACAACAAAGAATACTCTAAATTCAGTAAACACTAAACAAACGGACCGGTTAAAATATCACAGCAACGCAACGCAACAAACAAACAACACGTCCTCCCCCAACAACATGAAAACTGATCGCAAGAACAATCACCCGATACGCGGCAACACTGTGATAAACGTTTTCTGTTGCTAGGTAACCAGAGCTTGGGTGAAGCACTGGGACGATTTTGATTGGCTCGCATGCCAGCAACCCACCCTGCTGCAGTAAAGTAGACCTGCTTTCTCCACGTGCTTCCCAGGCGTCAATACCAAACTAATTTTGCGGCAGGTTTAGTAATCAAGAGTTTCCGTGCTGGATACCCGACGGGAACACATTTCAGTGGCATGGATCCCAATGTAGACACTGAAAGAGGATTGATTTGTTTTGTTTGTTTTACTTCGCTTTTCTACCACTTTAGGCTAATGGCGCACATGAGGATGAGTGATGCCATGAAAGGACACTCACAAAGAACACCCATTCCCAGGCCAGGATTCGAACCCGGGACGAGGAAAGTGAGTATCAAATTTCAAAATAGTATTACTTTGGGAACCTTGAACATGGCGTCGCCCATGCTTACTCGTATCGTTGGCGCCACCGTGCTGGGAAGTAATGCTAGCAAAGGGAGCGTGGTGCTAATCACAACATCTCCATGCCACTGCGCTGAATTCATGGGAATTCTCTGCATTTTTTATTGACAAGAAATTTCTCGTGCGGGTGCTAAATGTGCGCACTGTAGCTCTTTTTCATTTGAGCCCGAGGCAGTTTTCCTAGATTTCTCCCTTCTTTTCGCACTCGCTTCTCGCACCGCAGGTCGTTGCCTTTCGTTGTGTCTACAGAACCATTGTCAATGTCAACCACGCAAACCTCGGTTCCCCATTCTACGAAGAAATTGATTGGGTCGTGTTACACTTCCTTCGCAGAAAGGTTGGGGTCGAGATTATTGTGCAAGGGCTTTTCCACGTACAATACGACAACGTACACTTGCATTTGTAGCGTGTTGCACAATGTCAATGTTGTCGATCGTAAAACACGATGCATTTCATTTTATTTTTGTCAAAAAGAAAAGTTTGTTAAAGCTTGTTTTAGATGAGTTAAGCGGGTCTGCAATTACAAGTGGGATCTGGCTCATATTTCATCGGGATTCAACTCGCGCCTCAGTATTACGAGGCGGCAGCGAAGGCTCAGATAATCTATTTCGACACATCTCTATAGTTGTAATATGACAACTGTATTATTTGGATATGCAACATGGAAAAATGGTTAGGTTTTGTACTTATGGTATTGCAATAGGGGAAATGGTTCTTTCTGGGGAAAACATTAGGAATGTGCATGGAGCTACAATAATGCAACAGCAACAATAAGGTAAATAATAAATTGAGTATTTGGGGGTACGCAATATTAAAGTGATGTATAATGTTCATGGAAGGATAGATTATAATAATTGTACTGCAAAACTGTAACATAGAACATAAACCGGTTTTGAGGATGTATTTTGTGTATTGCACAATTCATTCCAAGTAACAAGAAAACAGAAATATAGTTATTTTTATTGTTAATAACAGAAATAAAGTTCATATATTTAATTTTCGAACAGAATAACTGCATTAGATAGTAAAAATTTAGTGTAAAATACAGAAACCAGGTTAAATTTTTTTCTTATAACCATTGAGTCCAAATAATAAAGGGTTTCACCGGTTCCAAAATTATAGTTCTATGTAAGAGATCATATAATATGAACTTTATGAATAAAATTCCACATAATTTTTAAAGGCTTTTCTTGAACGAAATGTGCAAACATTAATACCACAATTCAATAACTATACTGTTGTGTTAGATATTCACTTATCTGGTGGATCGAATAGCAAAGTGTCCACATTTATAAAACAACATAATTTGGAATAACATTTCTTTGTTTATTAGTATATAATAGTAATTGCAAAATAACAATTATAACCGTGCTAATAATAATAGCTATTATTATTTCTGCTAATCAAGTTTTATATAAAAATTTCTGGCGACGCGTTTGCGTAAGTAAACATGTGTATAGGAGAGGAATTTCTAACATTAAAAAAATGGAGAATTATGTACTACTTCCATCGGGTCGCAGTTGGAAAATACAAAGAAGTTAAAAAAATCAACTCCCTGCCTTCGGGAGCTTGTTACTCTACCGGTACTCTCCAGACTGTCTCCAGCTTCCGTTATACCAGTCTTTCCCCCCCCCCCCCCCCCGAAGCTGTGGTTTGGAAATAACAACGTGGCCAGGCGATAACTCTTGTGGAGGAGGAAGGGGTCGTTGACCGGCCTTGAGGGACGGGAGTTGCTTCGGTCGACTTATGATCGTCTGTAACTCCACTGCGTTCCAACCAACCTTCGATTATGCCCTTGCACCTTTCATCACGATTTGCTCTGCGCGTTCGAAATTTCCACCAGAAGCTAAGCTCTGGTGATCGCTCAAGCGCAAGTGACGTCACATCGATTAGTTCACGACTCCTTCCTTTTCTGTACACACTGGTAATAGCCAAGGGACATGATACCAAATCTGAAAATATATAGTATTCACGAGTACATGTGACTATATAACACGAAACATAGATTTCAATGGAAATATGTTTCTAAAATGATATATGTTCCTTTCGATACTGTATGGATTTTAAATATGTTTCTGAAATTTGTTCGTTTGCGCGTTTTTTTTTATTATTCATTGTCTCTGCTTTTCAAACTTGTAACCTTTTTAATAGTCTCAGTCAATATCACTTTATCAAAGGTATTTTGGCATATATCTGCGCAAATTTACAACATACGAATACATACACACAGTGGCGGCGATTGGGTTCCAAAACTAGGGTTGCAAAGTGCCAAAACTGGGAGGCGGGACAAGGACAGTTTACTTTCTCTTGGTAGATAAAGTTTAGCATAGCGCGGAGGGAAAAGTGGCAAACAGTTGGGGGGCAACTGCCCCCTAGCCCCCCCCTAATCGCCGTCATTGCATACACAAAATACAGAAGTCCTGAACACTGTAATGAACATGTTCAAACATTTTATCATTACAAATCAAGTCGAAAGTACTGAAGAATTTTGCTCCACAAATTGCCAATATCTTCCTATTTCAGCTTGACGTTAAGTGTGCAAATGTTGCCAATGCCTGACAAACGAAAGCACTAATGTTTCTCGGGCAATATGTGCTGGCCGAAATGCAACTTGTAAAATTAATCAATCACTCATCTACGATGGGGATCTTTTTGCTGGTGCTCTTCTCTCGCTGTTTACCTTACTTACGGTATCAGTAGACATTTCACGGCTAGAAGCGTCTGAAATTAGATTCGGCCGATTATTTTTTGAGTGATAGCTGAAGGTCGCTGTAGACTTTTCGATCTTGTCACCAGGTTTGATGAAATGCATCTCAACTCGTGTGCGTAATGAATTCCAGGAATTATCTGATAGAACGGAGGATAATTACTTATCACAAGGTTCAAATAGTTATGTACTAAAAGAACGCAAAATATGCAGTAAAAAGTGTAAGATATTTACGTAAATATGCACTATGAAAACCAGTTTAATTTATAAATGCTGTATATTACAAACTATGGAAGATTGTATGCCAGGCAATGAATATACATTATTCTGAATGCTCATTCGCTACACAGATTTTTTCAACGTTAAATGAAACCCAATACATTATAGATGAAGATCATGATTGCATTTGATAACAACATGATGTCTCAAATTTTCAAACTTGAAGCTCCTTCTGTTTTCAGCTTATATTCAGAAAACACACGTTGCACTTCGCAAGATACAAGTTGACTGTATTTTAGGATAACAAAGTTAGACATATCAAGTTCCAGATCATCGACACGTTTTCCATTTGTATGCAGAATTTTGAGGTGAGAATGACGTACTTGCCACATTTCATACAATGCAGGAAAAGGAAAGAAGAAAGACAGAGAAAAGCGAGGAGAAGAAAAATAAATACAGTATATGCTCGGAGTTGGTTTTGGGTACAAAAATGTGCACATCAACTTATTTTCATACAATTTGCACCAGCATATGAAATATGAATTTTTAGTTAAAAATCCTTAAATATGCATTTGCAAAATGAATAATTATCCGAGACATACTTATCACTAACACCGTCGAGAGAGAGAGAGAGAGAGAGAGAGAGAGAGAGAGAGAGAGAGAGAGAGAGAGAGAGAGAGAGAGAGAGAGAGAGAGAGAGAGAGAGAGAGGAAATTAAAGCCTGTCGTGATTTCAGTTGAAATTTCTACAGGTCCACGATATCTAACGATCATGGTAAGATGACATTACTTGTACATTGACCTCTCCGATGGCGCAGTGGTAGCGTCGTTGTCTTGTAATCAAGGTGTCCCTGGTTCAATACCCGGTGAAGACACATAGTGGTTCGGATCCCACTATAAACTGTAGGTCCAGTCCCAATTAGCCTTACTGTGTACAAAGTGGATTTAAAACACCAACCCAAGACTTTCTGGAGAATTCCGAACCACAGTTTCCGATATATGTTCCGTATCGAGAGTGCACTGTGTACACAGAGAAATCAATGCTTCACCAAGCAGAATTAACACACAGGAATTATTTCTCATAAGTCGCGTGGCTTTTGTTTATGTTAACTTCGTTCTTGCAGTTGATGGAGAATAGTGATAAACACACCAAGATATGTGGATCTAGGAATGGGATATATTATCTAGATGATTATCTATCTAACCTAGGTATTGGGTAGGGAGAGGCATGCATATTTCGTTTTAGCCGAAAACACGAAATGTAAAATAACACAATGTAATCAGTGGCGTGCCCAGGATTTTCGAAAGGGAGGAGTTATGTACACAGTCTTCATTTTGCCATCTTTTCCTACCTTTGACGTTCTTTTTTTAGGAACACTGGGCCAAAGGGGGGGGGTTATAACCCCCACCAACCCCTCCTTGGGTACGCCACTGACTGTAATGTTCATTTTTAATGTTTTTGAAAGGTGTGAGGTACGTTTTCCTACCATATTTTCTCATGGAATTGGAAATATACACAAAATTTAGTTTATTTACCGCTGTGATACTTTCTGAAGTCTGAATTATCCTGTGTTATGCAAGTCACGAGAAGCAAAAAAGTACTCCTTTACACAGGAATAAACTTAAATACTGATTGATTTAGTTTATTTTACTTCGCGTTTTGTGCCTCTTGGCTAATTTGCGAAGATGGGGATGATTGATGAAATTGATGAATGGACATTCATAAACAACCAAGCCCGAGCGGAATTCGAACCCGGGACCCCTTGCGTCGCAGCGCGATGTGCTAACCACTCGGTCACAGGATCGGGCTTAAGTACTCTGACAAGTACACAAATGTGCTATTAGAAAGGTAAAGTTAATTTAGCGTAATAAGTGTAGTTTTTAAATTAAATTTAGGGTTTTATTCACCATTTTAACACCGAAATGTCATTTTCCATTGCTTTTGATCCTGAATGTGCCCAGTTTTTGTACCGAAATATTGATATTTTATTCACCATAAATATGTGGGCATGGGTCATTCATTGTTTATTTCATTTTATTTGTCACGATCACGAACAATAGTAGTAAAAACAACTATATGAATGTGAGATCGATTATATGACTTATTCATGTTACGCTACGTGTGAATGAGTATAGCCAGTCGATTCATTCATCACGCGATAGAAGGAAAAAAAAGCAGAGGAATTTCGATAGCACCTGCAGTTCCGTAACAAAAATCCTCAAATGAAAACCATTCCAGCTGAAAAAGGTTTCACTGAACGTCTGGAGCGCCCAAAGGGTTTCCAGATGTCACGTGACCTTGCGTTATAGGTCACGGCGTTGCCAGATGTCGCGCGTGTGGGCGTCGGTGGTAGAGGATCCCCTTATCGATTGGGGCGTCTCCATTGAAAGCGTGGGTGCGAGGGCAGCGGCGGGGGTGTTTCTGAATGGGGGTCCCTGCGTGGGCGAAACGCGTTCAATGGACGTAGCTCGCGCGCTCTCGCCATTCTTGGCAACGGATGGAGGAGGAAGCCGCTGTGGGCGTGTCTAGCGGAGAAACAATCTCTCCATTTCCGGTCTCCCCCCTCACCCCCCTGTCGACGGATTTCCATCAAAGCGTAGCCTCGTTTCCCGACCAATCAAGATTTTGTTCATTTATGTAATTGAACGAAGCCTCCCTGGTGGAAGAATTAATGTCTACTCGTTCAGGTGTGCCGACGGTACATTACGTAACGTTTTCCTGTGACTTTTTGCATCGTATGCACGTTAAAACTTGTTTCTAGTTTTCAATGGTGTTTACTGCCTGTATTTATGCTCTAGTGCAGTGTTCATATAAGGTAACTAACATAGGCGCCGGCTCCATGGGGATTAGGGGGGCTCGAGCCCCCCAATGTTAACGATATGGGGGCTCTAATTTTGCTTAAGAGGATCTAATGTATTTTTTTGCTTCTCTTGTAAAGTTTACTCTGAATTGTGCCACATGAACTTAACTTTAAATACACATTTGGAATGTTCTACACCATCAACTTTGGGGAGCTGAGACCGCTAAACAATCAACTTTGGGGGGGGGGGGGGTATGACCAGAGACAGCAAAATACATGAGTTATTACTATATACTAAGTATGTAATTATGAGTATTGTTAAAATTTTTACTAAAAAGAGTTTCAAAAGACGATGTGCATGAACTAGGGGAGTGGGTGGGATGTTCGGGCTACAAATGGCTCTCACATGACATTCAGAACGAGATCATTGATATACCAGGGAGATCTGTTTTGCGTTCCGTGGTAGCAGATGTTAAAAGTCGGGAATATTTTGCTATTAGGCTATGGTTGACGAAACTTGTGACATATCCATCCGTGAACAATTGACATTCTGCATTCGAACTGTGAATAAAAATTTTGATATTTTTGAGGAATTCATTGGCTTTTATGAGATTCCAAACACCGAGGCCAAAACTTAAAGAGGGAGAGAGTGAGTCATTCATTAATTTATTTCAGTGATCAGAGGCCCCCCCCCCCCAGTAATTTTGACAAGTCGGCGGCCCCGATAACTAACCATATTATTTACACCCACACCTTACAAGGGCCACGGTAGCTCAGTTGGTATAGCATTTAACTACCACGCGGAAGACCCGGGTTCGAATCCCGGGGCAGTTATTTCCCTGTTCCTGCGCGTCTCTGAGGCCCACCCAGCCTCGTACCAGCGGGTACCTGAAGGCAATCCTATGGTGTAAAGGCGGCCTTGAGTGGAGCATGACTATGGCAGTATGACGTTTTTCAAGCACTTGATGCGAAATATATAAATATTACACGTCTCATTGCTTCGGTAAAACGCAAACGCAACCTGGGATAAAGAAATAAGAAACAACTTACAATTTTTCGATTTCAGGTTTCAGCCATCTTATTTTAGTAGTGGTCATGATAATATTTTCACCTCATTCTCTATTGATATTTTTTCTTTCCAAAATCGAATACAAGTTGACATAATTTTTACAAAGTTTTTCATCAACAAATTTGCATAGTTTTTTACAATATTGTCTGATTTTAACTTATTATTGAATAATTTGAAATAAATTAGGTTTAAAAGAAATCGCTACTATGTGTGGATATGGTTTGCTATGGTGAACAATAGATGGCTCTGGTCTTATGCGTATTTTTCTAACATTTTTCTTCATTGTTTCTGAATGTTTTACTGTGGTTGAAATGATGTAAGATCTTGATCTTTTTTACAGAATTTAGAATTTTATTTGAAATTGAGAAGATACCACATGTAGGAAGATAACAAAGTTTAATTTCTAATTGCCATAAAGAAAAATGTATGTAATTTCCTTTTATAGAAGTAATAAAGCTAAATTTTTTTTGCCAAGTGGCTGCCATATCAATATCATTTGTATGATATAGCAGAGATCAAGAATATGTGGAGCTCTTATTACGTTAGGCCGGCTCGTGACACTCTACCATCGCATCACCCCATATGCCTTCATGGCATGTGTGCACATGCACAGGGGTACCCTTACTTTACCCACATATAAATGTGGGATTTGAAAAGTTCCCAGCGGAGGATTCCAGTACAGTAATTAATCCATCCCTAAAAGTTTTTCACAAAGGACAAATTTATCTTCATTCTGACAAAATTTACCTTTATACTCTGTGGTTGAAGAAGCGGATTTTCGTTGGATGAACACTAACCAGCGCATAGTCTCACCGCCGCTGTTTTCTTGTGTTCGACACCGGAATCCGGTACTTCTTTTCAAGTATCTCCCAATTGTACTCACGATGCTGCGACAACACCGAATTTTTTAGAGCTCTCACCTGTCATCGAACCTGCGGCCGCTCGCACCTAAGGTGAGAGCGCTAACCATTTGGCCACGCAGGAACCCAAATACGACGGCAGCGGTCCCAGGTTCGAATCCTGGCCTTATGCCCTTTCATCATATCACTCATCCTCATCGTCGCGATTAGTCAAGAGTGGCAGAAAAGCGCAGTAAAATAACCATATTCAATACGAACTTACACTCACTCTAGATGGAAACTTCACGCCAAAATAATAATAACAGTGGCGTGTTCATGATTTTCGACAGGGGGAGGGCTACGTGTATGTTTTTAAAAATAGTCAGTGCTAATTTTTTCCATCTTTTCCTGCACACTTGCTTGATGGGTGTCATACCCCCCCCCCCCCTTTGGGCACGCCAGTGAAATGTAATAATGATACAACCTCTGATATTTATTCAAATATCACCGTGTATATGGAAAGGGTGGATTGTAAGGGATGACCTTTTTCGGAAGGCAACTTTACGTACACTCTGGAAACTCAATCTTTGACCGTAATCGCCAATGGACTGCATTTTTATGGTATTGACTTGAGGATTTGCAACACTGATGCAAGTGTTCTCTGCACCCGTATTGCAGCAGCGTTGCCAGAGCGTCGCTCCCATTCACCGCATCCGAACGTTAGAATCGACCCGATCGCAGTGTCCCACGAACTTGAATGGATCCTCCAAAGCATTAACGAATTTCTGCATCCGGCCTTCTTGAACGAACGTTCCCGGTTTTTCCACGATGAAAGAACGGACGAAACATAAAAGGGTTGGATTTCTCAACGGAAGTTCCCATGGACCTGCTGCAAATTTACAACTGACAAAAATGCTCCCTGTGGTATTGTAAGCTACATCCGGACTTGACGAGGTCCTCTGTGATCCGCGCGTTAACGGAGTCTTGAAAAATCTCTTTGTGGAATTAGAAAGCTACAGTTAGAATATGTTCCCAAGGAACATTTGGAAGCCTTCGCGGACTTCATATGACGAGGAGAGGGGGTGGGGGCAATATCATTCCTTCAATTATTGTGTATGTATTCTTTCTAAGGTTTTAAAACAACAAAACAGGAGACTTCCATACTTTTCAGAAGGATCAACGGGACGGCACAATGTACATATTTTAATAATAATAATAAAAAAAACTTTCGCCGTAAGTACTTATGTTTGAAAACTAATTACATTCTGTATAAATAACTTACATAATATGGTGATATGCACTGCACTCCAACCAAGCATTAATTTAGAATTTGAAGACATTCATTGATAATTTTGCCGATAAATTGATCAATACACATTTCTTTTCAAATAACATTTTGTAGAAGTTTACTCACATGTGATTAAAGTTCTCCTTGTTAATCAACAAGTTTGTACTGAAAGATCTTCTTGTTACTTTTTTACAAACAATTTATGTGCAAAGAAACTAGTTCAGTAGGGGCATTAGTTCTAGATAAACAGAAGATACTCAAGTTTTTTAAAGAAAATAGGAATGTGGCACACTGTTGACGTTTAAATGTGAAGTAATTTTACTCAACAATGCCATAGTTCAAAGTAATAGAAGAGAATATGTATTGTTGCAGGAATTCTATGTCGATAAACTCATTGAGGGACATTTTTGGGTCCCGTTTTACGTTCACAAAAAACGGGACAGACTCATAAACGGGTCTACACATTTTGAAATATGATTTTAAAACATTTAAATTTATTAATTAATACAAGATTTAATTAAAAGTAATTAAATCTCGCACCGGAATGGCTTTCTTAAAGAAGGCTCAACAGGTGACAGCATGAATAACTATGAGGTATATTCTAATATATGGCTGACTGTGCCATATCGCTGCAGATTTCAAAATTCGTTTAGCAACACTGCAAAAAAGGCGTACCTTGGCGGGGGCAAGGGGCCACTTGCCCCCCAAATATTCATGTTACTAAATTTAAAAATTAAGGATACCTTTAGCTCCTGGAACCTGAGTAGGAAAGTGTCTAATAGTACATTTTATGATTGCGCAAATGTAAGGTATTTAGCAAAATAGTTTTGGGACTTTTTACGGGATGGAAAACTTGTCGATTCTGGCTCCCCAAGTCCCAAGTTTCATTTTGCCCCTGAAAGTTAAGTCGCAAGTTTGATTGTGCACCCGAAAGTGAAAGTTAAGTCTCAAGTTTGATTCTGCCCCCGAAAGTTAAGTCGCAAGTTTGATTCTGCCTCGAAAAGTTAATTCCCAAGTTTGATTTTGCCCCTGAAAGTTGTCTCAAGTTTCATTCTGCTCCCAAAAGTTAAGTCCCAAGTTCGATTCTGCCCCCGAAAGTTAAGTCCCAAGTTTGATTCTGCCCCCTCCAAAGTTAGCCCCCAAGCTACGCCCATGGATACACGTAATGCAGAAACAGAAACATTCAGAAACACATACTGTACTTATTAAAAAAAAAAAAAAAAGGTAACGGAAATTCCCATAAGCGAACTAGAAATAGAATATATAATTGAATTTGAAAATAAAGTTTACTGTTTCGTGCTTTTAGATTTTTAAGAGAAAGGTAAGTCAGTCCCTTTGCAAACTTTACAAGAATATTAAGTGCCTCCCGGATGGCGTATTGGTAACGTCGTAATCAAGAGATCCCGGGTTTGATACCCAGTGGAGGGACTAGTGGTTCGGATCCCACTTTAAACTGTAGGCCCAGTCCCGATTAGCCTTACTGTGCATAAAGTGAACTTGAAACAAAAACTCACAACTCAGAATATTCGAAACTTAAATGAGAAAAAAAGGCAGTGCGATTTTTGTCATGATCTTCTGGGAAAGACAAAAATACATGTCCCGAAAGTTGTGGAACTGTAATCGGGAACTTTTCGTGTTTTTTTTTTTTAGAATGTTATTTTGGTAGTAGTTATCTCATATGTAGGAATGTTTTGTAACTTGTGTAAGACAGATTGAGGGGAAGTGGACCAACAACCTTGAGATCCGTTGGCGTGGGTCCGGTTTGTTCCGACCAGGCGAGCAGCGGAAGTTCCAAGGTCGACAGACGCTAGGAACAGAAGTAGCTGGATCGATCTCTACGGAGGGTATCGGGAAGACACTGCCATCTCACGCGGCGGGGGGACAGGGGAGGCTAACCCCTTCTTCCCATGGAAATCAACCGAACATTAATTGTATTTTTCGTATTTTACGTCGCCTTTTCCCTCCTTGGTTTGTTCGCGACGGTGAGGATGAACAATGCACAAAAGAAAACGTATACCAAGGCCAGGATTGATTGATTGTACTTCGCTTTTCTTCCACTTTTGGCTAATCGCGAGTGATGATATGTTATTGATGAAGGGACTAAAAATGTCCAGGTCAGAATTCCACTTCCTGGTGTCTTATCGCGCTGTGCTAACCACTCCGCCACTCCATTAGTATGCTACGTAGTTGCATATTCGGGTTAAAATCCTGTTTTTCGAATGCTCGTAGAGTCGAAACGAGGCATCAAAGTTGTGTGCATTGACATGCTGTATAATATTTAAGACACGGGTGTATCGTTGAGTTTGAACCATCATCTGTGTCAACACTTACACCATTCGTTTCTCCCAGATGGCGTAGTGTTATCATCGTTGTCTAGAGGTTATGGTTTCGAAACCCGGCGAGGCACTTTAAACTGTAGATCAAGTCCCGATTAATCTACGACTATGGATGTAGGAAGTGACATTTTAGGAAGGCAATCTTTCTTGAAACGAGGCTTTGACGCCTGGAGCTGCAGCCAGTACAATCTTCGAATTTTAATTTTGTTATCTAGCGTCGGTTTGTTGCCACTTTCGAGTAATCGTGACGATGAGGATGAGCGAAGATATGATGAAATTGATAAAGGAAATACACATGGCCAGGCCGGGATTCGAACTCGAGACCCTGGCGTCGTGCTAACCGCTCCTCCACCGAGGTTCTCTGTACGAATTGTGTCGTGTCGCCAAGATATGTTTGTGATTATCCCGTCATCCATCTCACAGCATCACCATTCGTCGAGATGTGCCAAAAGAGGCAGAAAAGTGACGTAAAATAACCAAATCCAATCATGCACATTGCCAGGAGCCGAAAAGGTAGAGATTCGATGCAGTGTGCGAATTAACAGGGGACCCCCCCCCCCATACACAAACAAAAATTATTCCCGGTAGGGCTCGAAAGTTGAAGACCTATAAATTGCCAAAAATGACCTATAAAAAGACCTAAAAATATATAAAAAAGGCCCTAAAAACTGAAAAAGGACGTATAAATGTGATCCAAATTAATTAATAACTTCAGTTTTAATTACATATTTAATGAATAAAAAAAAATAAAAAAATTCTGGTGCTATGGAACACACAGTGCGAGAAAACTATATGAATGAAATGCATCTTCTTTCAGTCAAAAATGTTTTTCTCTCGTTTCAGGGATGGTTCAAATATATTTATTTATTTTTATTTCTTTACTACAGAAAGGACGTTTAAGAGGTGATGATCTGATGATGATTCGAATTGAGAATGGGCTGTAAAAACGTAGTCGAAAGAAGGTGAAGTTGAAAAAAAAGCCGTTAAGACCTAAAAAAAAGGCAAAAAAGGACAAATAAACCCCACCTTTTTCTGGCCTACAATGACCCAAAATGAACATATATTATGTTGGGCCTCGTCTTCGGACACTAGGGAAAAAAAAGAAAAGGATTTTTCCTCAACTTCGGAGCCCTAATCCCCGGCAAAGCAAAGTAATTTTGATCCCTGCCAGAGATGTTCTTATATCCGTCAAAGAAAATAGAATTGAAAGCATATAGTACACTACTTCTTACCTGTGTAACAAACAACAGAAATAATCATTCGTGTCCATTGGTGCAGTCTTCAAACATTTCCCTCCCGGAAAGTATGCAGCCTTGTGGATGAAAGGACACCATGGATATTAAGCTGGAACTTCAATAGAAATGTGGTCAATTTTTCGGTGTTACTATTTCGATATATTTTTGTGTGCATTACTTTCGGCTTTGATAAAATGTAAATATACTACATCAGGGTGGCTACTCACGTGGAATTCCTTGAATTCCGGGAATTATGCGTGGATTCTTCGTGATTTTTTCTCCGTGTTATTCCAAATGCCCCGAGGCAAGTTTTTCACAGTTTAATCGAAGAAGAAAAAGGAAAGAAAGCTGCGTGGAAAATAAAACAGAATTTGCTTAATCCGTTTACTTTGTTAGTGTCCTTTGCAGAACAATCTACGCGCAGATTATTGCAAGATAAGTTATCATGGATGTTGATTAGGCAAATTGAGTTTAAAATTATTGTACAATTAACAACTTTATGTAGATTAGTATATCCCGTAACATTTGTGACTTCTGTTTGCAGACTTATTTTCAGTCGTGAGTATTTGAAATGGCAAATGTAAACTCCAACCTTAAATTGAATATTTAAATAGTAATATACGAGGTGCATCCAGAAAGTAAGTTTCCCTATTTTAAAAAAACAAAAAACAATACAGTTTCAGGAAACCATTTATTGGCAACAGGTACAGCAAAGGTTCAGCTATTTTTCAACATAGCAACCACCAGAATTGAGACACTTGTCGTATCGTGGTATCAACTTTTGGATCCCACTGTCGTAGAACTCTGCCGCCTGTGAATGGAACCAGCGTGTGACAGACGTCTTCAGCTCTTCGTCGTTGCCAAAGCGCTCACCGGAGGACAGGAATTTCTTGAGGTGCAAGAAAACGTGAAAATCGCTGGGAGCCAGATCAGGACTGTAAGGTGGATGATCAAACAACTCCCAGCCAAATTCCGTCAAAACAGCTGCTGTGCGCCGAGCCGTATGTGGACGAGCATTGTCATGGAGGAGCACAACACCTGCAGTAAGCATGCCACGCCTCTTATTTTGAATGGCACGTCGCAATTTCCTTAGTGTTTCACAGTAATGGTCAGCGTTCACCGTTTCACCTCTGGGGAGGAAGTCAATGAGCAAAATGCCCTTCCTGTCCCAAAACACGGCGCACATCACTTTCTGTACCGACAGCGTCTGTTTGAATTTCTTCTTGACCGGAGATCCACTATGCCGCCAATGCATTGACTGCTGCTTGGTTTCCGGGGTGAAGTGTGAAATCCACGTCTCATCGCCCGTGACGATCCTGTCGAGGAAATCATCGCCGTCATCATGGTACCGTTGCAGGAATGTCAGTGCTGCTCCTGAACGTTTCATTTTGTGTTCGGGTGTCAGGTTTTTTGGCACCCACCTGGCACACAAAATTTTTTGAACAGCAGGCGCTGCGTGACAATCTCATGCAACACGGATCGGGATATCTGCGGAAAAAGGCTACTCAACTCCGTAATCGTGAAGCGACGGTTCTCTACGATGCGCTGCCGCACCAGCTCAACCAGATCATCAGTGATGAGGGACGGGACGCCCACTGCGCTCTTCATCATGGACACTTTGACGACCTTCCGAAAACTGCCGACACAGCGACGCACCATCTGCTTACTCATAATGTTCGGCCCATAGACCTCACAGAGCTGACGATGAATGTCAATTGGCGCAATGCTTTGTGCATTCAGGAACTTTATCACCGACCGAACCTCGCATGCGGCGGGAGAAGGAATACGAGCTTCCATTTCGGACCACTGCTGCCTCGCTACTGGCATGCGGCGGGAGAAGGAATACGAGCTTCCACTTCGGACCACTGTTGCCTCGCTACTGGCGCCGGGTGGGATCTGTCCGCCTGGCAACTGATTGATATTTCTTAGCTCTGCTGCGCATGCGCAATTTACACGGCTCATTATGTTTACTTTCACGGGAAAAAATAGGGAAACTTACTTTCTGGATGCCTCTCGTACATCATACAGTTTAATTGAATTAAATTTTAGGGATTCGTTGGAATCACACAGACCCTTTATTTTCTTAATATGATTGTATGTGTGTGGGTGCTGAGAGGCGGTAATATTTAAGTTGGACTAGAGAAAACATTTGCTTGTACCAGTGGCGTATGCTGAATCTAAGACCTGGACTATCTCACTATGACACCTGGTCCTAGGCTATGGAGGAAGGGAGAAGACTAATAGACTCATTCTTGACGTCTCCAAGGAAGCCACATTGCAATCCCAACGGTAGTCAGGTTGCAAACTTACAAGAATTCAGGTTGCCTACTCCTTAGAATTCAGGTTGTCAACTTCTAAAAATTCAGGTTGCCAACTTCTAAAAATTCAGGTTGCCAACTTCTAAAAATTCAGGTTGCCAACTCCTTAGAATTCAGGTTGTCAACTTCTAAAAATTCAGGTTGCCAACTTCTAAAAATTCAGGTTGCCAACTCCTTAGAATTCAGGTTGCCAACTCCTAAGAATTCAGGTTGCCAACTCCTAAGAATTCAGGTTGCCAACTCCTAAGAATTGTCATTATCTTCAGTATTTTACTTTATAGGCTTCAAGCTTCGCAGACAGCCTAGCTAGCTAGCCTGCAATATACGCTCCTGGCTTGTACCCTTAAATTTTTTGAAAGCTCCCCTTGAAAACCGGGAATTATACTTGAATTCTATCATGGTTCTAGAGTGGCCCCCCTTTAAATGTTTTTAAGTTACGTTTAAATGTTATAAGATTCTATGACGTAGGTTATAATCAAGGTACCTAGAAGCGAAAGGCAATACGTTTAGTTTAGTGACTGGTAACGTCAGTGGCGTGCCCAGGATTTTCAAAAGGGAGGTGTTACACGCTTTTTCTTGGTACTCAGCCCTCATTTTGTCATATTTTCCTACCTTTGAAGTTCTTTTTTTTTAGGAATACTGGACCAAATCGGGTTATAACCCCCCATCAGCCCCAACCCTCCCTTGGACACGCCACTGCGTATGGGACATTTCATTGTCGCGGGTGAGACGTCCGGACTACATTTTTTATATTAAAGTGACCATTCCACTGATAGTTAAGCAATATTTTTCTTACAGTTTCTGTGCAATGAAATGCTGATGCTTAAACATAACTACCCTTAAAATACTTTCCCAGATTTGTAGCTTACAAGTGGACAGACGAGAGACTGCTTCTGTGCTTAACAAGAAGTTTATTTTAATTTCTGTGAATTGTCAAATGATGGAAAGTAAATTATTTAAGACAAAGACAGAAGGCAATTGACCTTTGAATATTCTAGTTGAGTTGAGGGGGGAAATGGGAAGTATAACAGTTAAAGGAGAAATGAATTGTTTCTTGGTGTCACGGGTGGAACACAATGCAAATCAAAAAGTTAAAATAAACAAATAATATGCAAAATACCTTCTACTTTCTAACATAATTATGTATAATACTCGAATTTTTATGCAACAGACAATTTTAGATTGTTCATTCACAAGATAGGAAGTTACAGCATTGCATTTGGTTTTAAAAATTGATGTTCAGGGGCTTTCACATGTAATGCCCCATATACATATTTGCATACCTCAAAAAACCTCCCGAAATATAATCACAAATACGGCACTGAGTGGGCACCGCCCCCAAGCAAGAAGCTTCATTCTCACAGTGATGTAAAATAGAACCGAAATAGCAATAGAAGTGACACTGACTCTATTATAGCGAGCTAAACTTGGATTCATAAGCTGTTGTGTCAGCCATGACATGCAGAAAACGTCCTTGTGTTCAGCCTCCCGAAGCCATCCTGTTTGAATTTCTCGGAAAAGCGTGGGGTATATAGAGAGAGAGTCACAGAAAAAGTTTAAAAAAGGATCGAGTGGCCAATTGTTGAGCAGGAAGTGCGTGGGATATGATGTCGAGATTGTTAACGTTGCGCCGGCCGCGAAAGATTAATACACTGCAGTTGCCATGGCAACGAATTGACGTCACAGGAAGTGGTGTGTTTACCTGAGAGCGAGTGGGTGCCGCAGGAAGCAGTGGGTAGCGCTGAGAGCTCCGGGCAAAGGTACAGAGGAATGGGGTTTCTATTGCCCGAATAATGTTTACTATTCGTTGAGAGAGGGGAAAAGTTCTTCAAGGCAGGAAATAGTTGTGTAAAGCTTGCGTGCTTTTCTAGCTCGAACGCCCGATACCATTGAAAGTTAGTGAACAGGTACCCAGTAATTCGAGAGTTCGTAGTTGGTTATGTGCACAACTTCCACTACTACATACAGGGTGTTGCAGTCACGGGCGGCTCAAGATAAAATTTTCACCCGAGCGAAGTATAATTTTTAGCCCCCCCCCCCCGCATGGTCGTCCGCAGGATTTTTTCCAGGGAGGGGCAAAGTAGGTATTTTTTGCAAGGGGGCAAACTAGGCACATTTTCCCCCAAAATAGTGCTGTTCCCTAAAACAAATTGCTTAATTTTGAATTTATGGTGTTCATGCAATAATTAACACATATTATTGTCGCTAAAATGAAATTATATGTGTGAAATATAAAATTTTTGGTTGAATTTCATTTTCCCGGGGGGCCACAGCCCCACTTCCGCAGCCCCCCTTGCCCCCTACTTTCCACCACCCCTCAATAAAAACACGACCATGTTATATATTTACGGTTTTAACGAGGATAATAATAGCCTTATTTTTTTACATACCTTAATTTAAAGAACGTTTATATTAGGTATGCTACATAATGGCAGCAATCTCTTAACTTAAATTGCTACATAATGTTGCAGCACTTAGTGTGTTATTAGTGTGTTATGCAGCAGCAACTTAAATTAACTTTTGGCTAGAGAAATCCAACCCTTTTTAAAACAAATAGCACGTGAAATGTGAATTAAGGTTTTGCCGCTACTCAAGGGCAGTGTTGCCACAATCTGATGGCACAATTTCCCTCTGCAAGGAGAAAAATTTCCCTTTCTCGACTAATTTTTCCCGTCGACTAAAAAAAATCATGGGTACAATAATAATAATAAAGTTTACTTTAAGTGCTGATAATAATAATAAGTAGGCTATTAGTGGTATATAGTATTTTCGTTGGTCAATGTTCGTATTTACGAAAAATGTTTTGCTTACATAACCAGGTCAGATGTTCCAAGTTCTAACCTTCGCCAGGAAAAATGACGTAAAAAAAATAGAAATTTAAGTGTGCATACAAGCTTAAACTCAAAGGAATGGAATACCAGCAGTAAAAAATGTGAATATGGAAGCAAAATATAATATAATGCGTACTATTCAGTTCAATATCTTCAATCATCAAATCTCCCTGAAATTTTGATATTTTCCATCGAAATTCCCTTTTCCCTTTTGGATTAAAATTAGGGCACAATTTCCCTGCAAATAGGGAAATTTCCCTTCATGTGGCAACACTGCTCAAGGGGCACGCTCCGGAAGGGCAGGAGGAACACTTTGTGTCCAGCCAGACGCGAGGACCCTAAACGGCTCCTTCCCCACCGACCATTCCACGCTGAATGGTCGTGGGGGTGGGAGAAAACTTAGCACAGAGAAACATATGAACGGAAAGATGACAGGTTGAAGGTTTTATTGGCAGGCGGAAAAGTCGAAATTTCCATTATGCTTGTGAAAAATTACGTAAGAAGTTGTATTTAAAAGAAACAAAAACAATATTGTCGTATGTCTACACCCTTCTGGATCCAATTGTAGCACAGCTCTCAGTCGATCTGTTTGCAGATATCTTAAGCTCAGTATACTTCATACCATGGATAAAAGGCAAGAAAAGTGTGTCTACTATAATTGTTATGCCTTGGGGAATGTTCTTGAAGAAAGTGTAGTTACTACAATTTCCGCAATGAACCTGTCGGTAATTGTCCAGTAGATGGACCGTGCATATGTAGTGACATATTTACTCGTAATTGTAAATAATATCATTTATAATAAATTATGTACGTAAGTATAGTCTACTGCTCAGTTCTCTGTTTCCGTCTGAACCCCTTTAGTATTTATTATATATTGTAGTTACGGTGTTCACTCTTCATAATAAACTGTAGACATTTAGACGCAGAATTTTACTGCTGCTACAGTGCTACAATTTTCGTTATGTAACTTTATTTTACTGCGCTATTCTCCCTTCAAAACATATTTGCGATTTGATTGTGAATGACTACTGATTCTAAAATCAGGTCTACCATTTCAACTGCTTAAAATTGGTGTTTAACATATTGAGATAATAAAGCTCCTAGTAAAAAATAATAAAAGAATGGGGGGGGCACAAAACATTTTGACCAGGGGCCTCCACAAACCTTGATACGGCCCTGTCCACGAGTATGACCTTGCAAATTGCAAGAATTAATAGAAAACTCAAAACAAGCTGTTGACAACTTCTGCACCCGCATACATAAAAATCTATAGCTTAAAAACACATTGGATGTAAGAGAAAAATTAATGAAAATGGCCATGGACAATTTGCACGGCAATACTCATGGATCCCACCGTACCTTGGCCTCCCAGATAACCTGGCTTGAATCCTTTGGATTTTTGTCTCTGGAGTCATCTGAGAAGCGTAGTGTACAGGTCTCTCATTGAGAAATTTGCATAATTGCAACACCAGATTGAGGTTGCCAATTAAGAAATGAACCGGTGCGTTTGAAAGATTTCGGAAATCAATATCCTTACTTACTTAATAGCTGAGGCTGTAAAAGGGAACTCAGCACATATAAGGACAACACAGCCCTACAGAAGACTATACTGGCCATACGTGCAGTCGCCAGAGCCTCGTTAGCCTGCTAGAAGCCTATGTGTACTAGGGGAAGTGAGGTTGACTTGTGGGTGCGTTAACAGGTCACCACTTACACCCCAACAAACAATCAGTTGAAAGGAACCTTGTTGGGAATTCAGCTACAGAGACGTTGTTGCACAGATTGTTACACACACCGATAGAGGAAGAAAGTGAAGAGGCAAATGTCTGCATCAAAACTTGGAATATAGTATATGAGCCTAGTTATTCATGAAATGAATTTAATCACAATTCAACCACCCCGTGTCGATTCGCCAGAATTAGAAGAGAAAAATGACACGGAGAATTTAAATAAATCCATGTTCATTTCCTATTTTGGTGATTTTTTCGTTGTAGTGTCATTTTAAGGGCCTGTTCTCATCATTTTGTTGCCTATTTGTTTGCCTACTTGAGATATTTTCAGTGCTTATTAATCTACTCTCGAGTCATACTTTTTTAAATATGGAAAACATGTTTTTATAAATAAGTACTTCTTACATTTGTTTCTGGACCCAAGACCAGAGTGTCTTCATAATTAACAAGACGAGATGTGACAACTATATCACCAGACATGCGTGTAACTTGGGACTTATCTTTGACGGGGCAGAATCAAACTGGGTCTAATTTTGAGATTATAGAATTAAACTGGGCCTAATTTTGAGGGGGCAGAATCAGACTTGGGCCCTAATTTTGAGGGACAGAATCAAACCTGGGGCTTAACTTTGGGGGAAGAGACTCAAAAAGTTTTCCATCCCATAAAAACAGCATCCAGGATTATTAACCAAATAACTGTGACGTTTGTGAAATTACAAATATTACTCTTTATTACTCAGGTACCCTAACTGCTTGTCCCCGCCAAGTTACGCCTATGTCACCAGAGTAACAACATTATCACAAATTGTATTCTCTATTCTGTAGTCCAAAATAGAAAGTTGGAGGGTTTTTAATTTAGTCAGCACTGATAATTTCTGTCCCTCTACAGTATCAAGAAAAATGTTAATAATGTTGCGGTGAAGAGATTGTAAAATGTATTTTGTATCTTGGAAATTCAATCTTTGGTGTGATTATGTCACAACAAAACACAATCATGGGGGGTTATCTGGACCTGTTTTTTTTCACTCTTTACATTGATACAGCCAGTAAATTTCTAGTGTGATCTAGTAATTTATATGTTCCTTGATTACAAGGATTCTTCTTTGTAGGTGATCAGTGGTGGGTGATTCATTCATATATTTTTTTCAACTTTTAACCACTGTTTTAAATTTTTATTTTCGTATGTTTGGAAGACATTCTGTTCCCTTCCTCAGGATAATGTGCTATTCTCTAATTGCTCGTTTGTTCAGTGTCTGGACACGTGATGTGTTTGGGGCAGGTGTGTATATGATAGAATATAAAATATTCTGCTAGGAGGATTACTTTTTGGTGGCCGAGGGTCTACCTTGTCTGGTGGTCAAGACCTGTTTGTAAGTGAAAAATGCCAGAGAGGACTGACATCTCCAACCTTGCTTCGGCCAGTCAGCATACAATCTGGGATCAGTGTAGCGCATGCACTGGGAGAACTGTATGCCCACAACCTTTCAGGGACTGACAGTTGCACGTAAGCTGCACTGAAGGAAATTGAATATACATTTTTAAGGTTGATTACTACCAGTATCAATTCCTAACCTTCTGACTAGGTGAAGCCTGGGCCACCGCAAATATAACCCTCCTAGCAGCATATTTTATTTTCTCTCATATAGACACCTGCCATGGCCGTATTTAGAGGGGGGTTTCTAGGGTTCAAACCCCCCCGAAACTTCTGACATGTTGGATTAATGGAAGTTCAGAAACCAAAATCTGTAACATGGAGACAATGTTGAAACGATCGAGCTAGAATTCTCATACATTTGGAATTCTGAAACTTGAGTGAAACAGGATTTATTCTCGGAATCGTAACCCACCCGCGACCCCTATCACTTCTGCTGTCATCTTTCCAGTGTTGCTCCTGCGTCACAAGGAATATAGACTGAAAATTCCCTTATGATTGTCCCAAAATTCCCTTTCCAGCTTTTAAATTCCCTGTCCGATAAAGTCGAAAATCCCCCTTGATAGGAGTTCAAACCTAGGATCTCCAGTTTTGTAGCGCATTACGTTCGCGATTGAGGTTACAATCCATGCACCAGGCTAAGTTTTTAAAAAGAATAACTGCTTCCACACTTTTCAAAATTCCAAAAATTTAATTTTAAAGTCAAACAACAAAAACTTTATGACTAAAATTTCCATGTAACTTTTAAAGCTTTTCTCTTGAAGGTATCTAAAGTTTAATGACGAAGTATAATAATTGTGGATTTCAGTACACACTGTATGAAACGTAAAAAAAAAAAAAAACTTGTGCTGGATATTCACTCATCTGCTGGATTGAGTAAGCCCCCTCAAGGCTATAACAATAATATAATAATAATAATTATTAGTATTATTATTATGGAATAAAATTGTTTTATTATTATGAAATTTTAATTATTATTGTACAATTATTGTTATTATTTATATTATTCAAATTTCTGGCGACGCCCATGGGAACAATTATGAATGAACCCCTCCCCCGAAATTTTTTCCCCCTTCGGCCATGACACCTGCCCCAAACACATCACTTGTCCAGGTACTCAACAAATGAGCAATTAGAGAACAGCATACTACCCTGAGGAAGGAAACAGAATCAGTCTTCGAAACATAGGTAATAAGAATTTAAAATCAGCATAAAAAGAATGTATCTGTGCTGAGCTATAAATGGTGTGTTTGTTGTATGAGAGTCTTAAGAATATATTTACAAACATTTAGTGACCAATGCTAAGATAGTGTTTTTACACCTTCTCTCTTAAAAATTCCTGTATAATCACCATGTGGTCAAAGGTTATTCTATCTTCTCAGTTACTAAGCAATATGTATACACACACACTTTGATACCTTGATATCGTATTTATGAGGTGTGTTTACTTCTGAGTACTGCTAAAAGTTTTGATTTGTTACGTATAGAGCATAAACACACATTTTGAGAAATTAACTGGGAATTCTATGTTTGTTTCAGATGAGGCTCGAATGAACAAGAAGGGGGTGCTGGTACACTGTTTGGCCGGAGTGTCGCGGTCTGTGACCATCACCGTGGCATACCTGATGTGCAAGAAGTCCATGTCACTGAACGACGCTTTCAACTTCGTCAGACTGCGTAAGTCCAACATCGCCCCGAACTTCAACTTCATGCATCAGTTATACAACTTCGAGAAGCAGCTGCAGACAAAATCGGGTGGACGGAGGCCAATGCAGGAGAGCTGCAGCTCGGCATCCGGTCCATGTTGTACTTGCGGAACCACCAACTCCGATTGCAACTGTCCTCCTATCCCGCACTTCCTGAGCCCGTTGCCGACTGGTACGAGCCCCGACAGTGGAATTGAGTTTGACAGGTGGACTTCAGTAACTGAGTGAGACGAAGAGGGGGGGGCACCTGCCCGGTCTACCACCTGGCATTTTTAAGCAAGAGCATTGGGCCCTCCCCGGTGGCTAAGAAAGAGTTTCAAAAGTAGGTTGTATTATGTCTACAAAGCAGCGCACAGGAATAGGTGTTGTTTTAAAAAAATGTTCAAGCGTTGTGGCAGGGCCACGCGCTGCCATGTTTGTTCCTCTGGCTATGCCATGTATCTTATGCAGCATTGTCATTATTTTGTACGGATCTTGTGAGATCCCATTGGTCAGTCAGTTGAGGTCATCGGTGCTGATACTGTACCACATGCAGGTTGATTCCGTTGCATGCCCTCAAGTTGAAGTTTAAAAATGAAAGGATTGGTAAGGTTTGTTATGCAATTTGGCTGTAGAAAGTTTGGAAAAATGTCTGCACTATGAAGCCCAAACGAAACCCACTGTTGTAGGATTTAATCCAATATGAAGCACCTCCCATAGTTACCTGTCCACCATTACACATATTTTTACATGTTGATTTATATGTAAAATAAACTATATATAATTGACAGTGTTTTTAAAAGTTCAGATCATTTTTATGTGGTATTTATAGCTTCTATACTTCAATATACACAATACACAAAGCAGTTTGTGTATGTGTGGTGGGTTAAATTTTTGTAATTTGAATTGTGTAAACAAATTTTTCCATTCTTGGTACATCATTTTACTGGGAAAAGAACAGGAAATTTTGATGTTACTTTCAAAAAATAGATGAATCTCAAATTTTAATGAAATAAATGGGTATTTTTATGAGCACAGCTGTTTTTCTTTACATGTGACTAATGTAGATTCTTAATAGGTTTTATTAACATAGTCACTTGACATGCTATATGCACATAATATATATATTTATATATATATACATATTGGCATTTCTGATAATCATACCATATGAATAGTATTAAATTGTTTCTGAATTCACTGAACATTGGCATTTGTACTGAGAGATTCCAAGAAGGAATTTGCTGTTCAAGTGTACATAAAATTTACGAGTACCACATCTTATCAGTTTGTAGCACTCAGTAAGAAGTGTTGTGGGTAACATTCAGGTATTATTTCCAAGGTCGTATGGTGAGAAAATAGAAGGCGAAGCTCAACCAGTGACGTGTGTCCATTACATGTATTTAATGTTGGTTCAGTACAAGTGTTCACACAAATACAGTTAAGATTGCCAGAGATCGAAGAATCGAGACAATGTACTTAGAAGGGAGGATTTTGTAGAATACTAAGACTGTCATGGATAGATAGGAGAATTTTTTTTTTGACAACATTAATAACACGTGTCCAGTATTAATATTAGTATGAAAATTCTTGTATCAATGAGAAAGTTGTGTAACAATGACAAAAGAAAAGTTATGGAACAAGTGAAAAAGCCCTTCTTACTAAATGCAATACAGAGCCAATTAAAGGGGTTCATAGTTGCTCAATATTACAAAGAAAATATTTGGAAATGTTTCTTTGATCTCCATTTAATGCTGCATTCCATTTATGTCCATAATTGTTGGTATGAAAATACATACGGAACCAGTGGTCAAAAGTGTGGGAGTCTGTGGTGTAAAATTGATATGTCGGTTGTTTTTGTCCTTGGGTGAAAAATGCCATAGAATGCCAAGGAATAAATTAGTAGCTGTTTCAGAATATAGCTCATATGTCAACTGAAAATAAAATATAGGCAGATGCAAATTTTCTGATGTAAATGATATACTTATTGCATGTAACATCAAAATGGATAAACTTGCTGGTCAGGGTTATCCAGCATTGTCTGTCCGTCATAGTTGCTTTACATTTTATATCAGGTTGTCTGTTGTCCACAAGTATGTTAATGAAATTAAATGTTTTAATGTAATTGTATGTTGTAAAGAAAAAAAGTGTTTCAAGATATGAACCTACAGAAAAGAAAAGAATTCATTATGAGACCTTTTTTTTTTTTATCGTTTCCATCTGAACAAGGAATTGTGATCATGCTTTTAAAAAAAACATCTCAAGGTTCAATATCAGTGTGATTAAAATTTCAAATGACAAGTCATGAAATATGTATTAAATTATAATATTACAAGGCGAATGTACCGAGTTTTTTCTCATATGAAGAATGTAGTAAATTTAAACTTAGATATATGCAGAAAACTTAAGATTACCATAATCTGCAGTATTTAATTTGGAGTTTATTTTGCCTTGAGGAAGAATGACTATTTCAGTGTATTATAGAAACTGAAGGTTCAAGAAATTTGTTCTGCAACTTTAAATACAATTGATAATTTAATATTTCATTACATCTGTAAAATTCTCATTAGTAGCACATGCTGCATGATGGTTAGGCAGATAGTATCTGTTTGCACAACACTCGATACAAAAGAAACTAGACAAATCGGAACAATCCAGATGTTGATTTTTGTAATAACTTAATGTAACGTCATTCTAACTATGGTGCACAACATATTAGTACTGCCATTGTATCTTGTCTGTGGTAATGTGTGTGTTTTGCACAATGACTGTAGGTTCATTGCAAAAAATTTCCAATCAAAAGATCTCAGATGTCGTGGAGAAATATTCCAACAGTTACACAAAAAAATAAATTTCAATAAAAGTAGATATATTTAATGTTGTGTGCCTTTGTTGAATGATCTAGCTAGTGACTACTTTCATAACAGATGTGAAAAACATTCACTGACAGCTATCTAGTTTCATAACAAATCATATTGTCCTGTATAATGTTGAATGTTTTAAAATATGTTTGTTTCGAAACCTCTATGTTACCAGTAGGTAGTTTTGTTGTGCGTGTATGCAAGAAAGTGTGCATGAAGTGATAATTAGCAACCAGAAAAGTGTACTGCTTTTCTTCATGTGTGTATGTGTGTACAGATGTTCAGAATTTAACAAGACAAAACTCAAGTAATCTACTGAACTTTTTCTGTTTCATTTTGATGTGCCATACTATTTTCTATTTGTTGATGTGTTCCTGTTAATTTTAATGTTCTTTTTTTGTAAAAACAAGTGAAATTATCACGTGTGTTTTAAATAATCATTATGTGTGTGAATATGTATTAATTGTATGTGATGTCACTGTTTTATGAAATTCAAAATATTTTTTTTACGACAAAGAAAGTGAAAGTTCTGGTCAGTAGATTTTAAATCAGAAGTGACTACCTCAGCGAGAGAGAAAACACAGCAGCAGAAATACTTTGTAGAGTTCTATTATTTTTTTTTCACTTTTCTAAAAAGACAGCTACTTAATTTTCAATTCTAAACATGTCAATGACGTTACTATCTACTGCCATGAAGCAAAAAGGCAAATGCAATAGGATCATATATATTTTTTGTGAATAATTCATCTAAAGCCTGTTTGGCGAAAGAACAAACTTCAAAATTCTAAATTGGTCTTTTCCGTCGAAAGCCAGAGGGAGGGTCACATGAACCACTGAACCAATCGGCTTTGTCCAGTTGCTATAGTGAAGGGAAATTCTCATGGTATTCTGAGTTACCAAAATTTTTCATTTCGATTAGTTTTCAAAACCGGTGGCACCCTCAACAAGGTTAAGCATGGCGAAGCCTAATGGTTGCCTTCGTGTAGCAAGCGAATGGGTCTTTGATTCCATGCCTCTTCCCGAAATGCGAGCGAAGGGTGCATGTTGATAGCAGAAGCTGTCGTGTATGACGACAAAAATCAGGAATGTAGCAACACCACTTTCCTTCCTTGAAACTCCCACAACTGGAGGCAAAAAGCCTAAAGCCTGGGTTGCCTGAAGTTTATTCTGTGGCTGGTCAGGCTTTAACCATACACGTCATAATGGCAACATTTTTTCTTAAATAGATTGAAACTTCCTATTATTAAATCTGGAGTTTTTCTATTAGCGTTTTCCGTACAAATAAAGAAATAAAGGCGTGACTGAATACACATATTTTAGCTAAAGTTTTCTACAAATATTTAGAAATTGTTCATCTCTTTCTGCTGCTGAGTGCATGGTTCCATGTAAGCTAAATGTCATTTTAAAAGAAAAATAATATATTTCTCTTGTGGCATCCTAAATAAAATGGCAGCAGTAATTACTTTAGTTCTGAGAGGAAAGTGTGTATTTTTGGAACTTGTTCCTGGGAGAGTTTCACGAACATGATAAACATTATGTTGGTAATCCTGATGTATTTATCTTGCTGTAAGAGAGAGCTATGTTTATTGAATTCAAACCAAAGCAATACTGTTGCCTGTAGAAGAAAGGATGACCAAACAATCAGAATCTTCCAAAATATACCCCCCCCCCCCCTTCGTTCCCTGAAAGCAACGTGGATAATATTATGGTTGAGAATCATACACATCTGTGATGACTTAGAGTACAGTTTACTTTTCATTTGGTGTAAGAAAAGTGTACAGTTATACATATTTAAGTTACGTGCCAAATAGTCTTTTTGTGTAAGAATGAAACCAAACAATGTTCTTTAAAATACAAGTGTGGTACTTTGGAAGTAAGAGTTGTTGGGAGCAAAGCCTAACGATACAAGGAAATATTATTTCCCTCTTGATCAAAAACAATTAACATTTACTAGCAACAAAGTCATTCTTTGCTAGGTTCTTCCATAAAGCCTGATGCGTTTATATTTTCCTTGGCTGAAAATAACCTTCATTAATGAGATGCATTTAAATTCATTAAAAATGCATTATTGTTAATGCATATATGTATGCAATGTATGGTTATAATTTTTGCATGATGCTATTAATTTACATTCAACCACTTTAGCTCTGATTGAAAGATAAGTGCAAAGCTTTGAGTCACAAGCTCACGAAAATTTGTATATTTACAGTGCAAGATAAACACATGTTTGAAAGAAATGCAAATAGCTGAGAGGAAAATATTTAGAAGGGAGAAAATCATGAATTCATGTCAAATATCACTAACTGTTAAGTCAAAATAGTGCATTCACAAATGATTCTTTGTAGTTTCACAACAATTTTTCTTTGGTGTTTAGTGCATATTAAACTTCATGCTCAATATACTTTGAAATTTGAGCACAGAAGTAGGCTATGTATTCAGTGTGAAAATTTTACGATGTAGGGAACATAGACTTTATGTATTTCCAATCATAGCTAAGCCTCTCAAGAATATGTTGTAGTTGTCAGGCAATAATATGTGTAGCATAGTGCATTCAAAGTTCTGCAGAAACAATCATTTAACAAAAACACAGAAATATTGATGTTTACGTAATTTCATTTTTCACTGCGTGTATGCTTGTGTGGTAGACAAATCAAACAGGGAATTGCTTCACAAAATATTTACAACTCCATTTTCAATATGTACACACACAAGCTAGAAAATCTGCAACATCACTTCTTTGTTTCTTTCTTTTCTTAATGGGAACAAACTGGCACAAATCCATGTCATTTTGCATGCATTGCGAAGGATGAAATAAAAAAAAAGCTTCATGCAAGTTCATATTCACTCATATTCAAAGCATGTTTGTTTTTGATGTAGTGTTTCTTTCCAGGGTAGAAGTATTATTATGTGCCAAATTGTAACATTCTTTGCCTGTGATCTCTTTTAAAAAAAAATGATTCAACAACTCTCTATTTTCCATTTTACTGTTTCTGTTTAAATAAAAGTCCAGCATAAATAAACATGCAGTGTTTTCTGTTATGTTCCATTATATTAGCACGAAATTTCAATTTCTAATGATCGCACAAAAAAAAAACAACTTTTGATACACTGAAGAAATTCTTAGCCCTTCCATGTTTTTAAGACTGTTGACGTTTTATAGTAGCACCTTCCTGGGAAAAAAAAATGATGAGAGACTGATCGCGAGACTGACTATTATCTATTAAAAAAATATGAAGTTTGAAAAAAGTGTGTATGTGTAATAATAATAAAAATACTTATTAATGTTTGATGCAGCTTTTCCCTTAATTTACAACTAGATAACAAGTAGTTACCTACTGTTTAGGTGTTGCATTCGTCTATAAATGTGCAGTGTTTTTAATTGCATTCTCCCTGCCCTTCTAAATCTTTACATGCTGATCTCACAGGTACGAAAAATCTGTTTTTCCAATTATATGTTTGGTTGTGTATTTACATATACACTCATGTGATACTATAGTATTTCTTTGTTTACCCCCCCCCCCCTTCCCCCCAACCAAATACACCAACACCTCTTACATTCCTGTTGTCTTTACTAAAGGATGAGGTATTCTTAGAAGCCTCGTATAGAATTTGTTCATCTATGTAGTTTGTTTTAATTCCTGGAGTGTAAAATTCAGGTTTAAAATCTGTTTATCTGGTGTTCATTGTATTTTGTTTCTCAATTTTAAAGATTATGAAAAACTACATTTAAAAGTACAGTGTTTTAACATTTGTATTGCTATCTGAGCATTGTTTGTCGTAATGCTTGCCAAAACAAAAAATGATTTATTTTGTAACATGTAAAAGTGTAAATATATTCATGGCAAAAATTATTGTTTGCAATTTATTTAAATAAACCCATGGAGATTAGTCATAAACTAGATCTTGGCATTATGTAATTTCACTAAGTAATGCCTGAATCACACGAGTCTAGATTTCCTGCTGGATTTTCCAGTTGGACTTTGACTAGTTGTGTGGTAGTTGCTCACCTGCTAATTTTCGCCTCACACAATACTAGTTTCAAATATCTAGGAAACGTAATTGAGAGAAGTGGCAGAATAGATGAGGAGGTAAACAGAAGAGGACAAATGGCTAGTGGACTATATCAATGCATTTGAAGATTAATATGGAACAGGGATGTACCTATGAAATGCAAGAAGGTAATAAATACAAGGTGTGGCAGAATTCATTAGACAGTTTGAAATTCCAAAAACTATGTATTGTAATACAAGGGTCGTTCAAGGTTGACCGGGACTTTTATTTCTGCAGAGGAAATAGGTAGCAGAAGAAACACCAAACTATGTCAGTTTTTCAAAGTATTCTCCGTGCGCGCCGAGGCACCGTTGCCATCGTTCTGGCAGCTCTCGAATTCCTTTGGCGTAGAAAGAACTTGGTTGTTGTCGTAGCCACTGGAGGACATCGCTCAGCAGTGCTTCGTCTGTCGTGAATTTCTTCCCTCCCAGATGGTCTTTAAGGGGTGCAAACGAATGATAATCACTGGGGGGCTAAATCCAGACTGTAGGGAGGATGGGGCAGAACTTCCCAGCGCATGTCGGCCAGAGTAGTTGTTGTCACATTGGCCTTGTGAGGGTGGTCATTGTCATGGAGAAGAATGACATTTCCAGACAACATCCCAGGTCTTTTCTTGCGAATGGACTTTCATACAGCACCACTCAACAATGTGGAGTAATACTGTGCATTAATCGTGCTCCCTTTGTCCAGAAAATCCACATGGATAACGCCCTTCATGTCCCAGAAGACACTTGCCATGATCTTTCCAGCGGACGGCTGCGTTTTGCTTTTCTTGGGGGGCGGGGAACCTTTATGCCGCCACTCCATGCTGCGTCTTTTGGTCTCTGGGGTTGAATTGTGCAACCATGTTTCATCACACGTGATGATGGATTGCAACAATTCATCACCTTCTGCTCGAAACCGATTCAGAAGCTGTTCACAGACCGTCCTGCGTGTCCACTTCTGATCGAATGTCAGCTGGCGGGGAACCCACCTTGCACAGATTTTGCGGAAGCGTAAGTGGTCGTGAATGATTGTCTCAACACTCCCGACATTGATATTCACCTCGGCAGCAATATCCCGCACTGTTACTCGCCAGTTCTCAAGAATCATTTGCTCAACACGTGCGATATTCACTGGTGTGACTGCAGTCGGGCAAATGTGTCCATGCGCTTCATTTGTCACCAGCTCCCGTCCTTCGCGAAACTGCTCACACCATTCGTACACTCTTGTCCGCGACATCGTTTGTTCACCATACTGTGCTTGCAATCGTCTGAAAATCTCAGCTGGTTTCGCTTTCCCCTTCACGAGAAATTTGATTACACACCGCTGCTCCACAGCCACAGACACAGTGCTTGCTGCCATGTTCGCTGCAACTGCTACGCATGCGCGAAATACGTCATGCCGGGCGCTAGTTACTCGCGAAGGAATACATTACGTCACCCGCACGTTTCATCATGATCCGGCTATTCATCGATTTTTTACGTACGAAAATCCCGGTCAACCTTGAACGACCCTTGTATAAACTGATGAAGAAACACTTATATTGCTGCAAGGTGCATACAAAGCATTTCATTTGGTGTTTATGATTTGAAAATAATGTCAGTGAGATGACCTCCATTGTTCTGCAAATATATCTCTGCACGCTGCATAACAGACTACGCAACACAGACACTCTCACCACATTTTCAGCTGTCCGTACAGCACGTGAACGGCCGGGGCGCTCCTTACTGTCAGCAGATGCAGTGGTTCTGAAGGTCTTCACCCAATTGAAAATTGTCTGGCGTGTTGGAACCTCCCATTTCTTCCGATATTAAACTTACGTCTAAAGTCACGTTGCGTTGCAGTAGCTGAGTCATTGTTCTTGAAAAACTGCTCCACAGCATATGCACGGTGCTCACTTGACCAGACCCCCATGTCTACTGAAGGCTTTTAGCTGCTTCACTAAATAACGCAAGAAACAGCGCACTATCTATCGGCAGACGTTAATGGCACTAATTTCAAACTAATGAATTCTGCCGCACCTTGTATATAACACATACTGTGTGCCAATAATTACATATAGAGCAGAGACTTTGACAGTGACAGAGAGACAAAAGAAAGATGCAGGCAGTGGAGTATATGGGAAGACTAGAAGGCATAGAATAAGGAATGAGGAGATGTGACAGGCAGTTGGAGTGGTGAAGCTTAAGGCAGGATAATTCAGGCACAGATGAGATGGTTCGGACACATGAAGAGGATGGATGCAGAAAGACTACCAGTAAGAGCTTACCATGCACAAGGAGTAATAAGGCCAAGGGGGAGACCAAGATGTCGGTGGAAAGAGCAGATAGCAGAGAGTGTTAGGAGAAGAGGACAAAATTGGAACACCGTGGAAAGAAAGGAGTGGTGGAAGACCAGGAAAAATGGAGAGGCTTGACTTCTATGCCGACCCAGCCAGGGGTAGGAAACTGCAAAGGATGATGATGGTGGGCTAGAAATTGTCTCAAAAGAAAATATGATAAACAAGGCACACTCAGCAACACACATGAGATTCTCAGAATTCATTGATAAAAAATTACTTTGTTCAACTAAATGTATCAAACATTTAATACACTGGTAATAATAAAGATTTTCGTTATCAGCTAATCCCATCTGCCACGTAGAAATCTCATCACTTTGTATAAATTCCTAAATATTAATGAAAATGAATGTTAGTTTTTCTTTCATCAAGCAGCAAACAAAAATAAACCAACACTTGGAAACCACAGAAAAAACAGATTATCGTCAAATGACCAAACTTTTGTTCTGATTGGCTGATACCACAAAATGTAGCAGAGAATCCAGTTGCAATTAGAACACAGTCTAGTCTTCAAAACCATTCTAGCAGCCAGCTTGGCAGCCATCATTTCCAACCAGGTTGCCAGTCCAGTTCCAACTAGGGTATTCCTACTGGAAATTCAGTTCTGTGTGATTCAATCTCAACTAGCCACCGTGCCATGGCACTACCCTCAGAAGAAACGCATACCTCACCAAGTATTGTTAAATGAATACATTGATAGTTTACAGACAAGGAGATTCGAATCTTGCAATCGGTCAAGCTGATGTGACGACTGCCCCAACCTCCTCACTGCATCACCAGCTGTTTCGTTCGTACCCTCGCGAGGCAACAGTCCGTGCTGCCCAAGAGCTAGCCTAACCCATGGACCTAACGAAGTTTACACACGTGCTGAGGGTTGAAGAAATCTCCGCGAGGAACATTTCCACCATGCCGAGAACAAAGTGGACCTTTCGCAGTGTTGACACAGTTGCCACCTTCAGAGAAAAGTCACTAAATACGACTGATTTGTAAGACGGGAAGTAATTTCTGCCTACTTTTGGAGAAACAAACCTAATATTTTTCAAAGGTTAAATTAACATTTTTGATAATAGATAGATGCACCAAGAGGGCCATCCAGACTTTTTTTAAAATATAAAAGTAAAAAATTCTATGATGATGCGAGTTTCCTTTGGCATTTCGACAATTTATTTTCATAACAAAGATATTTTCGACATCAAGTTAGAATACGTGTGCATGGAGGAGGAGAAGGTGATAGGAGTTGTTTTTCCTTTCCTCTTGTAATTGTTATAATTTTAGGGAAGTGTCCTGTAGTGTATAAAGATAGGTTAGTGGGTGAAGATGAATCGGATTAGTGCGTTATTACTTAAACGCACGTTGTATTCCACGTTACCAAATGAGGATAAACATCTTGACCAGTGGTGCAACCTCAAGGAGGGGCCAGGAGTTTTTTTTCTTTTATTTCTTGATCACGTTGGCACTACCCATCATAGTTGCTGCCGGCCGCCACTGATCTCAACTGAAGTCCAGTTTTAGCATGTACTTACTGTTTAATTCTAGATTTTGCTACTCATGTGGTTTCTTCAGGAGTTAAGACAACTCCTTTGCTAGAATCATGTCAAAACTGGACTTCAGTTACTTAAGGAACTGGATTTCCAGTAAGTTAACACTGAATTGCCTATCTGAGGGGAAGTGCCTGGCTGGCTGCTCGACTGGTTTTGAGGAATAGGCCATGTTTAATTGTTACTTGTTTTCTTCGACTGGATTCTGTGAAACAGTCAATCAGAGCGAAGTTTGGCCATATGAAGATAATCTGTGAGTTTGCCGAAGGAAACTTTTTGTCTGTGTTTTCCGAGTATTTGTTGTTTTTGTTTGCTTCTTGATAAGAGGAAAAGTAACAAAGATTATGTGCATTTGTGTTTATTTCATTAATATTTAGGTATTTATGCAAAGCGATGAGATTTGTATGCGACAAATGTGGTTAGCTAATAATAAAAATCCTTATTATCATATCATTCTCATGAATGATGGGATCGAACCTGCCACTCCCAATGGGTGACGTAGCTAATCATCATCCATCCTCATAAATGATGAGAGCACTTGTCATAACGACAAGTTAAATGCTTGGCAGCAAAAGGCACAACTGAAATAAAATACCTTAAACGACTAGAAATGGCAAATTGTCACTCGTTCGATTTTGTGAACCTTTGAACCTGAATCATGCATGTAATGGTTAGGATAGTTACATGTCTACACTTAAAAGAGTGATGATGAATTTAGTAACGTAGAGTAAAATAAAACTGAGCTCTCCCTAGGCTTCGTCGCTTCTTGACCTAAGTCAGGATAACTCCTCCTTCCAATCTCTCCCCAAAGGTGCTCTTCTCAGTTTTCGATCTAATCGCAAAGTGAGTCCCCTTCCAGTCTGTCCGCTCCTCTAAACCCCTGTCTTTGGAGACTTCTTATACGCTGACACGTGAGTTTTACCTTCCTATTATTGTCAGCTGCTTACTCCTTGTTTACCTGTTGTAAACCTTGTAGTCTCTCAATATATCAGGAAGTGGAAGTCTGCTTAACACTCGACTGTGCATAATACAAATACCTGAGAGGAATGGACAGCTGGTGTAAACAAGTGAATGAACTTTGGTGAATTGAAGCCTTTAGAGAAAGTTAAATAAAATAAAGAATAATCTTATGGATTAATACGTTATTACAAGTGCATTGAATGTTCGATATATATATTGAATTGAATTAATCCTGTGAATCTCGTGTATATGCATACCAGAGTTCGTTAAAAAGCTTGTTCACTACACATTGATTGCCGCATTTTCTTTCAAGCCAATTTCTAATCCATATTTTTCTTTTGTAATTTTTAATACAGCAGTAATTCTCCTACAACATTCTTCAAATTGCTCGTACATCTTTTTAGATTGTCTGCTCTGTGCAATGGGAAGAAAAGTATACCGACAAGTATGGTAACAAGTATTGTGTGAGGCAGAAACTAGCAGATGGGTAGCCAGTCCAGCGCCAACTAGGACATTCCTACTGGAAATCCAGTTCCATGTGATTTGGTCTTTAGCGAAATGATGGCATGTGGTGTAAGTTATGCCTTATGTATTATTTAATTTGTTTGCATTGCTTCAGTTGATGGTACATAGTGTATTGCAATAACCTAAATTTTATAGTGCTTGATGAAACCACCCTGAGTGGCTCTGAAAAATTGTAAATTTGATTTATTAGTATTTATTAGCGCTGAGCCGATACCACTTTCAACTGATACTGATTCTCTTACCGATGCTTAAAATTTGAAATAATTAAAAGTTGTTCTAAGTATTGATCAATATTGATGTGTTAAGCATTGTGCTCCAATTATATGCATCAATTTACCAACAAATTTGTTTTAAAATATTCAAAAATTACATCAGAATGTTAAACTATATGTTATGTAATCACAAAATCCAGTTTTTCGCACAAAATATAAAGAAAATTTGAATTGTAAATAATTTCCATGTACCAACGAGAACGAGAACAAGTCTCTGCACAAGAAGTGACGCGAGATGGCTCCACCAATGAAGAGTGAGAGAAACGGGATTGCGTAATGGACGACTTGAGTTACCCGCTTTCCCTGATTTGCTCTGTCAGCGTTGCAATCTTTTGAAAATGATAATACTGTACACACATGGCAAATGGACCGTATTTTTGTCTCCAGGTCTGTACGCTTGGTTTAAGAATTTCTTAGGGAAATATTAGGGATAAAACAACAAGTGCAAATTTTGACAAGCCGTACATTTTAGCATATGGACTAAGGTGTGGACTGTATGTCCGTACATGCCATGAAATTTCTGTACAGGTACAATACTGACCATACGGTTGGCAACGTTGTGCTTTCACCACTCCATTTCCCTTCTCCTCCTCTGCTGCTATGCGCGACCCTGTTCTACAGTTAACTGGAACAGGGTTTAGCCTCCACAAAAATGCTGTACACTATTTTTGTGGACCACGTGAGAAACCAAGATGCCGGAAAAGTATTGGCTGTGGTATCTGTAAATAATTTCGAACAAACATTCTGTTACTGATACTATGGGTATCGGCCGATGGGGATGCATTGGTATCGACTCGGCCCTAATATTTATTATTATTATTTTCAATCTGTAAGTTCAACAAGCAACACATAAAAAGTAGTACACACACACACCTTTTTCGAATGCATGGAAATATATCTGAGGGAGATTTTACATCAAAGCAACAAGTGACAGGTGACTGACACGTGTTGCTTGGGAACGAGCCAATCTGCAGTACCGTTTCACACCATACTGTGACGCAACCCTGCATTTTATTGGTGAAATCCACAAGTAGCACATGTCGCCTCTCGCTTTGATGTGTATGTCTCCATGGGAAATTACTGTTTCACATCTTCAGTCTATTTCAGAAAAAGAAAAGACAAAGTTACATTGACTGGCGCTGGCTGGACTCCCGTCAAGTCCAGTGTGGCTATCGTATTACTGTGCATGTGCAGTGAAGACTGTGACCGTTGGGAGTTTATTACTGGTCACTAGCAGAGGGATGGAAACTCAGATTTCAGTTAACTAGAGCAACAAACAAAGCTAGCAGGAGTATGCATCCCTATCAGTCAATACCTGGCACCTAAATTTTCAACTTTTTCAATTTTTTCTTTTTTCATTGTTTGAGTTCGCGTATGGAAATTTCCATTACCTTTTTTTTGTAAAGTAACGAGTGTAGTATGTGTTTTTTTTAATGTTTGTATGTTTTCTATATCATGTGTATCATTAAATCAGAATAATAACATGCCATTATATATTTTCGCACTGTTGCTAGCCAAATTTTAAAATCTGTAGTGATACGGTAGAGTTGGTAATACAGTGCTCTTCACAGCCAAGTCGCCTGTTGTGAGAGGATGTCTGCTGGCAAACTAGATGCAACATCCACGTAACTGGAACCACTAGCTATGTATTGAAATAAGCTCATACAATTACATTGACAGTTACAAATAAAATGATCACATACCTTGTTACAAGAGGTGTTAGAAATGTTGTTCTCCTGCTTCTACACATTTATGGTATCTTTTTAGGAAAATTTCACTAACGCATCAGTTCCTTTTTTGAAATTGCTTAATTTCCTCTCCTGATATTTTCTTTGAATTCTTCTGATGTATGACTTCAGGTTTAAAAGCTTGGTAGCTCACCATGCAGACGTCATGGAAACGTCTGTTTCTTGTGCGAGGCACCGGAGGGATTTTTGAGGAGTATGTTCCAGTCATACTCCAACATTGTCTACTTTCTCCTCAATAAGCACATGCCGTTTCACTCTTCACTTCTTATCAAGAACAGACCCTGTTTTCCTAAATTTGTTCACAAGTTTTGGAACACTGTCTCTGTGTGGAACAGAAACGTCTGGGAATTCTGCTGCAAAACTCTTTCTAACAACCCTACAAGAATGAAGTAAGAGTCGTACATAAAAATTTGTTGTTTTAAATTGTACGCATTGTTAGACCAAAAACTCAATATGCTCACCAAGGCAGAATTTATTTTATTTTAAAAACAAACTAAACGTTACGTTTCAACCTTCTAGCAAGGTCTTCTTCAGACTCTGTACCAACTCAACTCATAAAAGGACTTAAGTTGAATGGGAAGAAGATGAGAATGTTTAGCTTAGACGTGAAAAGTATGTTCCCAAGCATCAAGAGGGAACACATTTTGGACATTGTTAGAAAGAGAATGGGCCAAGAAATTATAGGAGAATGGAACAGTGAAAGGGTAGTGAAGGAGCTGGAAACCATTTGGAGTAACGGTTACAGTAAAATGAGGGATAAAATAATGTTAATGAGTGAAGGACTGAATATAGGTTCTAGCCCAGCATTGGCTGAATTGGTTATGAATGAATGGGAAAAGAAAGTGGTCGAAAAAGGAGGTGACGAAATAATTCTGTTTTGCAGATATATGGACAATTGTTTTGGCATATGGAAGGGCACAAAGAGGCTGGTCGACATATTTGCCAAAGAAATACAAGATGAAGAAAGAGGGATATTGCTGGAACTCAAAATAGAAGAAGACAAGCTATCTAGATATATTGATGAAAAGGAAGAGAGGACAAGAAATTGAAACCGCTTGGTATCAGAAGAAGTGTGCAGCAGGGGTATTCTGCCACAAAAGAAGTGATGTAAGTGAGGTGACGAAAATAAATTTTATAAAGAATATGGAGGACAGAATCAAGAAAATATGCATGAAAGAATGTGAAAAAGGAGGCAAAATAAATAGCCAATGGAAACAGCTGGAAAAGAATGGCTAGACTGGACATAAACAGAAGAAGGATGAAAATTGGCAGGGGAGAAGAGGAAGAGAAAGGAAAAGAGGTGGTGTGGCATAAGGAGTGTGGGGAAGACCGCAGAAAAGATATGCAAAGTGCTTAGGAAAGCGGGCATTGAAACTTACAGGAAGGGAGGATGAAGCATCTTAAGAATAGAAAAGAATGCAAAGAAGAAAAAGGAAAACAGAGAAGAGGAAGAGGAAAGTATTATCTACGAAGTGAAGTGTAAAGAATGTCAGAGTGTGTACATAGGAGAAACGAAAAAGAGGCTGAAAGACAGGTTGAAACAACATAGGGATGATGTACGACTTGAGAGAGAGAAATGCTATATTTAAGCACACGAGAGAAACAGGACATGACAGAGTTGGATGAGGCTAAGCAGATATTAAGGGAGAAGAGAATACTAGTGAGAAAATGGAAGGAGGCCAAGGAAGTAGAGAAGAAAGGAGAAGAAGACACAATGAACTGGAATGGGGGACTGAAGTTAAACAAAGAATGGAAGAAGGTGTTAGAAAGAGTGGAAAGGACAAGAGCATGAGATAAGGAGTCCAACCACTTTCCAGATGAAAAGAAATGTTTATCTAAATCGCCTGTCAGGTGAAACAACAGTTGACAGGAGAAGGCCACCTGCTGGAACACCTGGAAAGGAATGTTTCAGATAAACAACTTTCTAATATTCTTGTGTCTGGAGGGGAGTGATTTTTGTGTATATATATATATATATATATATATATATATATATATATATATATATATATATATATATATATATATATATCTTCCTGTTTTGTACCTTATTTCATTTGTATTTGGTAAAGAGTCTGAAGAAGACCTTGCTAGAAGGTTGAAACGTAACGTTTAGTTTATGTTTTAAAATAAAATAAATTCTGTCTTGGTCAGCATATTGAGTTTTTGGTTATCATGGAAACAAGGCTTAATTGTGTTAGCATTATTAGACTGCAGAAAGGCACCAGTAATACGTAAACTAACACAAAACAGTCTAAAACACTTGGTAGTACCTTAACACTTCACAAACATCAGCTATCTGGATACTGAAGCACAGAGAGAAGGAGGGTATGCCAAGGTCAGCATGAAGTTGTGACTCTAAATGCCGGCAGATGTGCTCTTACTGCCCGGCACACTAGCTGCCACTCATGGGCGCCGACTTGTCAAAATTATTGGGGGGGCCCCTCTGTCACTGAAATAAATTGATGAATGACTCACTCCCTCCCTTTTGTAAGTTTTGGCCTCGGTGTTTGGAATCTCATAAAAGCCCATGAATTTCTCAAGAATATCAAAATTTTTATTCACAGCTCGAATGCATAATATTAATTGTCCACGGATGGATATGTCACAAGTTTCGTCAACCATAATAGCAAAATATTCCCGACTTTTAATATCTGCTACCATGGAGCGCAAAACAGATCTCCCAAATATATCAATGATCTTGTTCTGAATGTCATGTGAGAGCCATTTGTAGCCCGAACGTCCCATCCACTACCCTAGTTCATGGACATTGTCTTTTAAAACTCTTTTTAGTAAAAATTTTAACAATACTCATAATTACATACTTAGTATATAGTAATAAGTCATGTGTTTTGCTGTCTCTGGTCATAGCCCCCCAAAGTTGATGGAACATTTCAAATGTGTATTTAAAGTTAAGTTCATGTGGCACAATTCAGAGTAAACTTTACAAGAGAAGCAAAATATTACATTAGATCCTCTTAAGCAAACTTATTTGGGGGGCTCTGCCCCCACATCGTTAACATTGGGGGAGCTCGAGCCCCCCAAAGCCCCATGGAGTCAGCGCCTATGCTGCCACTCCATGGGGGAACTGGACTGTGAAAAGCACTGGTACCATTAATCGATTCTGTTCTTAACTTTTTCCTGGCTATACCTCATTACGCAATTTTTCAACACCACATCTCCTGTCCTTTCTAAACTTAGACTACTTATCAGCGCCATCTACTGAATAATTTTAGGTATCTTGACAAAACTGTCAATGGCAAAATTCATTGCAACACGCTCCTCCAGGAGTTCCACTTTTGAGTGCCTATGCGCACAACATGCAACACAAATATATTTTACCTAAAAAAAAGCCTAGACTGGAAATTCAAAAAGAGATCGCTCTTCCACAAACTTCCCACTCAATATAACGACCTCCCATCAAGTGCTGATGTATTTTCCACAGAGTATGCCTTTCAGTCAACCATCAGAACATATGTTGCCAAATAATATTTAATTGTGCTATCTTGACTTATTTATATTAAACTCTTGTTTAATTTTGTTATTTTTATTTTTGTTCTTTTCATTGTTACTGATTTCAGCGTAAAATGGCTACGTGCTGTATCTGAAATTTTCTCAATAAATAAATTTAGTGATTGTACATTCAGCAAGTTTTATTTTGATGGCATTCTAGACAAAGCAATCCCGATCATTCATAAACATTACTTCATTCATTCCCCTCCCCCTGCTAGTATGTTTACATCCTTTAAAGTAATAATTGTGCCTTATTACACATTGAAATCACAGTTACTTATACGAATGAGGTTCGAAAAGTGCCCCTTCATGGTCGGATTTTAAGAAAATTATGTATGTCCGCAGACCTGCCCCCTCCCCCTTTTCCTGTTGTGGAGAATCACGTTTACCTTGTTAATAAGGAAAATGTAATGTAAAGAACATACATGCAGCACTTAAATTCTTAGTAATATCAAGTATTATTATGCTTCCCAAAAATCCACGATCAGTACTTCAAACACTTAAGTATGTAAAGCATACTTAATTCTAGTTTTTCTACAGATTTGTAATACTTTTGATTGCCAATCTGTGCCATAGAGAAACCTCCACAATTGGATTAATGGAGAAATTTAGAATAAATATATGTTAATTTTGAAGAGGACAAGGAATTACAACAAGCTCGAAACTGAAAGTCTATGAAACATGCGAGCTTTTTAAGGCAGAGACGAAAAGACCCACCACAACATCCACCCACTGCCTTTCCATCTATTTTCTGAAACTTAAACTTTCATGAGGAATCATAGAAGAATGTATGATTTCCATAGTTATTTCTTATTCCGAGCCCTGTGTTTCCCATCTTTATATTTACAAACCATTCACAAAGGATACATGCATACATTCCACTTCCATGATAACCACATACATTAGCTACTTATACTTGTTCACAAGATGAATATGTAACATCAATTATACATTGAAAGAAAATTAAAAATAAGTTACTTCTACATAAATCTTCAAATATTTACAGTTGATAAAATTGTAATTATTCACATTTAACTGCAACACAAATTATTTATCACTGAATAATTTACAGAGGGTAGTAAATATTGTATTCTCAATATCTACATAATATAATTCTTTAAGCAGGAAATCTTTTGGTCAATAGTTTTTGTTTGTAATTCTGTCTCCATTGTCAATTTCATCTGCCACATAATTATGCACACTTCTTTTAGAATCAACAGCCATTTTGTTTTGTCAGCATGCCTCTCTTTCATTGTCTACTCACTCTTTCCATGAACCACAGACAAACTGGAACATTTTGGAATCAATTTCAACCGCAGAAGGTTCTCCAGTGGTAATCTCAATGCAACCACTGAGTCTTCATGAAGGTTTTCTACCATCATGCCTTTGTTAATAGAAAATTCACTTTTGACACTTGCATTTCCGTATGAAAGAAGAGTAAAATTTTCAATACCTTCTTAAGTTCCTCAAATTCACCATTGTTACCAATCAAATTGTAGTAGAAAGTGTCCAACCTATCTGATTGCATGTTGAATCTTTCAAAATTAACCTGCTATTCCCTCTCAGGTACCCGGTTTCCTTTGCAGTACATGGTGAAATGTGTTTTTCCTATGGCTGAGCCAATACTGATGCCCATGTTATGGTATTGACATTGGAAAGTATCAGTTTGAATTCATCTACTGATACGAGCCAATACTTTTCCAGGATATTGGTCTGCAAAAATGCCACGCGACACTTTGCCAGTCTAATTATCCTGGAAATTATGCAAAATTCAAACTTCCTTTTTGTTTTGCAGCAATTTTGCATGAAGAACTGTGTTTTGTGATTACATAACATCTACTTTAATATTTATTCTAATGTAATTCTTGAATATTGTAAAGCAAATTTCTTGGTAAACTGATGCATGTAATTGGAGAATAATATTTACACACCAACACTGATCAATATTTTGAACAAATTTTATTTATTGCAAATTTCAAGTATCGGTATTGGTATCAGTGGAAATTGGTAAGAGTATTGGTATCATGTCAAAGTAGTATCGAGCCAGCCTGTTTCTCATAAGTAGGGCTCGGAAGTTGAAGACCTATAAATTGCCAATAAAAAGACCTATAAAAAGACCTAAAAATATAAAAAAAATGGATCTAAAAATGGAAAAAAAGGACGTATAAATGTGATCTAAATTAATTAGTAACTTCAGTTTTAATTACATATTTAATGAATAAAAAAATACAAAATTTTGGTGGTATGGAACACACAGTGCGAAGAAACTATATGAATGAAATGCATCTTCTTTCAGACATTATATATTTTTTAGATTAACATAATTTGAAAAATCATATTTGAAGAATCATATTTGCGACCTTCCAGACAAGTTATGGTTAAAGGACCTTGTACAATACCTCCTTCAGTCGTCCAAAAATGTCTTTCTCTCGTTTCTGGGATGGTTCAAATATATTTATTTATTTATTTTTCTTTACTACAGAAATGATGTTTAAGAGGTGATGAAGTGATGATGATTCGAATTGAGAATGGGCTCAATTGAGGTAGTCGAAAGAAGGTGAAGTTGCAAAAAAAGCCGTTAAGACCTAAAAAAAGGCTAAAAAAGGACCAATAAGCCAAAAAATGCCGAAAAGGAAGAAAAAGGACAAATAAAACCCATCTTTTTGTGGCCTACAATGACCCAAAATGAACATATATTATGTTGGGCCTCGTCTTTGGACACTAGGAAAAAAAAAAGATTTTTCCTCAACTTCCGAGCTCTACTCATAAGAGTTCTTGAAAGTACATAATGTACATGACTTTCATTCAGACTTTGATTAGCAAAGATTTCTCTTGGAATCAAACAGGAAAGACTTCACATAAATCTACACCTCATGGTACTTCTTTCAAGGATTTTCGTACACATAGCTGCCAGAAACCTTGTGCATTGTAGCAAGCACTCCTGCTGTTGTCTCTCATTAGTTGCACTACAACTCAAGAATTTCTTTGCAGAAAACCCATATCCACTTTAAGACCACTGTACACTTCGTATCATACCCTTAGGTATGAGGGGTATTATTGAGAATGTAGCTCACTTAATCATTCATCCTTGATGGTGGAGCAACTAGCTGCTCATTGTGAGCTCGATGGTAAGGAGCTAGAGGTACTAAAGTAATAAGATACACTAACCAAGAACTAAAAATGGCAAACAATTAACACATTTGAATTTTAAAACCTTCGAACCTGAATCATACATGGTAAGGGCATTGGTCAGAAGTAGCAAGCTACTTGTAGCATCGCTACTGTAGCTAGCTACAAAATTTGTAGCGGTAGCTGTAGCGACGCTACATTTTGAAAATTGTAGTTGTAGCGGTAGCGAAGCTACAAAATTCCTGTAGTTGTAGCAAAAATTTCGATACAGCTACATTTTTTCTCAGCATTTTGAGGTGAATTTTGAATGTGGCAACAGCGTCAGAAAAAATCGACAGTAACCCTTAATTTTGCAGGGGGTTCATAAAGACAGTCTATTACATGGAGATACAGATTATCTGGATTGTAGGTTATTGATATCTGCGTAATTCATTTAATTAGTATCTGAATAATTCAGATATCCAGATAACTAACTGACATATATGAATATATTCCTGCTAACAGCTATGTTTTTTTAGCTGCATCGTTATTTTGGGGAGAAACATGCCTCGTTTGCTGCACCACTGGAGAAAAGTGCCTCATTTGCATCACCCCCAGAACAAATCCTGTGGATATTCATGGTGTAAGAGACACCAAAATGTCATTAATTGCTGTGTAAGACACAACTTGCAGTCCAAAAACGAGCGATGGATTCTCCACTGCACTGACAAAGGAATAGTGCCAGCAATAAATGGCTCAGTACGTAAACAGCATTGATCATCGTCAGTATATAGGATCTCACCAGCAAGAAATTATTGTTACATGAATATTATTGTTACATGAATGATAGAGTTTCTGGAATTAGAATTACTTTCGTGATAGTATTTGTTCACAAATTTTAAAATTACAATACGTTTAGAACACTCAGGTTTACACAACAGTTTCCTCAATAATTTTATCATATTGCAAAAAGTATGTACGAGTTATTGACTTTCCTGCATAAATGACAATTTTCTTTAGTTAATATACATAGTTTTCAAATTTATGTATTTCTCCTACTTTTGCGTCACTTTTCTGTAACTTTTGCTAATCATGGCATCATCATCATCATCCTTTGCAGCTTCCTGCCTCTGGCTGGGTCGGCATAGAAGTCAAACCTCTCCATTTTTTTCCTGGTCTTCCACCACTCCTCTCTTTCCACGGTGTTCCAATCTTGACCTCTTCTCCTAACACTCTCCGCTATCTGCTCTTTCCACCGACATCTTGGTCTCCACCTTGATCTTATTCCCACTCCTTGTGCATTGTAAGCTCTTACTGGTAGTCTTTCTGCATCCATCCTCTTCATGTGTCCGAACCATCTCATCTGTGCCTGATCTATTCTGTCCTGAAGCTTCACTACACCCACTGTCTGTCGTATCTCCTCATTTCTTATTCTATCCCTTCTAGTCTTCCTCACAAGACTCCTTAAAAATTTAATCTCCACTGAATGCATATTTTCTTTGTCTCTCTATGTCATTGTCCAAGTCTCTGCTCCATATGTAATTATTGTCACATAGTATGTGTTATATATAACCTTCTTGCATTTTATAGGTACATCCCTGTCCCATATTCATCTTTAGTGTTGCCCACGGGACGAGACGGGACAGGCTTTTAAAAATTCAAGACGAGACGAGATTGATCATGTGTCCCGAGACAAACGAATATTTTCGAGACAAGACAGCATTTCACAGCATTTCCACAAGACGAGACAGGCCAAATTCGAATCCTTTGATATAGTCCGCAACCTATTTGTCCTCTTCTGTTTACCTCCTCTTCTATTCTTCAACTTCTCTCAATCATGACAATGAGTATGAATGGTTTATTTAATTATTCTCTTATCTATAGTCGCTTTCTGCCACTTTCGGCTAATTGTGAGAACGAGGAAGAATGATGAATGATGAGCAGTGTGGGGAATGGAGGATCTCATCCTCCCAACTTGGCGTCTTTCCTAGTTTTTTTGTTTTGAGTCCATTTTATGCATAGATAAGCTGATCGAGACTGGATCCTAACCACTATGTACCTCCGTTGGGTATCGAACCTGGGGCCCCTTTTGTAGTCAAAGGGCTCCACGTACTTTTCATTCAAAATGCTGACTTCATATCAGTCTATAAAAAATTAAATATTTATTCTCAAAAAAATAAGTTGATGTGAACATAAAAAACTTAATCCTACCAAATTTTATTTGTATATAGTTGTAATAATTAATTTGGGTAACACCCTAATTGCAATATTCATATATCAAATTTGAATTGATATGCCACTTGCATAGGTATGGTATTCTCAAAAACTATAGTAAAAATAAGTAACTGAAGTAACACTGCTATCAAAATTATCGAATGACTGGAATCATGATAACAAATAACAGAATCTATTTACCAGTAGTAGGGGATTTTTTAATACCCATATCATTTTTTTATGCAGAAGTAGCGCAAAAAGTAGCGAAGTAGCGAGTAGCAAACAGGAGTAGCGTAGCAAGCTACTTTTTGGAAGAGTAGCTGTAGCTGTAGCGAAGCTACTTTTAAAATGTAGCGTTCTGATCACTGGGTAAGGGTAGGCTAATTACCTGTCTAACGTGAACTCTGATGATGAAATTGAAATGAAGTTATAGAACGAAGTGTAAGCCTGTACTGAAGGCTTGCTTGGCAAGCTAAGTCAGTAACACTGACTTTGCAGACCAAAACCAAAGAGCGCTGTTCACTATCCCAAGCCAATCCGAAGAGTGTTCTTCTACCTTTCTCCTCTATTCCTCTACCAGTGGAGACTTGCTCCACTCCGATTAGTCAAGTTTTGACTTCCTATATCTTAGTAAAATTACAACCTGTTTACCTGTGAGCAGAACTCCAGGAAGTCTCTTTACACTTGATTCTGCATATTTGACATGCCTAAGAAGAGCAACTGGCTGGTAGAATAAGTGAACGACCGTTGGTCAGATTGAAGCTTTGAAGCTTCTGGAAAATGTACAGGCTTACGCTTTGTTACGACTTGTCTTTCATCATTTACTTCCACTCTCAACAGTTTGAGTGTGATATCAGAAAAAATATAAATATGCTGACCAAGGCAGTAATTTATTTTATTAAAAACATAAACTAAACGTAACGTTTCAACCTTCTAGCAAGGTCTTCATCAGACTCTGTATCAAGTACAAAAGTAACAAGATACACAAGAAGGGCATTATATATACACAAACTTCACTCCCTCCAGACTATTAGAAAGTTGTTAGGAACTTTCTAGCAGGTGGCTTTCACTTTCCAACTGTACTTTCACCTAAAAGGCTAAACATAATTACTTTCATATAGAATGTGAAGAGATATTCATATAGAATATCTCACGCTCTTTTTCCTTCATTTTTCTCCCTTCTCCTCTCCTCTTTCTCTCTTGTCCTTTCCACTCTTTCTAACACTTTCTTCCATTCTTTGTTTAACTTCAGTCCCCCATTCCAGTTCATTGTGTCTTCTTCACCTTTCTTCTCTATTTCCTTGGCTTCCTTCCATTTTCTCACTAACATTCTCTTCTCCCTTCCTATCTGCTTAGCCTCATCCCACTCTATGTCATGTCCTGTTTCTCTCGTGTGTTTAAATATCGCATTTCTCTCTCTCTTAAGTCGTACATCATCCCTATGTTGTTTCAACCTATCTTTCAGTCTCTTTTTTGTTTCTCCTATGTACACACACTGACATTCTTTACATTTTACTTCGTAGATAATCCCTTCCTCTTCCTCTTCTCTGTTTTCCTTTTTCTTGTTTGCATTCTTCGCTATTCCTAAGATGCTTCTTCCTCCCTTCCTGTAAGTTTTAATGCCCGCTTTCCTAAGCACTTTGCATATCTTTTCCGTGGTCTTCCCCATACTCCTTATTCCAAACCTTCTCTCTTTTTCTTTCTCTTCATCTTTTTCTTTCTCTTCATCTTTTTCTTTCTCTTCCAATTCTCCCCTTCCTCTTTTCTTCCTTCTTCTGTTTATGTCTAGTCTATCCTGCTTCTCATAGCCATTCTTTTCCAGCTGTTTCCATAGGCTATTTATTTTGCCTTCTTTTTCACATTCCTTCGTGCATATTTTCGTTATTCTGTCCTCCATATTCTTTATGAAATTTCTTTTTGTCACCTCACTTACATCACTTCTTTTGTGGCAGAAAACCCCTGCTGCACACTTCTTCTGATGCCAAGCGGTTTCAATTTCTTCTCCTCTCTTCCTTTTCATCAATATATCAAGGTAGCTTAACTTGCCTTCTTCTTCTATTTCAAGTTCCAATAAAATCCCTCTTTCTTCATATTGTATTTCTTTGGCAAAAATGTCGACCTGCCTCTTTGTTCCCTTCCATATGCCAAAACAATCGTCCACATATCTGCAAAACAGAATTATTTTGTCACCTCCTTTTTCTATCACTTTCTTTTCCCATTCATTCATAACCAATTCAGCCAATGCTGGGCTTAGGCTAGAACATATATTCAGTCCTTCATTCATTAACATTATTTTATCTCCCATTATACTGTACTTGATACAGAGTCTGATGAAGACCTTGCTAGAAGGTTGAAACGTTACGTTTAGTTTATGTTTTTAATAAAATAAATTACTGCCTTGGTCAGCATATTTATATTTTTTCATAATCATGGAAACAAGGCTTCATGGTGTTATAATTGGACATTTTCCAAGGCTGATGAGGAAAATTAACAACTGGAAGGACTTGAAGAGGAAAGAAATACACAAAGACGAACAAGAGAAGTTTCTGAGAAAATGTTTGGAGAGAGGCACAGCGCCTAAAGGATTAAAAATAAGTAAGAAGGGAGTGGTTTGCAATACCAGGAGATGGAAGATATTGGTTCAGAAAATGGAAAAAGAACTGATATGGAATGAAATAAGGGCAAGACGAAAGGAGATAAAAATAATAAAGGAGAACCTCAAAAGAATTGAAAAAGCTATTGAAGATGGTCTCACCATTTTTACGAGAGAATATACATTTTACGAAATGAAAAGCTGGCAGGAGAAATTTAGAGAGAAAATAAAAATAAAGTTGAAGAAGAAAGGAGAGGGACTAGGATGGAAAGAAGAAAGGGGAGAAGAGGAAGAAGAAGAGGATACCAGAAGAAGAGTTGTGGTAATAGGGAACGTAGACTTATCAAAAGAAGAGGAAGCTTTTTTAAAACCAGGTAGAGGTTTCAAAGTTAAAGAAAGAAATGTAGATTATGAGGAAGTTATATATGACATTGAAGAAGCAGTACTCCACATAAAAGAAGAACCAGCTAGAGACAGGATTAGAAGAAGAACAGCAGCCATACTGAAGAAAGAAATGGGAAAACAAATAAAAGTAGATAATTTGAGTCAGAAAGAAAGGGAAGGTATGAAGAAAATCAAGAAAAGAAATGATGTGGTGATAGAGCAGGCAGATAATAGAGGAGCAATTGTGGTGATGGAAAGAGAATGGTACGAGAGGAAGTTTGAAGACCTAAAAGAAAACGGATATGAGGATATTTGTGGAACAGAAGAAGAACAAACTATAAAAGAAAGGGTCATACAAGACTGTAGGAGGAGTGGATTCAAGAAATGCATAAAGGAGACAGGAAGACTACCAAGCTTGAAAGGCTTTCCAAAGATACACAAAGAGGAGATAAAGTTAAGACCAGTAATGAATTGCAGAAACAATATTTTGGAACCCTTGGAAAAGAAATTAAAGAAAGTTATTGAAGTGTTAGTAACACAGTAAGAAAGCAGAGCAGTTAAGAACAGTGAGCAAGTAGTAGACCTCATAAAAGGTCTTAAGTTAAATGAGATGAAGTCGACAATGTTTAGCTTAGATGTAAAAAGTATGTTCCCAAGCATCAAGAGGGGACACGTTTTGGACATTATTAAAAAGATAATGGGAAAGGAAATTATAGGAGAATGGGATAGTGAAAGGGTAGTGAAGGCGCTGGAAACCATTTGGAATAACGGTTACAGTATAATGGGAGATAAAATAATGTTAATGAATGAAGGACTGAATATAGGTTCTAGCCTAAGCCCAGCATTGGCTGAATTGGTTATGAATGAATGGGAAAAGAAAGTGATAGGAAAAGGAGGTGACAAAATAATTCTGTTTTGCAGATATGTGGACGATTGTTTTGGCATATGGAAGGGAACAAAGAGGCAGGTCGACATTTTTGCCAAAGAAATACAATATGAAGAAAGATGGATTTTATTGGAACTTGAAATAGAAGAAGAAGGCAAGTTAAGCTACCTTGATATATTGATGAAAAGGAAGAGAGGAGAAGAAATTGAAACCGCTTGGCATCAGAAGAAGTGTGCAGCAGGGGTTTTCTGCCACAAAAGAAGTGATGTAAGTGAGGTGACAAAAAGAAATTTCATAAAGAATATGGAGGACAGAATAACGAAAATATGCACGAAGGAATGTGAAAAAGAAGGCAAAATAAATAGCCTATGGAAACAGCTGGAAAAGAATGGCTATGAGAAGCAGGATAGACTAGACATAAACAGAAGAAGGAAGAAAAGAGGAAGGGGAGAATTGGAAGAGAAAGAAAAAGATGAAGAGAAAGAAAAAGAGAGAAGGTTTGGAATAAGGAGTATGGGGAAGACCACGGAAAAGATATGCAAAGTGCTTAGGAAAGCGGGCATTAAAACTTACAGGAAGGGAGGAAGAAGCATCTTAGGAATAGCGAAGAATGCAAACAAGAAAAAGGAAAACAGAGAAGAGGAAGAGGAAGGGATTATCTACGAAGTAAAATGTAAAGAATGTCAGTGTGTGTACATAGGAGAAACAAAAAAGAGACTGAAAGATAGGTTGAAACAACATAGGGATGATGTACGACTTAAGAGAGAGAGAAATGCGATATTTAAACACACGAGAGAAACAGGACATGACATAGAGTGGGATGAGGCTAAGCAGATAGGAAGGGAGAAGAGAATGTTAGTGAGAAAATGGAAGGAAGCCAAGGAAATAGAGAAGAAAGGTGAAGAAGACACAATGAACTGGAATGGGGGACTGAAGTTAAACAAAGAATGGAAGAAAGTGTTAGAAAGAGTGGAAAGGACAAGAGAGAAAGAGGAGAGGAGAAGGGAGAAAAATGAAGGAAAAAGAGCGTGAGATATTCTATATGAATATCTCTTCACATTCTATATGAAAGTAATTATGTTTAGCCTTTTAGGTGAAAGTACAGTTGGAAAGTGAAAGCCACCTGCTAGAAAGTTCCTAACAACTTTCTAATAGTCTGGAGGGAGTGAAGTTTGTGTATATATAATGCCCTTCTTGTGTATCTTGTTACTTTTGTACTTGATACAGAGTCTGATGAAGACCTTGCTAGAAGGTTGAAACGTTATGTTTAGTTTATGTTTTTAATAAAATAAATTACTGCCTTGGTCAGCATATTTATATTTTTTCATAATCATGGAAACAAGGCTTCATGGTGTTATAATTGTGATATCAGCTTTTACTAGAACATTTTAACAAACTTCCTCATAAGTTCACGAAGCAATTCTTCACATTGAACTGACAAAAATGGTGCTAATGGTTCTGACAATGAACTTTCTGAGAAAACGTTCAATATCTTCAGCTACAACACAAAATAAATGCTAATTTTGGTAAAGTCAATGGATCATTAACTGCTTGTTGAACATCCCCAGTTTCTACATACTTAGGAAGATAATTTTTGTAGTTCCAAGTATTTTTTGATATGTGGCAATAAGTCAATTGGACACTGAGCAACCTCATCTAATTTGGCAAAATTTCTTAGGAAACATGTGCGCATGAAAAAAGTCTGTTTGCCGAACATGATTTTCTTTTAAAAGTCTGTAGATACTCTTCATCATTCATAAACATCATCATCACCATCATTTGCCATTTCCTGCCTTTGGCTGGGTTGGCATAGGGGTCAAGTCTCTCCACTTTTTTCTGGTCTTCCACCACTCCTCTCTTTTCACGGTGTTCCAATCTTGTCCCATTTTCCTAACACTCTCCGTTACCTGCTCTTTCCACTAACATATTGGTCTCCCCTTTGGCCTTATTCCCACTCCTTGTACATCATATGTTCTTCAAAAGTTCATTAATATTCCCACCAGTTAGAGTGAGTCCTGTTTCGAATGATTCATGAATAATGTGTAAACCCATGTGCAAGACCTTGGGGCTTTCATCATTGGTTTCGATTTCAGAAGCCAAATTATGAAGAAATTTCCAGTTCTCAAAAGGTCCATCCATGGAAACTTGGATTATTATGGATAATGGTAGACCTTTAATAGATCTTCAGCAGTACAGTGGCCAAGAAACATGGAATTCAAGTACCTAGTTGACACCTGGTTACAGGTGGTGTTCAAAAATGAATTAGTAAACCCATTTGATCTTGCTGAATTACATGATTGTTTACTTACTCAGCACTTCAAATAACTGTGACTTCAAGTGTAATGCCAAACCATACACAACAATATATCATGTCTTTGTTCAACCTATTGAAAACTTTTGAGCTATTTCATTATCAGAATTCAGGAAACATAACTTAAATATGAAATCAAAGCCACTGCAGGAATTGAATGAAAAATGTCCCAAGACTATTTTTATAGCCCATTTGGATCTCAGCACCTGCTACTTCTTTAATTACATACTGAGAGAGAATACTTGGCTTTGGTGCTTCTGGGTTCCCATTTACAGGAGTACTGCTTGTACAGGCACTGGATACTAGTGTAACGAGTGCACTCACGATCCCCGAAATGACGTGTCAATCATACCCCGGCACGGGGCCAAACGTCGTTATGTGTACGGGAGACCGGTCGTGACTCTCGGTCCAGGTTTTCAAGTTCGGTACTGAGACGGTCGTTTATTGTCATAGTATTGCGAGGCGGAGATTAATACCTTGAAATGTTACACTGTTTTGTTTACCTTTGATATGTAGATTCGAACAATCATAAAACACTAATAGCATAATATCTGGTACCTGAAAAACGTCAAATAACAACACTGACGAACGGTAAAAAAGTGAATATATATTGTAACAACAAAAAATATTGCAATCAACAACTGTTTACAAAACCTCCTCACTCTCACAACATTCACGCTATCTCTCTTTCACACACATGAGGTATTTTTACATGTGAAGTATGGATACAAATCATGGATCTCATTAACATATCATTCCTTTTAATTTTTAAACCTTTATGTGAATTTAGGGCATTTGTCTGCCAGCTCCTGTGCTCTTTTAAATTAACTTAAGTGCCAGCCCTCGGAAAGCGGTTAACTAAGACAATTGGCTCGGCGTGGTTAAATCTTTCGTTCGAATGAACGTGTGCATCGAGTCGTAAGCACGACATATACAAGTTGCTCGGACGGGGGTATTACACACAAGCCTCTCTCGTCCAATGAGAACAACTACTCAATTACATAGTGATGCAAAAACTTAATTGGCTCCAGCTGCCGGAATACACTAATCAATCGTCGGCGCGAGCAAAAATTACCTTAAAAACCACTATGCAACAAATAATACTATTTCACGCACACGACCTTGCAATAAAAACAACTACGCTTTCCACAATTAAAAGGACTCATCAGTCAACTATCGACAAATTAAATGGCGCGACGGGGCGGTCGGTTACACAAAAAATGGAGCACACTTTGACAATTTACACTAAATATTAAAGAAATGAAATGGAGCTTCTAACGCTGAATGCAGACAATTAAATTAGCACATCTGAACATGAAATAACTCTTTTTTATAACAATACCAAAATTATCAGACGCGGGAATTAGGTTTAGTTTTTTCCTGAGTAACTTTGCGAATAAGTGAGACTTCGGCGTTAACAGTACGGTGTTGATTCTAACGACGCACGTTTACATGTACATGAGACCCTCTGAAGTATACTGTACCAGACTCTGCTACATGGCGTGGTCATTCATCTCTCCTGGACGCGGGACTTGCACACGGTTCCTTTGTGGCGGAATTGTCCTCCGAGGTCGATCGCGACGAAGAATAATTGCGACGATCTGGTGTACTTGCACCTCCTTAGTACTTCGGGCGTTCCTCTTGCCACTAGCGTCGGATGTACGTGGTCACGCGCCGGTTCGGAATCTCTCTGGTGACTGGCTTCGATTCGGCGTCGTTCTGGAAGCGTCGTTCTGGAGTCGTCCTTCAATCTCTCCCTCTGGCTTCGATCGGCGTCGTTCTGAAGACGTCCTTCGGGCTTTGGTTGGTGTCGTTCTGAAAACGTCCTTCGGGCTTTGGTTGGGACGTCGATCTGAAAGCGTCCTTCGGGCTTTGGGCAGTGTTTGGTTTTGGCGTCGTCTGACTGGCTTCGGCGTCGTTGCAGGCGTCAGGGAAGCGACGCCCCCCTTCTCTATCTTCTTTAGCCCTCCATCCTTATGTAGTCCACGCTTGGCAAAAACAAATCACCGCGTAATCTTCACCAAAATAAGGCGCACACTGGTAACTCCCTATCTGCAAGTCGCTCACAGTACGTAAGGAAACAAAGTTCACGGACACAAAGCAATGATCACGCGAGAGTGTAGCGCGGAGATGCTCTCTCTATGAAATCCGGATAAAAACTGTCTCTGGAATGGTAGCACCGCGTATTTATAAGAGAATCAAATTCGTCCGTTGGGAATGACGCTAAGGTGGCTTCGCTTCCCTTTCTGAGGGGGTGGAAATGACCTCTCTCCATTGTCTTGAAACGCGGTCAAGTGCGCGTCGTCGATCCTTGCAGACTTGAGCCCCAGCTGGCATTCCTGGTCATCCGTGAACATGGGTTCGAACGCCTGCTGCGACTCAAGCTCGGTAGCGGCGAAAATATTCCTTTCGTATCTCCGTGTCGGTGCAAATATGTCATGTCCTAAGCCGAAAAGACAGTTCCGCTGTCACTCAAGAAAGACCCGTTCCCAGCTCCCGACGTCTGCCTCGGATACAAGTTTATCCACAAAATAAAATACCTCACACTTTTATATTTGAACATAAGATGAATCAATAAACATAAATAATTTTTATCGAACTGCGTTTTACATGTCACTAGATACCGTGACATCTCGCCCTCCTTCCGATCAAAAAATTCTGTAGGCGTATAAAATTTTTTACTACTCAGGGGCATGAAATTTTGACTACAAATTTTTTAACACCCTGTACAAGAAAAGTAAACCAGTTCGATAACATAAAACACATGATATAAATGATACCTCCAATTTACATAATAAATATACATTTTATACACTCTCAATAATTTACACAAGAATAGGATAACTGTACCTCACATCCTGATCAGAATTCAAACCAAAGACTCGCTCGTGCTTTTATATCGCGCTAACCACTCTTGGCGCTTTTCGTCGGAGCAGTTCCACCTTTTGCATTTCTCTGCAAAAATACGGCCCGTCGTACATGAACAACGGCTTCTTGATCTTTCCCTTCACTTGCATAGAGCGTGGAAAGTGCGTTAGGAAGGCTTCCCTAAACGCCGAGTACGAATGAAAGTGTCTTTCATTCTGATCCAGCCAGTTCTTTGCTCGACCTTGCATCCAGCCTTTCAGTACAAGCAATCGCTCTCCATCCGTCAGTCCTAACTCCCGGGCTGTTGCTACGAATTCCTCGACGAGGGCAGACGGCGATATCCGGTCGTCCCCGGAGAACTTCTTGAAGTTTTTCTTACATTCGGACGGGTACAAAGCTCTCGCCGACGGTGGTTTAGACCATATGTCGTCCCGGCTTGAAGTTTGGGCTTCGAACGGTCGCGACGATGGAAGATGTAGTCTCGATTCCACTTCGCTTCCTCGGTTGACACCTGTAGTCGGCCTTGCGTCACTCGCGCTTCTTGAAGGCGAAGGAACTTCAGCTGGCTGCGATGACGTCATAGCTGCCGGCTCTCGCGGTGATCCCGGAACGTCGGCTACGTTCAATTGTTGCAGTTTTTCCTCGATTCCCTTTATCTTCTCGGAATTCCCTTCCGCTGGGTTCGCTGCTCGCCGCACTTGTCGCTCGGGGGCATCGTTGCTCCGATTGCAGGCCGACTCCAGCTGTGCACATTGCTGGCCGATGTGTTGCAAAGCTCCTTCCTGCTCACTTACGCTCTGCGCCAGTGTTGCCACCTTGGCTTCCTGTTCATTGACGCGAGCGTCGGTCCTGGCGATCCTGGATTCGATTCGAGCCTCGGATTCTTGGATCGTCTGAAGGAGTTGTTGCTTTATTTCTTCTCCGGAGGCGCGAACCGTCCCTTGGAGGCGTTCTTCCATCCCTCGTACGTCGGTCTGCATCCCTTGCACCTCAGCCTGCAATCCCTGGATGTTGGTTTGGACTCTGGTTTCCAATCCCTGGATGTTGGTCTGGACCCCTTGCATTTCAGCCTGCAACCCCTGGATGTTCGTCTGGACCTCGGTCTGCAATCTGGTTTCCATTTCTTGCATGTTGGCTTGCAACCTCTCGGAGTCGGTACGCATCCCTTGGAGCATCTGGAGGATAAGCTGAAATTGGTTGGCACCACTGCCACTTCCTACGTCATCTTGTTCCTTGCTGTGGTCGCTGTCCGCACGTGACGATGTACCCCCTTGGGCACTTGGTATCTCCCTTTCCATTTCCAACGGGCCCTTGCACTGGGGACAAGCCGGTCTGGCCCCCTCGCTGTCGATTTCGAAATCAGCAAATTCCTTTCCACAAGCCTCGCAAACCATCATGACGTCACTCTTGTTCAAACAGTCTATACGACGATTTCTTAATCTCATGAAGGCCTTTCGTTAATTATCTGCTCAATCTTCTGTCGCACTTTGGAACAGTTACGCAAACTTACGCGAGCTCACACAAAATGTGAATTACAAATCGATACATAAAAAGAAAAAGGAGGTCCGTCAGAAATCCCTTATCCCGCAACTCAGCCTGATGCCATAAATTACGCCAAAAACCAAAAAAAATGCACAAAAAGTACATGAAAATGCCCTATGCAGCTGCCCTTGCTGCTTTCGCCGAAAAAAATATCTGCCCTATTGTTACCAATTATGCCCAATAACGTGTCCTTACACGTGAACCTACAACAAATACATGGAAATAACCCTCGAAATACAGAGCAAAAACACAAAAATAACCAGGAACCTAACACAAGAATTTTATGCATGACGTATACACAATGAAATTTCTACCGCTCTCGCAACCTGGTTTTCCTGGAAAGGAATGACAAAAGTTGCCGTCCCATGTTCGCGGCGCCAAATGTAACGAGTGCACTCACGATCCCCGAAATGACGTGTCAATCATACCCCGGCACGGGGCCAAACGTCGTTATGTGTACGGGAGACCGGTCGTGACTCTCGGTCCAGGTTTTCAAGTTCGGTACTGAGACGGTCGTTTATTGTCATAGTATTGCGAGGCGGAGATTAATACCTTGAAATGTTACACTGTTTTGTTTACCTTTGATATGTAGATTCGAACAATCATAAAACACTAATAGCATAATATCTGGTACCTGAAAAACGTCAAATAACAACACTGACGAACGGTAAAAAAGTGAATATATATTGTAACAACAAAAAATATTGCAATCAACAACTGTTTACAAAACCTCCTCACTCTCACAACATTCACGCTATCTCTCTTTCACACACATGAGGTATTTTTACATGTGAAGTATGGATACAAATCATGGATCTCATTAACATATCATTCCTTTTAATTTTTAAACCTTTATGTGAATTTAGGGCATTTGTCTGCCAGCTCCTGTGCTCTTTTAAATTAACTTAAGTGCCAGCCCTCGGAAAGCGGTTAACTAAGACAATTGGCTCGGCGTGGTTAAATCTTTCGTTCGAATGAACGTGTGCATCGAGTCGTAAGCACGACATATACAAGTTGCTCGGACGGGGGTATTACACACAAGCCTCTCTCGTCCAATGAGAACAACTACTCAATTACATAGTGATGCAAAAACTTAATTGGCTCCAGCTGCCGGAATACACTAATCAATCGTCGGCGCGAGCAAAAATTACCTTAAAAACCACTATGCAACAAATAATACTATTTCACGCACACGACCTTGCAATAAAAACAACTACGCTTTCCACAATTAAAAGGACTCATCAGTCAACTATCGACAAATTAAATGGCGCGACGGGGCGGTCGGTTACACAAAAAATGGAGCACACTTTGACAATTTACACTAAATATTAAAGAAATGAAATGGAGCTTCTAACGCTGAATGCAGACAATTAAATTAGCACATCTGAACATGAAATAACTCTTTTTTATAACAATACCAAAATTATCAGACGCGGGAATTAGGTTTAGTTTTTTCCTGAGTAACTTTGCGAATAAGTGAGACTTCGGCGTTAACAGTACGGTGTTGATTCTAACGACGCACGTTTACATGTACATGAGACCCTCTGAAGTATACTGTACCAGACTCTGCTACATGGCGTGGTCATTCATCTCTCCTGGACGCGGGACTTGCACACGGTTCCTTTGTGGCGGAATTGTCCTCCGAGGTCGATCGCGACGAAGAATAATTGCGACGATCTGGTGTACTTGCACCTCCTTAGTACTTCGGGCGTTCCTCTTGCCACTAGCGTCGGATGTACGTGGTCACGCGCCGGTTCGGAATCTCTCTGGTGACTGGCTTCGATTCGGCGTCGTTCTGGAAGCGTCGTTCTGGAGTCGTCCTTCAATCTCTCCCTCTGGCTTCGATCGGCGTCGTTCTGAAGACGTCCTTCGGGCTTTGGTTGGTGTCGTTCTGAAAACGTCCTTCGGGCTTTGGTTGGGACGTCGATCTGAAAGCGTCCTTCGGGCTTTGGGCAGTGTTTGGTTTTGGCGTCGTCTGACTGGCTTCGGCGTCGTTGCAGGCGTCAGGGAAGCGACGCCCCCCTTCTCTATCTTCTTTAGCCCTCCATCCTTATGTAGTCCACGCTTGGCAAAAACAAATCACCGCGTAATCTTCACCAAAATAAGGCGCACACTGGTAACTCCCTATCTGCAAGTCGCTCACAGTACGTAAGGAAACAAAGTTCACGGACACAAAGCAATGATCACGCGAGAGTGTAGCGCGGAGATGCTCTCTCTATGAAATCCGGATAAAAACTGTCTCTGGAATGGTAGCACCGCGTATTTATAAGAGAATCAAATTCGTCCGTTGGGAATGACGCTAAGGTGGCTTCGCTTCCCTTTCTGAGGGGGTGGAAATGACCTCTCTCCATTGTCTTGAAACGCGGTCAAGTGCGCGTCGTCGATCCTTGCAGACTTGAGCCCCAGCTGGCATTCCTGGTCATCCGTGAACATGGGTTCGAACGCCTGCTGCGACTCAAGCTCGGTAGCGGCGAAAATATTCCTTTCGTATCTCCGTGTCGGTGCAAATATGTCATGTCCTAAGCCGAAAAGACAGTTCCGCTGTCACTCAAGAAAGACCCGTTCCCAGCTCCCGACGTCTGCCTCGGATACAAGTTTATCCACAAAATAAAATACCTCACACTTTTATATTTGAACATAAGATGAATCAATAAACATAAATAATTTTTATCGAACTGCGTTTTACATGTCACTAGATACCGTGACACTAGTACACAGTGGTGATTTTGTCTTTGACATTACTCTTTGTTCATTCTTCAACTGTTTTCTCTTCTTATAGGATGCACTTTTTCAATGGCTGATCACTGACATTTTGTTCCATAAAATACACAATAGGCTTTATAGGGGTTATGAGACACTTCTCTGAGACAGTCAGCCCAGACTGGATTCAGTTTGCAATCCATCCACTCCACGTTAAACACTGTTCTTTTTACATCCAGGCATTCAAAATTTAATCTGAAAAGAACAGCAAAGTATAAAATTAGTTTTAATAAGCTCAAACACTATGGGGAAAAAATGTACTTTTGAGCTGAAGTAACATTAACATTACTTGACAGGATGTCTCCTCAGGGTACCTTAGACAATTCCTAGATAAAAAATATATTTTCCTAATATATTCTATATAATTCTTTCATTACAAACACATCATATATCCACACTCTGCTGGCCTCCATGACAGAGTGCTTACCACAGCACTATGATGCCAGGGGTCCCAGGCTCGAATCCGTGCCTAGGCATGGGTGTTCTTTGTGAGTGTCACTTCATCAATTTCATCATATCATCAATCATCCCCATCTTCACAATTAGGCAAAAAAGTGGCAGAATGGCAAAGTAAAATAAAACAAATCAATCAATCAAATACTATTTTAACTATCTTCTCACAGAATCTGCTCATCTGCGCAGTCAAAGGCATAACTTAGCAGGGGTAAGGGGGCCCCCAATTTTCAGGTTTAATAAAATTTACAAGTTAGGTGTCCTGAGGAGCAAAGTAATAGAGAGTAATATTTGTGATTTCGCAAATGTCACAGTTATTTAGCAAACAATCCTGGATGCTGTTTTTATTGGATGGAAAACTTTTCGAATCTTTTCCCCCAAACTTAAGCCCCAGGTTTGATTCTAACCCCTCAAAATTATGCCCCAGGTTTGATTCTAACCCCTCAAAATTATGCCCCAAGTCTGATTCTGCCCCCTCAAAATTAGGTCCAGTTTGATTCTGAACTACAAAATTAGGCTGAGTTTGATTTTGCCCCCTCAAAATTAGGCCCCAAATATGATTCTGCCCCCTCGAAATTAGGCCCCAAATCTGATTCTGCAACCTCAAAATTAATCCCAAGTATAATTCTGCCCCTCAAAATTAGGCCCAAGTTTAATTCTGCTCTTTCAAAATTAGGCCCAAGTTTAATTCTGCTCTTTCAAACTTAGGCCCAAGTTTAATTCTGCTCTTTCAAACTTAGGCCCAAGTTTAATTCTGCTCTTTCAAAATTAGGCCCAAGTTTAATTCTGCTCTCAAAATTAGGCCCAAGTTTAATTCTTCCCTCTGAAAATTAGGCCCAGTTTGATTCTGTCCCCTCATAATTAGGCCCAAATTACGGCCATGTGTGCAGTAGACTCTGTCTGTGCTGTGGCCTCATTTGCTAATCTGTGCCTGACTTAGCATCATCATTAATGCACTTGACACTGATTGCATTCATAGTGAACACTACAGATCTTACCTTTGTGTATGACCTGAACTCACCTCTTATTTACCATTCATCATAGGTGTTGATGAAGATTCGTCCTTTCCTCTGTCCACATGAAAAAAAACATGTCGCACAAACAAGCAATATTCAATTTCTTCTCCTATGCATCAATTCGTTACAGACATGCTGGAAAGACATGCACATATGTATATCGAAGTAAGAAATGAAAAAAATTGCACCTACCTTATTCCAGCTATGGCCTCTATCTTCCATCTGGATCATGGTTCCCTCCATTAGTTCCGGAATGAGTGGATGAGCTGTGAGGACGTCCCCACCAATACACGCGCTGCTGTATGCCTGGTGCCAGGTGAGGCAGAGCAGACCCCGTCACCAGCCACTCCCGAGCTTCAAATATCGAGAACTTACTACAACGGTCCTTTCTAGGACAATCGGCAAATTACGGTTTGTGGCCTAAATGCATAATGTAGACATGGTAGCTGCAAGGAGAACACAGTACATTTATTGTGCAAAATGGATGGAAAAGTAAAGAGACATGGTACTTACCTTATCTCAGTCTTACCTTACCTCCAGATATTCATTGACATGGGCTGCACTCTTGATTCATCTGCTCATACGTGCTGTAGAATGTTCTGTACTGTGCCCTGATCTGCAGCAATGTCACTTTCCTGCGCTGTGGACACATTTGCCATCTAAAATTAAGGAAATTTAATCAAATTTGTTAAGAATTCAGGAATGTTGTCTAATATTGTTACAAAACACATTGTACTTTGATCAATCAAGTCAAATTTGACAGGCATGTATGTACCTATACTCTGTCCAAGGTGTCTGGAGCAACCATTTGGTATAACACTGGCGAAATATGATTTGTACATTGCTCCAATTCTTTAGTCTCTAAAACAGATTCTAAATGGAAAATATCTCCACATTTTTCATCGGTTGTTCCAATACACCCAAATAATAATAATAATAATAATAAATTCTTTATTTCCGTAGACCCATATCCATGGGTGTGGAAAACGTCATACAATACTAAATATTACAAATGGAGTAAGATTACAATAAAAAGAACAAAATGCAAACACAAAAATACAAATAAATCATATCCCTGTATCCTGGTTGTTATACTTGTTAGGAAACATTTCAACATGTTGGTTGGTCTCACTAGAAATAGAGACAGAGGGTCTGGATTGATTGCTGTTAATAGCAGTAGAGGTAGAGGGGGTAGAATGTTCTGCTGACTCAACATTAAAACCGCTCGTACCCCGCTACGACAGGATGTAACATAACACCAGTCGCATCGAATTTTTGCTGACGCGTAGGAATGAATAATTTCTACGCCATTCCTACGCGTCAGCAAAACCAAATGGTTCTTCGGGATTGTATTCAGGAAGCGGAAGTGTGCAGACAGGTAGGCGGTGGCGATGATGCAGTGTTACATCATGTTGAAGTTATAGAAGAGACAAGAAGGCGTTACCAAAGATTCAATATGGAAGGACGAATGGTGCGTGCTCGGTTGCGGGGGGCACCACACAATGAGAATCCGGTGATATGGGTTCAGGAGGGATTGCAAGAACTGATCCAATATCTTCTACGTGATGTGGCCGAGCATGACCAAGTTGGTATTACTATCAGGAATGAAGATCGCCCTGATCTCCCTTTTTGGTTATCTTTTCGGGAAGCACAGGCGATAAATATGGAGATATTGTGGGCAGCATTGGAAAAAGTATTGCAGAGCAATACAACATTTCTTTCTGACAACAATTTCTATGTATATCTCCATCATGTCCAAATGCTACGAGGGGGAGGACGTGTTCGCCAAAATGCAATGAATGGGGAACAATTCTGTAAACTAAAAAAAGGAATTATAACTATTAAAAATTCCGATAGCAGGTGTTTGGCTTATGCGTTGGTTGTGGCAAGAAGTATTAATGTTTACAAAAATGAACCTAAAAAACGTTATCAGTATGTTAGACAACATAAATGTGTTATGGAAGAAGAAGTGGATAAACTGTGCAGAGAAGCTGGGGAAAATTTGAGTGGTGGTGGAGGAACTACCGAAATTCAAAAATTTCAGGACTATTTATCTGATTTCAAAATTACCGTATATAATGGATTTTCCGGGAGTGATGTGATATATGAAGGTCCTTTATTACCTAGGCGCGAAACTTTAAATTTGGTGTACATAAACAACCATTTTAATGTTATAACATCTCTTACAGCTGCATTCTCCGCTAATTTCTATTGTGAAACTTGCCATAAGAAATATGATCATGTTTCTAGACACCTAGGATGCTGTACAGCTGTTTGTTCACAATGCCAAGAAAAGCCCAAATGTACTGTTTCAGAAACCAAAATAAAGTGCACTGATTGTAACAGATTTTTCTATGGTCAAAAGTGTTACAATAATCATAAAACATGTTACAATAGAAAAAACTCTCTTTGTCAGACAGTAAAATGTTGTGAAAAATGCATGAAAGCGTATGCTATCCGTACAAACAGAAATCCTCATATATGTGGGGAGAAATTCTGTGTCAGCTGTAAAAATATGGTACCATCTGAACATCTATGTCACATCAGTCTATAGAGGCTATTCAATGGCTGGTATGGGAGGAAAAAAAAACATAAAATCGAAATCCAACATGCAGCCAGAGGACCAGAAGTAAAAGTTGGAGGAAACTTGAAAGTAGATGGATATTTTAAAGATCAAAAGGGGCAAGAGCATGTATTTGAATATCAAGGATGCAGAACACATGGTTGTGTCAAATGTTTCCCTACTTCACGTACAGAACCTCTTCATGATGACCCATATGATACTTTGTCTTTTCGGTATGAAAGAACAGAAAATAAAATTACCAGATTAAAAGCACTTAACTACATTGTCCATGAGATGTGGGGGTGCGAATTTCATCAGCAGTTGAGAAATAACAAAACCATGAAACATTATGTTGAAAAACATCCGTTATCAATTAAAGCCCCCATAATTCCCCGGGAGGCGTTTTATGGTGGTAGAACTAATGCTACCAAACTACATTACACTGTGAAAGAAAATGAAACAATTCAATATAAGGATGTATGTAGCCTGTACCCTTATTGTTGCAAAGTTAAAAAGTTTCCAGTTGGACATCCGGTGAAAATTTATGTGGGGGAAGAATGCCCCGATATTTATTCTTTTGAAGGGCTTGTCAAAGCAACAATACTTCCACCGAGAGATCTGTACCATCCTGTGTTACCATATCGAACCAATTCAAAATTAACTTTCCCTCTATGTAGAACTTGTGCCGATGAAATAAACCAGGCGGAATGTAACCATACTGCTAGGGAAAGAGCTATAACTGGAACCTGGGTTGTGGATGAAGTTCAGAAGGCAGTTCAAAAGAAATACAAAATTTTAGAATTACATGAGGTATGGGAATATAATGTTGAACAATATGATCCTGCAAAAAAATCAGGTGGTGTTTTTGCAGAGTACATCAATACATTTCTCAAAGCAAAAGTTGAAGCAAGCGGCTGGCCATTGTGGTGTATTGATGAAGAATCCAAAAAAAAATACATAGCTGACTATTTTGAAAAGGAGGGTGTGTTGTTGGATGAAAACAGAATATGTGCTAATCCTGGATTACGAAGCTTAGCAAAACTTATGCTGAATTCATTTTGGGGTAAATTTGGACAGAGAGAAAACCCTGGTCAAGTTAGTATTATCAACAATCCTAAGGATTTTTTCGATAAACTAGAAAGTCCCAATGTTGAAGTACATCAAGTTATACCTATAAATGAAGATATGTTGATAGTTCACTGGCAATATCTCGAAGAATCTGCACTTCCATTATCGACTGTAAATGTAGTTATTGCAGCATACACTACAACCCATGCATGATTAGAGCTTTATGAATATTTGGATACATTAGGCGAAAATGTATTGTACTATGATACCGATAGTGTCATTTATATTCAAAGGCCAGGTGATGTTGATCTGCCTGTTGGAGACTACCTAGGGGAGTTAACAAATGAACTAGAACTCTATGGGAAAAATGCTTATATCAGAGCATTTTCATTAAGTGGGCCGAAAAGTTATGCATTTGAGGTAGTAAATCCAGACAATACTAATGTTACTACTGTTTGCAAGGTGAAAGGCATATGTCTAAACCATAAAAACAGCAGCACAATCAATTTCGAATCACTCACCAATGCTATTCTCAACAACACCTCCTCTTTAACTTTACTCAACTCGAACAAAATCGTACGCACAAAAAGACATTCCGTTGTTAGTAAGCCGGAAATAAGGGTTTTTCAGGTGGTATATACCAAAAGAAAAAGATGTGCATCTAGTTTCGAGACTTTACCATATGGATTCAAACAACAGAAAACGGAATGAGTTAATTTTGTAATGCACTGGAATATATTTTTATTAGATTAAGTTAATGCTATCCTTAGGAATAGTATATCTGTGATTTGGTCAACATACAAACTGGATACCAAAAGAAATCTCATATTATATGCAAATGTTAAAGCTTTTCATTACCAAATCTGTTACTTAGTAAAAAATAAAATGAAAACCATTCATTTGAAACCATTTGCTGTCATTGAAATATAATTATGCAGCCGCTATAATTCTTTGCTTATTATCAGTACAAATCTGATATTATGTTGTGCACTTTAATAATGGAGTGAGTGACTAGTTGACAAGTTGGTTCTTCGGTGCAAGGTTGTATGGTACAAGCGGCCTTGTGCCCCTCTCCAACTTAAAAAAAAGAGGCCCCCACAGATGGTAGCCACGTTGATGCCGTTGTGGGGCTTTCTACAAAAAGCTACCTGTACCAAGCCCGAAAACTTATTTTGAGATGGCGAGTATAAACTTTCCATTCCTGTTGACCTTTAGTTTCCTCAACACACATACCCAGTTGGAATCGAACCCTCGACCCATTGGTTTCAAAACATCTCTTTGTGCATAATGGCTAATCGAGAGTGGTAACGCATCTTTTAAAAAATTCGATACTATTATTTATTTTTTTGGTTTTAAAACATAGCATACATTAGTGGTAAAATCTTTGCATTGTAATCAAAAGGTTCCAGGTTCGATATTCGTTGAAACAGCTTTATGCATTACGGTTAATCGGGACTGCGTAAAAAACGCCAACATTAGCCCCTAGTGAAAATCGAACCCTCGACCCCCGTTGGTTGCAAAACTCCAAAATCACCCATTTTCTATTTGTGTATCAAGGATAATCGGGAATAGTAACTCACTTTTTAAACAAATCAATGTTATTCTGCAATTTGCCAGCATTGGAACCCAAAACCTTTTGAATACTAAACAACAATATCAGCTATTTTGTTTTGTTTTTGAATATCTGTTCGTGCTAATCGGGACTGATAACACACTTTTTTTTATTTAAACAGAAAATCATTATTAGGCACTTTGACCACAATTTCTATGTATATCTCCATCATGTCCAAATGCCACAAAAAAGGGGACATGTTCGCCAAAATGCAATAAATGGGAAAAAATTCTGTAAACTAAAACAAAATTATAACTATTAAACAGGGACGGCGACAGGGGTGGGCACGGGTGGGCAAGCGCCCACCCAAAAATTCCTGTGCCCACCCGATTGCCCACCCAATCGAATTCATAAGTACATATACTTGGGGATATAGGAATGATTCAATAAATAAGTGTATTCTGGTGTTCATAACATGTACATTTTACTTGTGAATATTATCTATGCTAGAAATGTTCACATATTATCATCCCATATAAAGCCAATTTTGTCATTAGAAAGTGAAAGTAATTACTAGAGCTATTGAAACAAAAACTGTGATCAAATGAATACTTCCATGATTAAAAGCAGCTAGTAGGCTTAGGAGGCTCAAAATTATGCAGGGTATGATCAAGATTAGATCAGAATTTAGGGTAAACTTGAGGACTGAATCTCCGGGCCTTCACTGGGAAAGACTGCTTTGAAAAGTACCACATAATGAAAAAATAGGTACTTCGGATGTGGTAAAAATATAATAATAATAATAATAATAAATAATAAATTCTTTATTTCCGTAGACCCATATCCATGGGTGTGGAAAACGTCATACAATACTAAATATTACAAATGGAGTAAGATTACAATAAAAAGAACAAAATGCAAACACAAAAATACAAATAAATCATATGGGTTAAACATAAACAGTTATAAGTGTTACATACTAAACTTGTAAAACAGATAATCCAAATATAGGAGACATACAATATCAAAAGAATTTAAATGCTTCAATTTACTAATCCAGTTTAACTATTGAAATTCATTGAGATTATATAGAGGTATATCTGTTAAATACTGTTTAATTGATTTCAGTTTCTTGTGAGTTTCTGTAATTTCTTTGATGTATGTGGGAAGTTTGTTATGGTATTTTATTCCTGCAACATGAGGTGATTTGTCTGAGAGAACAAGTCTGTGTGCTTGCATGTGGAAGTTCTCTTTTTGACGTGTGTTGTGCTGATGGACGGTCGAATTCTTATCTAATTTACGGTGTTTTAGTACATATTCAATTACTTTGTAAATATATAAGGAATATATGGTCATAATTTTATTTTCTCTAAATAATTCTCTACATGAGTTTCTAATTGGTATTTTGAACATATACCTTATTGCTCTTTTCTGTAGAGTAAGCAATCTTTGAGTGTATTCCTGTGCAGCTCCTCCCCATGCTATTATGCAATATTCTAGGTATGGATATACAAGTCCATAGTATAGATTTGTGTTTATTTCAGACACATTATATTGTGTTAGGAGTTTTAGTAGATATAAGTTTTTCCCTACTTTTTTGCATACATGGTCAATATGATATGACCATCTTAATTTGTCATCAATAACTAAACCTAAAAATGTAACTGGATTTTCATAATTGATTTGATTACAATCTATTTGTAAGTTTATATTATCAAAATTGGGTTTATTTCCAGGATTGAAAGCCATATACATTGTTTTTTGATAGTTTACATTCAAGTTATATGAATTTAAGTGCTGAGTTATTATATTTACTGATATGTAGGTTTGTATTTCTAATTGTTCTTGTGTATTTGCACTGCATGTTATGGTTGTGTCATCTGCGTATGTTAAAATATTTGTATTGTCTGGAGCAGGTAAGTCGTTGGTATATAGTATGAACAGTAGCGGGCCTAGTATAGAGCCTTGAGGGACTCCTGTTTTTGCATATTCAGTGTCAGATATAATTTTGTGAACCACGGAGTTTTCAGTATGTAGTATCTGGGTGTACTGTGGTCTATCCGTGAGAAAAGATTTTATCAGTTTGTATGTATTTCCTCTAATGCCAAGATTGTATATTTTTTGCATGAGCATAGAGTGGTCTAAGCAGTCAAAGGCTTTGGACAGATCCAGGAAAATAGCACAGGGTATCTCATTATCTTCTAATGCATCTATAATTATCTCAATAAATTGAGAAGTAGCTGTACTTGTCGATTTACCCTTTTGGAAACCATGTTGTAGTGGACTAATTATGTTATATTTGGCACAGAATTCGTATATTTTGTTACAAATGATTTTCTCTAACAGTTTTGAGAAAGATGATGTGATCGTTATTGGTCTATAGTTTTTTATTTCTGTCTCCATTCCTTTTTTGAGTATTGGTTTAATTATACTTTTCTTCAGTACTTTTGGGAAAATTCCACTATTGATAGAGGCATTTATAGCATACTGTAGTGGTAATGTTATGTATTGAGAACATTTTTTAATTAGATGATTTGACCAACCATCTGGACCTGCTGATTTCTTATTATTATTTAAATTTTTTATCGTAGTTTCTAGTTCATTTAAGGTTATTTCATCTAGATAAATGGAGTTCAGTACAGTATTTGATTCAATTTTAGTTGTTTGGGCACTTGTGGGGTCAATGGGACAGTTTACATAGGAGTTTGAGAAATACTTATTGAATGTATCCGCAATGTGTTTAGGGTTAGTTATTTCTACTTCATTTTCGGCCTCCCCGATGGCGCAGTGGTAGCGTCGCCGCCTTGTAATCAAGGGGTCCCGGGTTCGATACCCGGTGGAGGCACAAGTGGTTCGGATCCCACTTTAAACTGTAGGTCCAGTCCCGATTAGCCTTACTGTGCATAAAGTGGACTTAAAACACCAAATCAATTCTACTTCATTTTCAAATAATGTGGTATTTTCATTACACTTATTGGGTTTTTTGCCTCGTTGCTCATTTATGATATTCCAGATTGCCTTTGATGTATTACTATTATTTCTGATATTATCTTTGAGGTGTTTGGATTTTTCATATCTTATTAGTTTTTTATATTCATTTTTCTTTATTCTATATGACTCACAAAGTTTGTTTTCCTTAGTTATGCACATTTTGTCATAAATATCTTTGAGATCATTCTTTTTGTGTATTATTTCATTTGTGACCCAGGTTTTTGTTTTTTTGTTTGATTGAACATGCTTTATTTTTAAGGGGCATGCAAGATTTATGAAGTAAGTTAGTATGGTCATGAACTTCTCCCATATGTTTTCGGTTTCACTTTCTTGAAATACTAGAGCCCAATTCTCTTTACCTAACAGGTGTAACAAATAGTTTACGTTGTCTTCCCCCATGTTTCGGCTTTCTATTCGTATAGGTTTTTTTGCATTGTAATGTGGTTTGATTATACTAATTTCAACAAATTGTGCTGTGTGATCAGATATTAAGTTGTGTATCACTTCTGCTTGTATTGTGTCAGAGGGGAGATTGGTGATAACATGATCTATTAGACTTTCGGAGTTACATGTTATTCTAGTTGGATCTGTGATTATCTGTGAGAGTCCATAGGACCTAAGGAGATCAATGTATTCTGTGTTTTTATTATTGCTCTTGAGGAGGTCAATGTTAATATCTCCCAGGATAATGATTTTGCAATTTGATCTTATTTTTGTTAACATGATTTCTAGCTTTTGATAAAAGAGTCTTAAGTCACTATTTGGAGAACGGTATAGGGTTATTATCTTCACAGATAAATTTCCCATATCAATTTCCATACCTGCTACTTCAAAGACCTTTTCGATGCATAGTGATTCTAACCAGTGTATTTGTTTCCATCCAATTAGTTTTTCTTTAATGAATATGCCTATACCACCACTTTTGAACTCTTTTCTTGTAAAGAATGAGATCAATTTGTACCCTTTTAGCCTTCAGAATTCTGTTTGTTCTTCATTGAGTCCATATTCAGTTACAGTAAATACATCTGGTTGTAATTCTTCTAGAGATATGATTATCTGATCTAATTTGTTGGTAATGGATTGAACATTGTTATGCATAATTTTTAAGGAAGTGTTATTTTTGCTCATTTTTTTACTCTCACTTACCATAAAAAAGAGTCCCTTAGTTTGATTGTTTTTTTTATATTCCTTTTCAAAGGCCTGTCCGTGACACTGACACTAATTTTTTCTTCATCTTTTACCGTATCATCATTTTTGTTTGGAGTTACGAGGTTAGTATCACACTGCACTTCACACACACTTCACTTTCCGGTTTTTCCTTAAGAGGGTACACTGATTTCTGCGAGGGTGGTGTATTAGTAAATAGTGCATAGAGATTATCACACAGAAGTGTTTTCCCTTTTCCGTTCAGATGTTGGCCATGGTTTGTGTGGCCATCTCTTCCAATTTCACTAACGCTTAGCATTTTTGCTGTGGGAGAGGATTTACACACTTTGTAAATTTTAGAGTTCACACTGTTAATTTCTAAATTTACACAGGAAGTTGGTATTAGGTCGTATCTGTGAGGAATGGCAGTAATGACGACGTTGGTATGTTTTGTTGTTTCAAGGCAGTTTTTAAGTACTGAGATTACCAATTTTCCTTCATTTCTTGATATATCATTGGAACCTAACAAACCACACCATGTAACTTGGCAAGAAGTTGTAACTGAAACTGTGTAGGGGGGATTGGAGTGAGGTTTTGGTGCTGTAAGCTCCAGGCCTCCACATACGTATATAAATCCCAGCCTGGGTATGGTTAAAATAATCTCCAAATAAAAACATCATCTTATCGTTACTTGCTCCAGCAACACAATAAATTATTTAGACTTTTTAATTATTATTATTAAAATAATTTAATCAAAAGGACTTAGATGGACAGGCCATGTGACACGAATGGCAGAGGAAAGAATAGTTTACAGGATTCTGTTGGGAAACCTGATGGTAAGAGACCAGTAGGAAGGCTAAGACGAAGATGGAGGGATAACGTTGAGATGGCTCTAAAAGAAATCGGTAAGGATAGGAAAGATTGGATTGATCTTGCCCCGGATAGAAACAGATGGAAGGCTTGTGTTTCTGCAGCCATAAACCTTCGGGTTTAAGTATGCTAGAGAGTATAGTATAGTTTAAATTAGCTCTGCATTGAAATTCCTTTTTTATATTTCATTACAATTTGTATATACCTGTCATCTTCAAATATCAATAAGGTATGCGAAATATCAACTTTATATTCGTTCTACTAATAAGAACGAATCACAATAATCACTACAATACCGAAGTGAATACATTTTAATGAACCAGTTATGTATGGAAAAAGCTACAGAATTATTCAGTTGTTAGTGACTGGCTTATCATATTTAGAAATCCTCTTTCGACACAAATTTTGCAACACGAATCAGCCGAAAATGTCGACAGAATCTATAGATGCAGCTGAAGTAAAGAAAAAAGTATCCAGAAGACGATTTTGTTAGTTTGATTTTAAGCCCACTTTTATGCTCAGATGGGCTAATCGGGACTAAACCTACAGTTTAACGTGTAGTCCGAACCAGTGTGCATTGTGCTTCCACCAGAAGAGGGGGGAGTCCAACACATGACGTCTATCCATTGGGGAAAAAATATACAGAAAGAACTCGCACCAAACGTGTCATTTTATCATCACAGAAGATGCGTCCGTTTTAAGAGGGTGATTGCCTGAGACAAATTGAGACTTTCGGAAAACAACGTCATTGTTCACGGAATTAGCTGCCTTGATCCACCAATGAAACGCTATGCAATGAAACTACCACCTCAACTTTCTAAGAGGTACGAGCTAATGAAACTCCATTTTTGGAAGAGTAAGTCGTGGTTGATTTGTTTTATTTTAAGTCACTTTTTATTTTAAGTCATTTCAATTGTGATTAGATGAAAGTAACGAAGGGGCGAAAACAAATACATTCTGACACTCAAAATATAAACCCTCACAAATTATTACTTAGACAGTAGTTCCAGGCTCCAGAGACTAGTTGCCCTGAAAGAATAAAGTTTCCAGGGTATGCTGCACAGATTGACATTCTAGTGTGTTCGAAATGGTCACGCCATACAACCCAAGTCATCTATAAAAAATAGATGAATTATTACTGTTTCGGTGATCAACTTGGATGAATTCCTTGTGTCCTAAATCATTTTGTTACCTCAAAAAATATGTTCATGTAACCATACGTGTGTTGCTTCTCCCGCATTAGTAACATGAGAGTTCAGAAAACGAATAGCAACTTAGCTAATAATCTCTTCAATTCTGAACAGATTTTTCAATCTTACTTGTTTATTACTTGTGAGTGATATTTTGTCAAAATAGCCTTTCATTAGCCTAGGAATGCTTCATGGAAAAAGGAACAAAGAATTGGTTTTCCGTGTGTGTTTTAAAACATTCCTAATAAGACGTTCATTTTAATCCAAACATGCAGTGGCGGCGATTAGGAGGAGCGGGAAGTGGGGGATGTAGTTCCCCCGCCACATTTTGCCACTTTTTTCCCCCGCCCTATGGCCTCTTTATGCTAAGCCTTTTCTACCAAGAAAAAGTATATTGTCCTTGCCCTTTAAATGTTGGCACCCAATCTCCGCTACTGCAAACATTCAGATAGATTTGTCAGTTGTGCAAACCTTGTACGCTAAGAAAAGTGATCCCCAAAGGAGTAAGAAAACTCTTCCAGTCAAAAACTCTACAATGAAAATACTATGCTCAGGAACATGTCTTCACGATCGTCTACCATCGCACTTTCTATCACTGTCGCTCCGGCTCCCGTGGCGGAGTTGTTAGCACATCGCACTACGACGCCAGGGACCTGGGTTCGAATCCCGGCCTGGGCTGGATGTTTGTGAGTGAGTGTCCATTCATCAATTTCATCATGTCATCACTCATCCCCATCTTCGCAAATTAGCCAAAAGTGGAACAAAAAGCGAAGTAAAATAAAGCAAATCAATCAACCAATCAAATCAATCTATCACTGTAGCCGAATACATAAAATCAAGTATGTGCCTTGTATTTGCAACACAAGCTTAAACCTAATTCGCATTTATTTCACTGTATTAACATGCATGAAATAATATGGTTAGAATGTATGGCTGCACATGCTACACCCTTCCTTGAAATAATTGTGTCCATCAGAGACAAAGCGAAAGGAAATGGAACAAGATGGGAGGATAGATTAGAAAAGAATAAAGAGGAAAACAGGATAAGGAAAGGGAAAAGAAATAAGAGGAGAATCGGGAGTGTAAGAGAGAGGGGGATACATTACGTCTTACATACACATATATACTACGTATATATGGTCTTATATATATTTATACTGCCCACCCTAATCTAACAATATGGCGCTTCTGCCCACCCAGTCGAAAATTTCTGGTGCCGTCCCTGCTATTAAATTAAAAATTTGCCAACATTTGGACTCGAACATGGAACCTTTCGAACACTAAACACCAGTCACAGCCATTTTGTTTTGATTTTTAATATCTGTTCCTGCATAAATACTAATGGGGACTCAACACACTTCTTTTTTTTTTATTTTAAAAACAACATCATTATCAGCCAATTTGACATTGTGAATCGAACCCGGGGACCTTTTCATTACAGCATAAACATCCTATTTCCAATTAGTTCATTTTCTCTTTGTGCACAAAAAGCTAATCGGAACTTTTAAACAAATATAATTGAATATCCAATTTTCACCAACATTGGGAATCGAACCCTCAACCACTTGGTTAAAACATCTCGCGGAATAAAAAACACCCCACGCGCGCGCCGCGCCGCGCCGCCCTGCCCCGCCCCGCGCCCCGGTCGCCGCCGCCGCCGCCGCCGCCGCCGCTAAACACAAAACGCGGCCGCCATTTTGATTTTATTGAAATACTATTTATGCACAGATGGACTAATCGGGACCTATAATGGCGGGACAAAACAATTGGCCTCATTTAACTACCTAGAAAATCGAACCCGCGACCTCTTCATTACCAGACGACAACAATAACCACTAACCCAAGGCCGCCATATTGATTTTATTCAAACACTATTTATGCACAGATGGACTAATCGGGGACCTATAATGGCGGGACTAAACAATTGGCCTAATTTAACTACCTAGAGAATCGAACCCGCGACCTCTTCATTGCCAGGTGACAACATTAACCACTAACCCAACTCGATTTTCGAACTCAACCATTTTGTTGCCTTTATTTACACACAGGCTAATCGAGACCATTCAATATTGACATCGTCGCCTTGTAATCAAAGGGTCCCAGGTTCGATACTCGGTGGAGGCACATAGTGGTCCGAATCACCACTCTTCAACTGTAGCTCCAATCCTGATTAGTTTTGCCGTGCATAAAACGGACTTAAAAAAAACTAACTCAATCTATCAATCAATCAATATTGACTCTACCAGGAATCGAACCCTCGACGCCTCTTGTTTTACAGAGCAGTAACCTTAGCCGCTAAGCTTTCGGGGTAAAGCACCTTCGGCGCCATCTTTAAATCATTTCTTCATGTCTTTGAATCATACGCAATGGTTGCGCGCGCATTTCCTCCACACACACACAAACATACGCACGTGTTAGGTTAGCATACATCAAGAAACAACGTGACAAATCCATTGACCCCCTCCCCCCCACCGCTTCCGATGTCTTCAACGTGATCAGACACGTTCTGCTGACTCAACAATAAAACAGCTCGAACCCCGCTACACCGGATGTAACACAACACCAGTCGCATCGAATTTTTGCTGACGCGTAGGAACGAAGTGCTGTCATTCTACTGTATAGTACAAACGAAAACCACAGATACCTCCCATGAAATAGAGACGAAAGTTCCCCTTCCACTTTGCCGAGAGATGCCTCCGTGAGGAGCTAGACAACGCCGAAAACGTGTGAAAATGAACTTCACACCTCTGTACAGCTAGTACACCGGCGAACTTTAAAAAAAGATCTCCCTCATCTTAGTTAGATTGGAAGGTAGTTGGAAACACTTCATTACTCCTGTATTGGATAAGAAAGTGGGGGAAGGCAGTTGCAGACAAGGCCATCACTACCTTATACGCATGTAAACTTGTTTCCGGAAAGCTTTCTGTTGGAGTCTTATCAGGCATGATCTGGTCAGTTTGTGGAAGATTTTTGTGTTCCTACCCTCTCCCCCCTTCTCTGTGTATGTGTGTGCGTGCGCGCGCGCACGCCGAAACCCGTTTCTTTTTAAGTTTGGCGTATTTTTATTGCATCGACTAATTGCTGTTATGGCTGGGAATGAACCAGGTTAGCAATGGGCAAATAAAAAAAAGTATAAAAAATACCAAAATTCCTGGCATGAGTAGTTAGTAGTAGTAAAGGTTAGGTCAAGTTCCTCGTGCGTATAGCAACGTGCCAGGAAGATACATTTAGGGGGTGTGGTAGTAGGGCACCGCATATTCTCGAGCTCGGCCATTTTGGAGGTGATACGATCAGCACCACGCTCCAGCCGCCTTTTTTCCGCCAGGGTTGTAGTAGAAATGAGAAAATAGAAATGTTTTTCATTCTGCGTATGTGACAGTATTCTTCGGATATTGTCCCTGAAATATATGTTAACATCCTAACCCGCAGTTTTTTTTCAGGATAAACTACTTGAAGGCCGCGAGTGGTTCCTGAGAAGTAATGAACATATCACCGAATGCGCACTAGTTTAGCTCACGTTTCTTGGGGGGGGGGAGAATGATATACAAATTTATTCTACGAATGCTTACGTCATTGTGACAATGGAGTATATTTTGCAGACTAACGAGGATCTGGCGTCTAGACACAAGGCCAGTATAATGGTCTGTGGAGTTTGGGCTGTGTTCTACGTTTCTGATTGCCTTTCACAAATTTCATCTTAACACACCTTTCATCCTTATCTATATGATTACTCAAAAGTGGAAGAAAAGCGAGGTAAAATAAATCAATCAATTGGTCATTGTGTCGCTGCGTTTTTCAATATTTCTTCCTGAACTAAAATTAATGTTTCACCGATGTAATGCATCAATATAGTCATGTGAATTATTATTTTCCGTCATTATAGTGTGCTTAATCATTCCTTCGAGCATAGACTTTAACGCTGTTGTCCTTAGTGTAAACGATCTTAACTGTGTGGAAGTTTTTACGTAGGCATAAAAATGGTTAAGAGTAAATCCCAATTGATTGTTAGAAATTTAAAATAACATAACTCTGACGTGACGCATATTAACTGTTCTTAGGTCGCTGTCAAGGAACGATTTCTCCTAACTAAAAAGGATTCCGGCCTCCGTGGTAGAGTGGATAACACAGCTTGCTTAAACACCGCCTTGGCATTGTGTTCATTCGGTGTTCATTCTGAGTGTCCCTTCATCAATTTCATCATTTCATCGCTCATCCTCGTCGTCGCGTTTAGCCAAAAGTGGCAGAAAAGCAAAGTAAAATAAACCAAATCAAACATAAATAAGAATCTGAAGGGAAAAATATTCCATTACCAAAAATAAAATATATAAATATACAGTAATTACTTTGTTGACACTGCAATTTTTTTGGCAGTGTGTAGCTGTCTTAGGGTCGTATGTTCGAATTAGCCGACCTCAAAATATACGAAGAGTGAACGATTAATGGAAATGGGGATGCACATTTCTATTACTTTAGTAAGCGTTCAGTCGTAAATCCTGTGGACACAGTGTGATTTTCGTGCAAGGAGGAGGTTCCTGGGACATCAACTAGGTCGACGTTTACTTATAACGTTACGAGGGTATGGATTTCTCTCAACAAGTGCTACAAATGTTTATGGTCATGGAAATTATTTATACAATTTGTTTGGGTAACGTCGTTTTCTACCTCTTGAAATTAATGGTGAATGGAGATGAAAAGACACACGTGGCAGATTGTAACGTGCTTTGAAGATAGAGGTCTTAAGTTCAAACCATGATTAAGGCATGTTTGCCCACATCCATGTTATCAATTGGTCAATCATTCTCATCGCCACGAATTAACCAAGAGGCAAAAAGGCAACGTAATATATCCTAAATAAAAAAAAATACAGAAAAGGGGCAAGGAAATGCACATATCGTGCCGAGTCGAGGTTGTGTGTTGCAAGACGGAAATGTGTAACAATTATCGCAAGAGCACGTTCAATTATATTAGGGCAGAACCATATATCACACAATACAGGTGAAATTGTTGTAGGTTGACGTGAATTGTTAATCTGCCTAAACTCTTAAAATACTCTAATATCAGGTTTTTTGTTCCACTTATTATTTCAATGTTGAGGGTCTTCATGACCGAGAGCTTTACATACTGCTCTATGAAACCGGAGACCCTATGTTCGATTGATTGATTTGCTTTATTTTACTTCGCTTCTTGTGTCACTTTTGGCTAAGCTGCAAATATGGAGGAGGCCTCCCCGATGGCGCAGTGGTAGCATCGTCGCCTTGTGATCAAGGGTTCCCGGGTTCGATACCCGGTGGAGGCACATAGTGGTTCGGATCCCACTTTAAACTGTAGGTCCAGTCCTATTAGCCTTACTGTACATAAAGTGGACTTCAAACACAAACTCAATCAATCAAACTCAATCAAATATGGGGATTAGTGACGATATGATGAAATTGATGAATAGACACTCACAAATCCATGCCCAGGCCAGGATTCGAATGCTGGACGACTGGCGTCGTAGCGTGATGTGATAACCACTCTGCCACTGGGGCCGGAATCTATTTTCGAAGCGTGGGTAATATTTAAGAGCTTTTTGTGTTCCTTCATTTTTTCTGGTCACTCCAACATTCGTCCTTATCGTTGAAAGTAAACAAGAGGAATATAATATGATCGTAAAAATAGCAAAGTTACCACATATGCCTGTCACGTGCCGAAAGAAATGGCCTTCGACCTTCTTTGCTAGTTTTCTTTTTATATTTGTTTTAGAGCTAATGAGAAAAGAGAGAAAAGAAACGAAAAAATGAACAACCTATTTTCATTCATGAAGGAAATAAATCGCCAGCTCAGAACCTGATTTCTTGAAAGCTCAAAATGGACAACAAATATTTCTTCCGAGGCCGAATGACCACAGAAAGAAACGCTGTGCTAATTCCTTGATGACTCATGGTTAACATTGCTCTTCTGTGTGGTGTTCACGACTGACAACTCTGCAGCTCTTCCTTATCTTGCATAGAGTTTCGGCATTGACGCTGGAGTGTTTCAAACTCAATATCGGTTTTTATTTGTTGCTTCCAATGTAACTGAGAGGAGGGAGATCTTTTTTTAAAGTTCGCCAGTGTACCAGTGAAGATAGAAAGGCGGAACAAACGAAGTCAAAAGGAACACCAAAGTCGCCCATCCGAAAAACAATAGGCGGCAGCTGCGCAACGCATGCGCATGGGGTTCCACAAAGGAAATAGGAGTGTCCCGCAAGACAAGTGAAGGGAAAGGGTAGCGATCGACAACGGTAGGGAGAAAAGAAGCTATGAAGCATGAAGTAACAATTGCACAGCGGGAAACAAACACATGCAGCGCGTGGGGAGTCCCCAAACACAGTGGGGAGACACCGCAGCAAGAACAAAGCACGGTTCAACAAAAGAGAAAGAGGACCGGACTGGGAATGGTACCTGTCAATGAGACAACAAATGCGGGACGAGGGATTCCCCGTAGCAGCACCGAGGGGATGTCACACAGAGGTCGTGCGCCAGCAGGACAAACACAGCAACTACGGGCACAGGAGGTTTATTGCCACGCAAAGGTGCACTTACAGATAGGAATAGTACGTAGTCGTACCCCGGACTGACGTTGTTACAAAAGTTGCTCAAATTGACGACCACCACATTCAATGCAGGCATTGCAGCGTCGCAGGAAATTCTGGCGAACCCTTTCAAAAATCCCTGGCATGGTACACACCTCGGCCGATGCTGCAAGTATCCGCGCTACCAATGTTTCCTTGTCAGGCACCGGGGTCTCGTAGACGAGTGTTTTCACATGGCCCCACAAGAAGAAATCCATTGGTGTGAGGTCAGGCGAACGGGCGGGCCAGGGGACGGGGCTGCCGATCCAGCGCTGTGGGTAGGTACGGTGCAAAGGGTTCGCACTGTGCCATCAAAATGTGCAGGCGCTCCATCCAATTGAAACCACATACGATGTCGCACGTTGAGGGGTACATCTTCTAGCAGCTCTGGAAGGACTGATGCAAGAAAGGTGCGATAGAGGCGGCCATTTAAACGTGGTGGCAGCAGGTATGGACCGATAATCTGTTCATCGATGATACCTGCCCAGATAATCACTGCAAACTGGGTCTGATGGTGCACCTCGACTGCTGCATGTGGATTTTCATAATCCCACACATGGCTGTTTCGGCAATTGAAGATGCCCTCACGGGTGAATGTTGCCTCGTCCGTGAAAAGCACATGGCGCAAAAAACGGGGATCGTCGGTACAAAACTGCAACAGTCGTTGACAGAATTCCACACGTCGTGGGTAATCCCCAGCCTGCAACGCGTGGACTCGCTGTGGATGATAGGGATACAGCAGATCATCATGAAGGACACGCCACACTGTCGACTGTGATACTCCCACTGCACGTGCAATGCTACTGGTGCTAGGGGACGGCGTGTCGTCCACGCGAGCAAGTACGTCCTCGTCGACCGCCGCGGTGCGCACATGTCTTGGGTGACCGACATGATGGCCTGCACGTAACACACCCGATTCACCAAGGGTACGGTGCACGTTCGAAAACAACCTGCTGTCGGGTTGTCGCCTTTCCGGATACCGTCCGCGATAAGGGCGTGCAGCTGCTCGGCCATTGCCATCTGCAAGGCCGTAGACAAAATGCATGTCCCTCAGTTCTACAAATGTGTAGCGTTCCATGGTACGGTGAGGATAGTGCCAATTATGGAATACTGTACTGCAGTGCACAGGTGGCACACACACACACACACACACTGGTCACAACGGCTTCGAAACAACGTACTCAATTGTCGTACGTCAAGCACACCACCACCGCACCGGCTCTTTCACTGACACGCTCCCTGACGCTGCACTTCCAATCAGCCCACACGTCCGCACGGCGCTGTGGTACAATCAGCTGACGTTCCTGAGCCACCCGTGCCTGTGCTCTTCACTACCTGACCACTGCCGTCACGTACTTCGTCCGTCTTGCTCGAGCCGACGGGGAGCACTACGTACGATCGTGTGGTGTTTGTGTACACCAATGTGGGGTAACCCAGCAGTTGAACAGACGTGCATACCCCCACGTAGCTTCATTACACGATTGTCCCACGCAGTTTATCTGCAGTGTTGCCAACTTGGCTCTTTTGGGGCCAGAACTGGCCCTTTTTAGTACGTACTCAGCCCCAAAATTCAGCAAAAGCCCCAAGGGGCTTTTTAACCCTACAGAGAGAAATCTTGCTACAAATCTAGCCCTTTCAGTAATGAAATGTTTTTTGGTATTTTCAGTAAAGTAAACTCATATTTTCAGCTTAATAAGAACCATTGCAACACGCAAGGAAGAATTCACATAACCGACCCTCCTCTGCACCTGCAAGCTCGTCCTGCTACCCCTCCTGGGGAGCAGGTAGCAAGTGCACATTCTCACACCCCCTTGTTTTGGCATGCTGTGCAGCCCGAGGCGAATTACGGATAGCGTCGATTCCAGGAAATGCCAATCTTTGTTCAGTTGCATTGCGATTGCATCTGGTCGTTGAAAGTTCACAGAAATGCGGTGCGGAATCGACGAATCGTTCGCAACAGTGAGGCTCGACCAGTGATGCCAAAAGAAGGGAAATTTCCCTCGGCACAGGGAAATTTGAGGGTGAAAAGGGAAAAGGGAAATTTAATGAAAAATAGCTAAAAAAACAGGGAAATTTAAACTCACATTTTCGTTTCATTCTTTTAAAAAGTTCGAAAATATTTTTTTTCAGCGTGTACTTTTTCCAAATAAATGCTTAGCAACAGTGACAGTTTTCAGTAAGCTTTCTTTCTCCCTGTTATAGATGACCTTGACCGGTCAGGTCAGTCTTATATTTGTCGCGTTTCCTAGAAAGGCCTCAAGGCACGAGCCGAGGTGCACGTGGAAAGAATTTGGGACGCAATTTTCAACTTCATTCTTTGTTCCATCCATCATTTCAGAACGTGTCTTAGTGGCTGTCTGTGTGACCAAAAAGTATACACTTGTAATCCTATTCTCTTTGTGTGTGACTTTGTGTGTCCTGTGTCGATGCAAGGAGAATGTAAGAGGTGACTGATAGGAAGCTACCTGCAACTCCCAAAAAGGTTAGAAAACGTCGTGGGGATTTATCTGCGGATGAAAAGATATCTGGGAAACATGTGAAAAAATTTCGTATTGAGTGGCTTCCCATTACTTCACACTTTTATGATTTTCATATATATTTAATAATAATAATAATAATAATAATAATAATAATAATAAAGTTTGTTCCTCAGGCAAAACAGGCGTCAAAAGAAAAAAAATTAACAGCAGGCCCCTAACTAAGCTTTGACAATGGGTGGGTTTCAAAGTCCGACAATCATTGCGCGGCAGACGAAAATTTTTTTGGTTTGGGAATTTTTTCAATACATTAGTGTTTTATTTAAAAATTCAAATGTTCATTTTAGGATAATTATATTATGAAACTATGATCAGTTTCTAGGGGGGGTTTGAACCCACTAAACCCCCTTATATACGGTCCTGATTAACAGTTATAGTAATACAAAGATACAGCTTCGGATGTGTTTTGAAAATCGAGGGAAATTTAGGTCGAAAAAGGGAAATTTTACACTGGTAAAAGGGAAATCCTGCATTCGGAGATTGGCAACACTGGGCTCGACCAGAGACTAGTTCGTGCGTGCTTCGGTTTCAGAAATTTTGCACCAAAAAACACCCAAGAATTAAGAACCAGATTTTTTTTCAGTACGCAGCCGCACCTTTGTAAATCTAGCCCCTTAGATGTGAATTTTAGCTCCATTTTGGGTGCGATTTAGCCCGTTTTTCTCTCGTACTGTTGGCAACACTGTTTATCTGTCCAGCCTTGCTCGGCCCGGTCTCACACCCACGCGGCAGTGTGCGGCTGCGGTGGTGTGAGGCCACGCTTGGTTTCGGAGCGGAAGGCTGCGGCCGAGGAGGGACTTGAGTTGTTCGGCTGGGGTTGCGCTCGGAAGCAAGCAGCCGCGTCAGGTCTGGGAACGGTGGACCTGGTGATCGGGATGGAAACATTCCGACCTCGTCCATTAGTGTCGTCCACCGTACGGAGTGGTGGGGTCCGTACGACACTCCAGCAGCCTTTCGCCCGCTCCCACCCAGCGATGTGCCTCCGGCTTCATTTCTAAGAGGCTGATTGGGCCCCATCACGACGTTTGTTACAACGTCAGTACGGGGTACGTGGTCCTATCTGTACGTGAACCTTTCATTAGCAATAACCTCCTGTGCCCGTAGTTGCTGTGTTTGTCCTGCTGCCGCACGACCTCTGTGTGACATCCCCTCGGTGCTGCTACGGGGAATCCCTCGTCCCGCATTTGTTGTCTCCTTGGCAGGTACCATTCCCCGTCCGGTCCTCTTTCTCTTTTGTTGCACCGTGCTTTGTTCTTGCTGCGGTGTCTCCCCACTGTGTTTTGGGGAATCCCCTTGCGCTGCACCGCCAGCGCCGCCATTTCTGCCCCGAACCATGTACGCGTCTGTTGCCTGTCGAGTGTCACGGACCACTTTGCTTGCATTCTCGGTGTGTTTTTACATCCTACGTCGTCCTCCCGTGGTTCTGCAACCCCGCACTACTTTTCTCGACTGCACTGCTTCAGTCATGGTGTTTGTTTCCCGCTGTGCAATTGTTACTTAATGTTTCATTGCTTCTTTTGTCCCTACCGTTGTCGATCGCTACCCTTTCCCTTCACTTGTCTTGCGGGACACTCCTATTTCCTTTGTGGAACCCCATGCGCATGCGTTGCGCAGCTGCCGCCTAGTGTTTTTCGGATGGGCGACTTTGGTGTTCCTTTTGACTTCGTTTGTTCCGCCTTTCTATCTTCACTGGTACTAGCTGTACAGAGGTGTGAAGTTCATTTTCACACGTTTTCGGCGTTGTCTAGCTCCTCACGGAGGCATCTCTCGGCAAAGTGGAAGGGGAACTTTCGTCTCTATTTCATGGGAGGTATCTGTGGTTTTCGTTTGTACTATACCTTTAGAATCACCCTGTATATCTAATTTAAAAAGAGTATAGTGGTAATTAATTTTACTTCATTAGCAGGATTAAACATCTTGCATAATACGTTGTAATAATCTGAGATTCATCATCAGGACTTCTACACCCACTTTTTCAACTTTATGTGGCCACTGGTAATAAGGGATGAGTACCCTCCCCAACCCCACCCCGAAATAAAATTCTGGCTCTGGCCTGCAACGATTCGAACTTTTAAACCATGTCATCGCAGAGAATTTCGAGCTCGGAAAGGGATTTTTTTATCATTCATAGGGAATTTCATTCTCAGCCAGGAACACAAAAACAGAAGTTTGGCGCGTGAAACTGAATACGTGTGGTCGTTGGCTTTGACCTGTGCTTATTATTTATTTAGGTGTTAGTGTTTGTCGTGATAGTGCTGTATTAAAGGATAATGGATGTGATAGAAGATTTGCTGGTGAAACCTTTTGGAACAAGATCTTTTCAGGAGAAATTGCAAATTGTTAATACAGGTAGGCCAGTGCCATCGCTTCAACTTACTTCTATATACAAAGACAAAAAATCGGGAATGTGTGAGGCATTTTTCGCAAGCAAATTATGACAAAACACCATGGTTGACAGGAAGTACAAGTGTTAATAAGCTTTTTTGTTGGCCGTGCTTACTTTTCGGGGCTGAAAAGAATGTATGGACGCGTGGCGGATACTGTAATCTTAAACAATCTTTGCAACGCTTGTGCCAAACATGAAAAATCAAAAAGTCACATAACTTCCTTTGTTAAGCTGCAATCTTTCGCACGGCCCGGGGGTAAGTTGAATTTCGCACTTAAATTAATATTGAGGGTTTTTATTTCACTAGTGCACGTATTTCATTTCATATTTCACAGGTTTTTTTTTTATAGCTTTATAATAGTCTTGTTTTATTATTTGAAATTCTACACGTATATTAAACTACAATAACAAGAATTAATTGATTGTGGTAGCAGCAATAAGAGAAACATTCCCACACAATATTCATAAATCCGATATGGATCCTGACATAAATTGCACGGAAACTTTTGGAGTTTGAGGATCAAGGGTCGGAGATTACCCACTCGTTAGAACCAGGATACGCCACTGGCTCAAGCCCACCGAAAGTTGCCGGTCTCCGGGTCAAGCTAACTCCCACCCCAGCGTCCATTCACAGTGCAGAACGGTTATGTTGACAAAATCCTGTTTCCCTGCTGACGGCTTCTGCTTCTGGAAGGAGGGATTCTAAAGTTGCCGTCTGTTGTCCAAACAGGGTAGCAGCGGTAGACCTAGGGCGCGTCAGGGCCTCCCCGATGGCGCAATGGTAGCATGGTCGCCTTGTAATCAAGGGGTCCCGGGTTCAATCCCCGGTAGAGGCACATAGTGGCTCGGATCACACTGTAGGTCCAGTCCCCATTAGCCTTACTGTGCATAAAGTGCACCCAAAACACCAATTCAATCAATCAATCAAACCTAGGGCGCGTCAAGTATCTGAGCGCTCAGCGAGCAACGTGATCATCACTCTGCTACTTGACGGCCAAATGAGCGCTGCTCCGCGCCGCTGCTCGCTTGCTTTTCTGAGCAAACTTTAACATTGCTCACCACAGCTTTGAGCCACCGAAAATATCGTTTTTGTGTTTCGATATCGTGAGGCAAAGAGAAGAGGATGGGCAAAAACTGTATGAGGATGACGGGTTGGCGACCAATGAGAAAATATTTATGATTAACGGCTTGCAATATAGCGTAATTGCAGAGGATGTTCGCGTAACAGTAATGTAATATTCCAGTTTTTGTAATTGTATTAAAAAATGAAAATGTTGTTTATTCCAAATAATAAATATGCAATAAATAATTAAATATACACCATAGTTTTGGAAAGTTGTGCAAAGGTGTGAAAATGAAAATTTCGACAGTTTTGCCCACATCAACTATCGCCCAAAATAAACAGCTTTTCAAACACCGAAATCTTGTCCACTCGACGCAGTCACATTCATCACAGATTATTCAAAGACATTGATATTTTGATCAACGAGCACACTGCGTCAAGTAAATGATCTGTCTGCTCAACGAGCGAAAATCTTGCACAGCGAGCGTCGCTCAAATACTTGACGGGCTATTTGATTGCAAGTTCCTTCGTAGGTAAACGCGTTAACGGCGATTCATTGCCATGAATGCGGATCCCGCGCACATAGTCAGCTTGGCTTCAGTGTCCTTTGATACACAAATTGCATCTAAAACTAGTTATTTCATGAAATCATTATTGAGTAATATTTATACACATGGACGTCCGCAGGATTCTTCCCAGGGAGCGGCAAGCAAGGTATTTTTTTTTCCAGGCAAAGGAGGCATATTTTCCCCCATAATAGTGATGCCCTCTCAGAAACACTATTTCAGTCTGATATTATCATGTTTCTTCAACGAATTTATAATAATTAACATATAAATTACTGTGACTGAAATGAAATTACGTGTGAAATATATAATTTTTAGGTGGACATTCTTTTTCCAGAGGAGGGACCGCGGCCCCCATCCCCCCTTCCGGACGTCCATGTATTATACATATTAATATATTATAAGCAGTAAAAGCAGAGTGCGTAATCACTGAAGACTGGTGGGGGAGGAGGATCTTAATCTACATTTACGATATGTAAATTATTAAGATATACATATTTATAATGTTAAATGTAAAAATAATTTACTAAATAATTAAAAATGCATTATTATTATTATTAAATACATGTAAAGGAATTATAATTTTTTACATATTAATATTTATCAGATATTTATAAAGTAGCAAACTATTTTTTAGTAATTCCTTTACTAACTTTTTAAAGATGCCAATAAATTACAAAATAGTTGAAATCCTTTTTATTATGTATAAGTTTTCTTTAGTTTTTGACTTATATCAATATAAATCAATTAGATTTCATAGTTATTTCTTTCTTGCATTCTTGTTTTACTTTTATTGTGCGTATATTGTTATTGGTGAAGATCTAATGATATCTTGTTCAATATCAACACCCACAAGTCACAACCACACTACTTTGCATCCGTTTTCGATATTATCCTCAGTAAAGTACAGGGTGGCCCAGGGTGCGAAATCATTGAAAACTGGTGGGGGGAGAAAGTTCTTCATCTTCAAACCCCCTCCACAAACATATGTGTACATTATACGATATACATATTTGTAATGTTAATAAAAGTGAAAATAAATGACTCAATTAAAAATATATTATTATTATTAATTACATAAAGGAAATTGTGGCCGCGGTGGCTCAGTCGGTAACGCGTCTGACTACCATGCTCAAGGTCCCGGGTTCGATCCCCGGCCGGTTCAAATCCGGGAACTTTTCTAACGGTGGAAGCGGCCCCGGCGCCCACCCAGCGTCGAATAACATGGGTACCTGGGGGAAACCCTGGGGGGGTAAAGGCGGTCAGGGGCGTGATGCTGATCACATCACCCCCACTCACGACCGGATCAAGAAAGTGTGGGGCGTTACCCCCACACCCCCTATACGCCTTCATGGCGTGGTGCTATGCACAGGGGAACACTTTACCTTTACCTTTTACATAAAGGAAATTAGTTTGATACTTTTATACATATCAGATATTGCAAAGAAGCTAATATCCTTACCAACTGGTTAAAGATGTTAATAAATTATGAAATAGTTCAAGTGTTTTTTTTTATGTGTAAGTTTTTGTTTAGTTTGTGCTTTATGTTAATATAAATAAATTATATTTCATAGTTATTATTGTTTTGCATTCTTTTTTTACTTTTATTATGTGTATTGATGTAGATTTGTTAACGATCTCTTGAGAGAGAATGCATTCAATACTCACAACTACACTAATTTGTGTATGTTTTCGATATTATTCTTAGTAAAGTATATTTGAAATTAAAAGTAATTGCTTATCTTTTCTTTGTTATAACAAAAACTCTTCCCGCCGGAAATTTTTGGTGGGGGATTTTTGAGGCCAAGATTGTTGGTGGGGGAAATCCCCCCGTCCCCCCAGGATTTCGGACCCTGGTGGCCCAAAAAAGGTAACCGAAACATAATACAACGGTTCTAAATTTCTGTTACCTTTTATTGGGCCACCCTGTATATTTGAAGTTGAAAGTAATTGCTTATCTTTGTTCTTTTAACAAAAACTCTCCCCCCTGTTCCCCCATGATCTCGCACCCTACCTAAATGTCCTAAAATTGAGTTTATAAAGTTTCAAATCCCTATTTTTTAGCACCTAAAAATCCGTTCCCTATTGATCACCATGGATGGATTAAACCAGGGTTGTTAAAGGTGCAGGAATTTTTAAGTACATTCAATTCCGGTCCAGGAGAGAAAATCAGAAAGCGTAAATGGGTTCCGGACCGTAAATAACCTTTTCATCTGTAAGGTATCTCAATTCGGTCCAGCAACCTCTTTTCCGGACCAATTTAAATACGGTCCAGGAACCTTTTATTCCGGATGAATATGAATACGGTCCAGGAACTTTTTTCTAGGATCAATTAAAATACGGTCTAAAAACCTTTTTTTCAATTAAACAATACGTAACTTGGACCGAATTTAAATTGTGCGAGAAAAAAGGTACCGGTCCTGCAGCGGAACCCAATAGAATTTCTGGGTTCCTGGACCTTTAACAACCCTGGATTAAAGTGGCCCGGGAAAAGGGGGCGGATGCCCCATCGAGACATCTTCACGTTGCATTTGTATTTCTGTTCTTTGCCGTCGGATTTCTTCCACTTTTGGCTACTCGCGACGATGAAGGATACGATGAATTCACGAAGCAACACCCACTCACAAAGAACATCCTCCGTGGTGGTGTGGTGAGCACAGCGTGCTACGAAGGAGTGCCCCTTCCACCAACTTCATATCATCACACTCGTCCTCATCTTCGCGATTAGTCAATAGTGGCAAAAAGCGAAGAAAAAGAAGCCAAATCAATCACCAACCACCACCCCTGCCCAGGTCGAAAATGGAATCCAGTAACTTCGGTGGCGAGGACCTATTCACGTAACATTAATGCAATAGTAAATTGTTGTTGTCCCTACTTACGTCCAAATTTAAGAATATGTAAAACACTACAAAGAACGTAGGTATGGCGTCGCCAGAAATGTTTCCAGGTCGAGGAAGGGGGGTGGGAGGACAATGTTAAAACTTGAATAGTAGAAATAATGATAAAATAGTTAAAAATATAATTGTTATTGAACAATAATTATTATAATTGTTATTGTATAATAATAAATATAACAATTTTATCACAAATTATTATTTTTATATAAATGGGGAGACTTTACTCCTCGATCCAACAGATGAGTGAATATCCAGCACAACTTTTACTTCATAGAAGTTTCCTTACATGTCATGCAGTTAGTGGACTGAAATTGACAGTCATTGTAATTTTGTCATTAGCTTTTGCATTTTGAATACCTCATTCAAGAAAAGGCTTCAAAAGTTAGGGTGAAATTTTACTCGTATGGTTTCTGTTGTGTGACCTCTCACCTAAAAATATACTTTTTGGAATTTTGAGAACTGTGGAGCCATCTATTTTTGATTAATGGAAATACAACTTGGTTCCTATATTTTCCATTCAATTCTTTCGATGTAATGCAGTACTTCCTTTGGTTATTATGTTGTAATACCAACTCTATTTCTGTTATTAGCAATAAAAATAATAAGCTTTCTCCTTTTATGTTACTTGAAATGAAAAATGCCAATCCGCCCCCCCCCCTCATGACGCCCGTGAACGTAGGCGGTTAACAGCTACAAGCAGGGCCGTATCAAGGTTTGTGGAGGAGCACAGCACGAAGCCTGTTTTTCACAAATTTCATTTTTGAGAAAGATCTTTCTCCACTGCAGTTTGTTACCATTAACACCAAATACATTCTAAAGAGAATTTCGACATTGGGAAATGTACTGCGGAACGGGTCCTTACATACAATATTATACATGGACAGACTTCCATTGGGATGCCTTCCTGATGTTTGACATTGCTACTGCTTACTAGGTGTGGAAACTGTATCAGCTCATTCTCTAGCGAGGGTTCCAGATCCTCCTCGTAGATGCTCACAAGCTCGCGAGCTGCAGATGCAATTTGTGATGGAGTTGCCACTGCAAGTTCATTTAGAATACTGAACCTCTTTGCGACAGTTTCATAGAGAAAAATCCAGTCTGCGAGTGATGAGGTGACTTGATCAATCACTGGTAGAAAACTTTCCACTCTGAAATGTTAACTAGGCGAGAGGTGGATTTGAGGTTGAGAATTGATTGTTTGAATAAGTGTGCCTTATTTCCACACCACAGCCAAATCAATCCATGGTATAAAGTATACTGAGCTTCAGATATCTACAAACAGATCGACTGAGAGCTGTGCTACATTTGGATCCAGAAGAGTGTAGACATACGAAAATATTGATGTTTTTTATTTTTAAAATACAACTTCTTATGTAATTTTTCGCAAGCATAGCCAGCTGGTTAAAAGATTTTTTTTGGTGGAGGCCCTTCACAGCTTCCTTCTGGTGGGGGCCCCGGGGCAATTGCCCCAGTTGCCCATAGGTTAATCTGGTCCTGGCTACAAGCATAATAAAGCGATCCAACGGCCAGGTGTTTATATATATATATATATATATATATATATATATATATATATATGTGTTATTATCCCTGATATCTTTAAAGACTCAAACGTTCTGTCTTTTATCACTAGCTTTAATTGGTTCGAGAATCATTTTTAAAGTTTCATTGAAGTAATCGGAACTGAACTTACCGTTTAAATTTGGACCCAAATCACTGTGCAGTGTGCGTTCCTCAAAAGGGGATCGAACCCTAAACCAATTGAGAGAATAGGTGCTTGTCTTCTTTTCTAATTCATTTTACCCCTCATATCTGATCGTTCAGTTTATCGTGGCAATTGGAATAATTGTGATAACATGCAATAACAGCCACACTTACTCTAGCCATTGACCCCTATTTTTGCAAAACAATAGGCCTAAATACTCTACTTGGTCCATGTTTCCGATATTATATATAAAACAGATTCTTATAAGACAGTGTAGGTTAGAAATGATCGCGGCGAGATGTGTAACATTCGACTGAAATTCGCCCTTCCCAACTGTAAATTCTTAATTCTGGACCCGCCACTGACACCAAGAGAAACGGACGTTAATCCGTGGCTACAATTCGACTGTAATACGCGTCTTGACCAAGATCAAAATTAGCTCCATTTCTTGTCTTTGTTTTTCACATTGTTACTTCATAAAAAGGACAGGTTGATAGAAACAAGACATGTATCTTACACTCACCTACAATGCAGAATTGGCTTCTACGAAACGTCACTGCAGGAAATAGTAAAATAAGGCAATCTAGAATGACTCGGAGAACACTTGCACACACACAGTTCGTATGCAGTACTAAACGTTTCTTTCCTTTCCCAGGGTGCACAGCATGCAAGATTTGTTGTTGGTCGTGTTGAACCAATGCCCGCTCATTCCTTCAGTTTGCTACTAACCAAATACACCTACGGAAAGCCAGGCATGCATTCGCAGACGAAAGAAGTTTGCCTCGCGCGAAATTAAAGATAAGAATTCCCAAATATATTAGTGGCGACGATTGGGAGGGGGGGGGGCTGTTTTCCTCCAATTTTGCCACTTTTGCCCGGCACTATGCTAAATCTTATCTAACGAGCTAAAATAAACTGTCCTCGCCCCCGCCCCTAGTTTTGAAACCCAATCGCCGCCATTTGTATTTTAAAACATCGAAATGAATAAAGTGTTAATTCTGTTCATAATTTAATCAATACTTTTTCAATAACAGCCAGGGACGTCGTTAGAGGGGGCCGGGTGGGGGGGGGGGGCACTGGCTTCTGCAAACGTCCACGTGGTCCCGGCAAATGTTTTTGTATTTTACTAGAAATTTTACTTTGATGGCAAATATTGCAAAATTGTTCTTCAGTAAATTTTGCTTACAGTTTGAAACACTGCCCTTAAATTTCCCGCTTCGTGACAGGCCCGTAGCCAGGCAGGGGCCAGGGGGGGCTGAGCCCCCTGGAACTTTCTTCAGCTCCCCCCCCCCCCTGGCACGGCCGTCAGCCTTCTTGACATTAGGTAAAACTATTTTGTATAATTTGTTTGCAGTGAAGTGTGAAAATGTAGACAGCAGATATTATTTTACTCACAACTTTGGTGAAGGATAAATTCACAGAGCATGAACAGCAGCTATTACATTCATTCATCTTAATTTTAAGAAGTCTAAATAGCGACAAGTATATAGAATATTCTCTTCTCTAGACTTTAGAAAGTTGCTTCATAGGGGAGCTTCTTTATCTGTACCTTCGCTGCCCCTGTTGCGAGTTGCGACCTCCCGTTTAGACAGAAACCTGTAACTTTGACACGTCATCATGCAAATTCCCTCGGTATCTGCGTCAAAGGCCAGCATAGAACGAAGGGGAGTTTTATTGTTTCGGCCCGGGGGTGGAATGTTCGCTAAGCACAATGAGACTGAATACTGTCCATTTTTCTTGTGTGATATACTAAATATCTGTATCATCAATAGTAGTATATGGAGTGCGTAGCAAGGGATGATTTCAGTAGCAGTCAATTAACACTTTAAGCGATATTTTATGAGATATAAAAAAATGTAGTATTTGTATGATGTCTCTAAAATATAGAGCATTCCCTGACATTCGCTACGAGACTCGGCGGCAAGCGGCCCGGCATCAGCGCTTGTCTTTCCCGGTGAACGGGTAGGCAACAGTTGCTTATATTAAACCTCGTAAAAAAGTTTAGAGTAACAGGGTCAGTTCTGAATAAAAGTGGAACGAAAAATGGGGAAATAAAGTATACAAAGACAATCCGCACACCATCCGTGAGTTAAAAGAGAGTATTGTACTAAAAATCTTGAGATTTACAGTAGACGAACTTGCACGTGTAAATGCCAATTTCCTTCGGAGATGCCAGGAATGTGTTGCAGCAGAGGGACATCATTTTCAACACCTTCTGTAGACAAGGTTAGTACACAATATGAAAACTGTAATTTTAATAGCCGACTCTAGCGACTGTCGCGGACCCCGTTCACCGGGAAAGACAAGCGCTGATGCCGGGCAGCTTTCCGCCGAGTCTCGTAGCGAATGTTGGGGAATGGTCTATATCAGTGGCGACGATTGGGGGGGGGGCTGTTTTCCTACATTTTTGCCCGACACAATGCTAAATCTTATCTAACGAGCTACAATAAATTGTCCTCGCCCCCGCCCCTAGTTTTGAAACCCAATCGCCGCCATTTGTATTTTAAAACATCGAAATGAAGAAAGTGTTAATTCTGTTCATAATTTAATCAATACTTTTTCAATAACAGCCAGGGACGTCGTTAGGGGGGCCGAAAGGGACACTGGCCCCCACAAACGTCCACGTGGCCCCGGCAAATGTTTCTGTATTATACTAGAAATTTTACTTTGATGGCAAATATTGCAAAATTGTTCTTCAATAAATTTTGGTTACAGTTTGAAACACTACTCTTAAATTTCCCGCTTCATGAGCGCCAAAGGAAGACTTTTCTTTCTAATTCGCATTTTTCTACTTCTTGCCTGTCGAAAGCAAACAGATGCAATGCAGGATCTGGCGATAATGATTTTATTACCCGTCCCGTTAAGTAAACTCGTAGGTCTTTTGAAAATGGCTGCCAGGTCAAAATTCGGACCGATTGACTGGTAAGCGGTAACAGATGTCCCTCCTTCCGAAGCTCTTTGGAAACAATTTTCATTCTTGTCTCAGATTACAAAGACAGTCATAGTGTGGTGCGTGTGATAGAAGTTGCAAGATAAAACTTCAGGAGGAGGGGGATTGACGATAACACATGGCTATAGTGAAGAATAAGTCACCACGTATGTAGTAAATTATTAACAATAATCTACACGTTTTATATACATTAGCTTTTCAAATTGTGCATGACTTTCTATAGCTTTATTTTCAGAGGCACATTTGGCAATTTCAGTTTAGGTCACAAAATTGAAACTACTATTTAGACATACAAATACTCCTAAGATTAATGAGGCTCCGATATGTGGACCCACAGCCAGTGTAATTCAATGACGGATTCTATTTTGTCTTGTCTATGTTCCTTAATGATTGTCCTTTCATCTTACCACCATTCGTCCTCAACGATGCGATTAAAGCCAGAGTTTATTTTTTAACTACATATTATTGTAGGACAAAAAGGGGAGGATAACAATGAAGCAAAAGCAGTAAATGTATCCACAATTTCCCTGCAATATGCTTAAATTCACATTTCTTCTTCTTTTGTTTCAATAAAACATTTTTCCTATAATCAACTTCATCTAGCTACTATTAATCATATTCGTTGCGAGTAGTACAGCAAAGAGAATTCTGCGCCCGAAAATGAGGTATAGTGAGGTACACAGTGTTGCCAACCTCTTACTCGAAAAAATAACCAAGGTTTTTTTTTTTCGGTCTAACCTAACCTCAAACAAGGAGCTGGCAACCTTGCTTGAGGCTTTTCTCGCAGTGTTGCCAGCTGGGGCTCGGTGAGGCTCAGTGCCAACCTCTTACTCGAAAAGTTACCAAGGTTTTTATTTCTTGGGCTAATCTAACCTAACGCGAGGAGCTGGCAATCTTGCTTGAGGCTTTTCTCGCAGTGTTGCCAGCTGGGGCTCGGTGGGGCTCGCAGTGTTGCTAACCTTTTACTTGAAAAAATGACCAAGGTTTTTATCTTGGTCTAACCTAACCTCAAGCAAGGAGCTGGCAATACTGCTTGAGGCTTGTCTTGCAGTGTTGCCAATATTTTACTCGAAAAGTTACCAAGGTTTTTATTTTGGTCTAACCTAACCTAAGGCAAGGAGCTGGCAATCTTGCTTGAGGCTTGAGGCTTGCTTTAATTAATTGCATAAATCAAGGTTGCCAACCTACTGGTATTTCTACCATGGTTTTTTTTTACAAAAAAAGAGAGAGGGGGAAGAGTTAAACAACCGACAATGCTGCCAACACCTACCTATAGTTTTTCTTACTTGATAAGGGTTTAGCCAATTTATACACTGGCGTAACATACACACACTGTGCAATAGAGCCGGCAACAAATATATACTGCCGTAAAAGAGAGATGGCAACACAGTGCGTGTGTGCGTGTATAATATGTAGCATTATTAACTAGAGTGTGTTGGCAACCTACCTGCAATTAAAAAAAAACTAGAGACGTCAATGTTGCCGTAAGATAAAGAGGGAGACTAAGCTGGCAACAGTGGTGAGCGAATATGCCTTATTTCCAAGTTCTGGGCGTCAATGTATATCGGGATTTTTGTAAAAATCTTATCGCGGGAACGATGTGCTGCACATGCATATGCGCGCACCTGTATTGTGACGCAAACAAACAAATAAATAATTGTTGTTTTTTAGGATTCCTGGCCCCTAACCCCGCCAGGGTGCGTGGTGCCCAACCCAAAAAGGTTCTAACGGCTGCGACTCTAGATAGTCGCACCTCTGTAGGGTTTCACGTGTTTTTTTTTTTTTCCCCCCAAACTTCCATGAAACCCTACAGAGGACCTCCGTAATGCATGCAACGTGTACTAACGACTCTAGTGTTATTTTGATGTTGTAATATTTTTGGATATAGAGTTTTATTGTGAGATATAGATAAAAATAATTATGTTTATTATAATATTTTTTTGATGAAGATGGATAATGTATGTGTGTGTGTTACAAATAAAGTTGCATGCTTTTTTTCTAGTGTGTGTGTATGTGTTTTTGATGTTTCGACAGCATCTGAAACGATAAAAAAGAATTTTATTGTTAATTTTCTCGTGTAAAAAAAAAAAAAAACAACAACAAATTTTTTTTGTGCAAATTTTCTGATTGTCTTTCGTGCTATAGTGCAAAAAAGATATTGTAACTGATAACTAATGAAATAGACATTTGTAACTGATCTGAACTAGTGAAATTTTCGTATTGTGCCATTGAAACTGATTGTGCTAGTACAAAAATTTCTTATTGTGCAAGAAAAAAATGTAAAAAACTTGTTAAAACTGCTCTGTGACCCTCTCGTTCTTCACGTCGTGGACGAAGGACTTCTCTGCAATCAGGATAACGCTGCATACGGTGTCCTCGGGCAGCGCGTCGTGGAACTCGCAGACGACCTTGATGTTGGTTCGATCGTTGACCACCACCTGCTTCCTCTTCGTGGTATTGATGACGAACATGGGTCTGCGGGTTTTGAATTCGCTGGGCGTGTAGTACATGTCCATGCTTCCCTCGGTCACGCGTTTGAAAGAGGTGTAAGCTTCGTAAAGTTTGAGGTAATCGTCTTTGGTCATGTCGAGGTTGTAATTCTCGCGCGGGAACACTTCGTTTCTGCCATTCTTCAGATAAACATTCTTGATCTTGCAGTCGTCGAACATGCTGGAATTTTTTTCCTGGTTGTTATCGCGCCCGGTCTGAAAGAGCACGACGACGAAATCTGGCATGTCGAACTGTATGTTGTTGAACTGCGTCGTCACGTCGAATTCCATGTGACTTCCCGACGCCATCTTCTGCACGCACTGGTAACCGTGAAAGTGAATCGGTACCTGCGGACTCTTCAAGATCTCCGCTTTGTACTTGAAGGCGTAATTTGTTTCATATTCTACGATCGGCATTCTCAATTCCATGCTCCGGATGACGCACTTGGCCGCTTCAGGTAATGTGTTGGCTATCGGCGTGCCGTCGGCGTTCAAGTTGGTGTATCGCATCAGTGCGTCGTTGTCGTTGGCCGCTCTTCGAAACGTGACGCGCAATCCTCCCTTCCACATGATCTCCTTGTAGTCCGAGAAGAATCCCGGCAGCAGACGCATGGGAAAAAGCACCGTGTGACTTTTAGTCGATATTTTGGTCCCCGCTTCGAATCCTCCCGCCTGGTAGTATGCTGCGTCTGTTTTGGATAATTTCAATGTTCCCACTGCCGTCGACGTGATGCCTGGATAATCTATTCTGTCTATGACGGTGTTGTGTTTCCTCACCTCCACCTGCGAGAACAGGTGAGGCACGAAGTTGTCCACGAGTATCAAATTTGCATTGGGCGGAAACGCATCTCCGTTTTCCTTCTTCACCACGTCGAATTGAAGGTAGAGGTCCGCTCTGTGAGGATGAACGAACCCATCGCCTACGTCCACGTCGTATTCGATCTCCCTGTTTGCTTCGTTGAGATTGGCGAACGTGCGACGGTTGGGAGGGAAAGATTGCAATTCGTAACTTTCGATTTGCTCCATTTTCACTATGTGTGTTATTTATTATACGTTGATCTCCACGATGGCCGTCGTAGTGGCACCTGCGAAATCCACCACGTCTCCTTTCTCGTTTGTCACCACCAACTCTATGTCGTCTATGCGGTTGCGGCATACTGGAAAATAGATCGGCGAAGAGGGTGTGTAGATGATCGGTTCCATGAATTCGGAACTGGGTTTGAACGTAGCTATGATTCCTGTCTGCTTGTGACTTCCCAGCAGCTCCCCGTCCGAGGATTTCGTGATCATGCCTTCCGCCACGTTGCAGTGAACGTTCAGAGTTTCTATGGCTAGAAATTTAGGAATATTGACTGCCGTATGCTTGATGCCAGCTTCGAGTTTGGTGTTGTTCTCGAAACCTAGAAGTTCTCCTATGGTGCCCAGGTCCACGGTCTCCGTTGCCGATACGATTTCCACTCTGTGCGTGACCGAATTTTGAGAAAGGTACGTGCCTTTGGGTAACTGAGCTTGCAAAGTGGAAAGATTGTATTGACCTGGCGTGACGACAATGTGCTCGCTTCCGACGCTAATTTTGTTGTTGTGCTGCGTGACGTTAGGTATGAGGTACATGCTGTAGAATGCACGCAGAGCCACGGATTTAGGATAGACGATGTCGTCGTGCAGCGTGAGTTTCAAGATTGAAGATTCGCTCGTGAGATGGAACACGCCCATCGTATTTAAGATTCCACAATGCTTTCTGAAAATGTTCCACCGACGGGTTATTTATTTTAGACATGTATGCGAGAACAGAAAGGCATAGGTGGCCGCAGTTAACATCGGTGAAACCCTGGATGCGTTTGTCATTGTAGTAGAGGTTGGCAACACTGAGATACTTCACCAACCTGGCAGGTGGTGTGCCACCGAACGAATCGAAAACAAATGCATTGTTATCGTCAATTTTGAGGTAGCATATCCAATGTGTACCAGGATTTTTGTAACTGTCCAGGTTGACCACGCCATACTCCTTTTTCTTCACAGCAGAGGGTAGAGAATCGGACATGAAAACACCCCTGAAGTTTTTTATTCCCAACAGTTCGATCAGAGATTCAATATCGAAGTTGGACAGGGCTTCTTCTTTTTTTTATATTTCTTCAAAGCATCGAGGTTGCTTTTTTGTTTTTTGGTTATACCTTTCCCCTTCTTCTCCATAGCCAGGTTGTGACGTTTCTGTTCTTCCAACTCGGCTTTGTTCTTCTTCGAGTCGATGACGGTTTTCGCGATGGCGGCACTTCCGCCGGCCAAACTTCCAACAGCCCCCAATGCTGCCAGGATGGCTGGGATGCTGAATATGAAACCTCCGATTTTTTGCTGTTTCCGCGAACGCTGCAAGCGTCTCAATTGAGGTGTGCTGAGAAGTAATTTCATTCCGTGTCCTTTCATCAAGCAAGAACGTTTCTTCTCGCGTTGTTTTTTGGTGAGTAAACCATCGAGGGTACCTAGATTTTTCAGATTGGAGTATGGTATCTGGTACACGACACCTTTGGGCTTCATGTTGATGCTCTATATGTTATCTTCACGGTATGTTATTTATATATATGTTTTGAGATTTTTTTTGTTTTGTGTAATTTTTTTCGGTATGTTATTTATATATAAATGTTCTGAGATTTTTTTGTTCCGTGTAATTTTTTTTTTCAAGAATATACTCCGCGCAGAGCCGTTACACAAATTCTATTACGTGCTTTGTTTTCTTACCAAGAAGTTCCTTTGTACCCTTGTACACGATTTGAGTTTTGTTCTCGATTAAAATAGCTAGCTTCTCGTCGGATAACATGTTAGCGTATCGATCTGGTAAAAATAGACTGTATTGTGCGTTGAGCAACAAACGCGCCTTGGGACCATACTGGGTAGAAACAATTGAACCGGAAGTTATCGTGTAAGGTTTGTCCACTTCTAATTCCTGAATTTTTACATACTCTACTGACAAATTTAGCATTTGTTTTAATGCTTGAAAGTCACTCATTTTTTCAGTCGTCATATTGAAGAGAAATTTTCAGTGTGTGTGTTATTTATATATCAAGTTTTCGACAGAGGAAAAAAGTTCGTGCTTCGGAAAACACGATGATGTGCGTGATAATATCTTCCGTCTCTTGTTTAGATCTACGCCAATCATCCGTGTATTGTCTTCTTCCCTGCCTCGCCTCGTGCAGTTCGTCCATCCTCTCGTTTAATTTTTCCCCTGCAGCCGAAAGAAGAGTGTCGAGATCACCGCACCTCATGCCACTGATCTCCCGAAGATAATCCTTAACAGCCATTTCACAAGGGATGCGAAATTCCGGCGTTGATCTCGCTATGATTAAAAGTTTATTAACATCTCCGTTTACTGCGTGTTTAAAAATTTTACACAACAGTTCGTGTGGCAAGACGGTTATACCAGACATGATGTGTTTTTTTTTTTTTTTACTGTATGTTATTTATATACCCCACCCAAGTTTTTGTTTTGTGTTCATGGCGATGGTGGTGCCCAGTGCTGCAACTCTTTCTCCCAGCGAAGCGTCTCTGCTGACGAATCTTTCGAAAGCTGCGTGCTCTAACTTTCTGTCTGCTTCGTGACGTGCATCCAGTTCGGTGCGAGTGGTGTTGTAAGCGATGTCGTGATCTTTGCATGCGGCGTCCAACGGATTCACACCCCTGTCTCCTCTCTTCAATCTTTTCTCGAGTTTGGTACCTGGTCCGCAGTACTGGTAGCCGGGTAAATGCATCTCGAAAGGTAACTTGTTGATGATGTCGTTCACGAGTCCCTTTCCTTCGGCCATGTTCCAGAATCTCGGAGGCAGCGTGTTGATAATTTTAATGAGGTAACCTATGCCCTTGTCGTCGTTCACGATGAAGTTGGAAAGTTTTGTGCTGATCATGTCCACAATTCCTACCTTCTCGTTGTAGAAATTACGATTGCCTGCAGTCTCCTCTCCTGCAATAACCAACAACCTGTCTATGAGCTTGCGCACGTCGTCCACCCAAACGAATTCTTTGGGCAGGGTGTTGTAGAGTTTGACGCCGCTGCCTGTTTTCACCTGGTTCCATATCGGCTTGATGAGATTTCTGTACTTCTCGCCGCTGCTGGATTTGACCCTATTCTGCGAGGCGTCGTTGTTTTGGTATAAGGCATCCGTCATGATCAAAATTTCCTTGTAACTCTGGTAATCTTCGTCGGTGTAATCTTTCGGCTGCTTTTTGGCAACGAGTTCCCACAGTCCCACCGTACCCGGATACCTGTTCCAACTATCCTTCTCGCCTAAATTAACTTTAATGTCGTTGCCTTCGAAGGTAACTTTCGATTTTCCAATCTTCCAAACCACACCGCCGCCTTCGTTGCTCTCCATGCTCGGATACAATCCGAACACTTCATCCTTGTCGAATTTTCCCGTGCTCAGGTAGTCTCGTGCCAAAGGTCCTAACTCAATCTTATCCAAAGACGACGGCGTGCTACCTATGGCTCGACGTCGTGCCGGTACGTCCCTTAGTTCGAACGGCGTCGAAGGAATGCTCGAAATAGGCGTGGGTACGGTGTAACTTTTAGCTGCAAGTGGTACGAGTTCGTTGATCAAATTTTTATTTTGTTCCGTGACGCCTTTAATTTCTTTACCTAGATCGCTGATGGCGTCGATCACAGGTTGATCTTGACGTTTCTTCTCTTCGTAGAATCCGCGATTCTCGGATTTCCAACCTTTGAAGCGTTTCGCGAGGTAGTTTCGCAACTTGAGATTTTCGTCTTCGATTTTTCGTTTCGTCATAGCGTTATTTATACTCATCGTTTCTCACAACGTTGCAACGTTTAGAAAGTCGTTGATTTTGTTTCTGTATTTTCCCTCGTTAGGTTTTCTCGTCATGTCGATCGTCGCGAATCCGAAATCGTCACTGTTCCAACAGTGGGAGCAGCAGCGTTCCGAAAATTGATTGTAGTTCATGTCTCCGCCTACGTAGTCATCGTACGCGTGCTTCAGGTTGGTGTGATCTTGACGAAACAAACATATGAAATTAGCGTTGTCACGTACTAACTGTTTTGGAATTTTGGAAAACGTTTGAGCTAGGAAGAAGCAATCTATTCCTTTGTGACGACCTTGCGTGAAAAAATTGCGAATTTCATTTTGATTTTCCAGGATGACATCGTCGAACACAACAATTGAATTTTCACGACAATCGTCGAGTGGTTTTATTTCCGAAGCGAACGTTGCAATGTCCAGACCATCGTACAGTTTTATCAGTTGCTGGTATTTCGCTTGTTCGAGACTTTTCGAAAATACGTAGAGGTGCCTGTTCTTCCAATCTAACCAATTCGGTGCGAGGAGAAAATTGTCCACGAGCAGTGTTGTTTTCCCACACCCTGAAGGGCCTACGATTAGACAACGGATGCTGTCGGGAAGCAACTCGCCGTTCTTTTTTCTCGTTTGACTTTCCGAATCAGGTAGACGTTTCACGACATTCCACGCACTCATAGAATCACTTTGTTCGCGTCGATCCAACTCTTTTCCGGAAGCCCCAGCCATTTGACAAACAGTTTGTCGCCTTTCCTACGCAATACTTTCTCGATGAGGTACGTGTCGGGATGTTTTGTTTTAGAGAGTTCCTCTTCGTAAAATCTTCCTTTCAAAATCTCACCGCTACTATCTTTTATTATATACGTGTGTCGGTTTCCGGGTAAAACTCGAACCACCGTAAAAAGTTCCGTGCTCCAATTTTTTGTGAATCCCTTCTCGAAGGTGCGTTTGAATTTGCTGATCCTCACCTGGTCTCCAATTTTGAATTTTGATTTCTTGGTAGTCGTGGGAGTGTACTTTGGACAGTAAACTGTAGAAATTAAACGCTGCTCGTCGGATTTCGTAACATCAGCTGGCTTCATGCCTATCGTTCTGTGTACCGCATCATTATAGGTGTCGACGAGTTCCGGCAGTATGTCGACCCATTTGTAATTTCCTCGAAGCGTGAATCGTTTCCACATGTGTGTTTTCAAGGTTCGATTAAATCTTTCCACGATGCTGGCTTTGATGTGACTGAAGGTTGAATAATGTCGAATGTCCTGTTTTTGAATAAACTTTTGGAATACGGCATTGTAAAATTCCTTCCCCTTGTCTGTTTGCAAAAACCGTGGCCGTCTGCCGCTTTCGCGAAAAATTGTCTTGAATGCTTCCGTGACGCATGTCCCCGTTTTGGCTTTCAAAGGTAGAGCCCATGCAAATTTCGAAAACGTGTCTATGACGGTGAGGAGGTACTTGTTGCCCTTGTTCAATTTATGCACATTTTTTAGATTGCCGCTACTCATCTCCACGAGGTCACTTTGCCAGAGGTCATCGATTCCCTTGGTTACCACAGCTAAACGTTCGTAGTTGCGACGTGCAGGTTTATGCAATTCTTCGACGATGGCTTGCCTAGACATTTTTTAGAGATTACGTTTGAAGAGAAGCACCAGCGTGATGGGATTCAAAGAGGGTGGCACTTCGCTCGTGTTTTGAATGATCAGCTTATCGCCGGCACTCACGTCAAAAACGGTAAGATCTTCGTCTTCGTGTATTTCATATATGTTGCGCGTTTCGTTCCAACGTGCCAGAGGAATGTTTCCTGCTTTCTGGACACCACGATTCGATATCAAGGTCATGGTGGGAACGCTAGCTTTTCTGCCGTGAGACCAGTACGAAAATTCGTTTATCTGAATTGTGCCATCGAGGAGAAACTTGTAGTACGGATGATAAGGATGTAACATGTACAGTTTGTTACCTTCGACGAACGTGGAGATTCTCTGTTGATTGGGTACGCTGTTGATTTCGATGGCTTGCAGAGAATGCAGTTTAGCAAATTTAGTATCGACGCTAACGAGGTTGCTGTGAAGCTGTCCTAGTGTATTTTGTACGGGCAACAAATGTTCGACGATGGTATCCGTTACTGTAGAAAATGACGGTTTGATTTTCACTTCCACGTTCAACTGCTTGAAGTTTTCGCTGAGTTCTTGTAATTTGGCACCGAAAGAGGTCAGCGTCGATTCCTGCGTGGATTCCAGCACTCCAACTTGATCTCTGATGTTGACGACAATACTCTGAAGGTTTTCGACTTGATTCAATTTCGAACTTTTCTCGGTAAGATCGTTCACGATGCTTCGCATCTCGGTAAACTGCGTGTGAAGGTCGGCGACGCTCTGCGAAGTGGGCAGCGTCGACACCAGCGAAGTAAGTTCGTCTCGAATCTGTTCCACGTTCGCCGTTTCCGTTTCTAGTCGTTTCAGCATACGCGATATGCTCCTTTTCAAAGCGTGTAATTCTTTTGAGGTGGGGAGATTGGCCACCCTACTCTCGAGATCGCTCAATGAACTTTTGATGTCGCTCGAATCGGATAGTGCCGTCACCGCCGATTTCAATTTTTCCAAATCTTCGCTCGAAGGTACGCTCGTCCGTAACGATTCCAAGTCACCCTGTATGTTGTCCAGTACGTGATGAAAATGAGCAAGATTCGTTTCGACGTTCAAATTTTCTAAATATTCGATCTTCTGCTGAACCGTGCTTAACGTGTCTTGTATGCTCGTCAACGCACTGGCTTCAGTGTGAATATTTTTAATTTCTTCGTTGATCAACTCCAGAGACGCCTGAAGCGTAGCGATGGTGGTTTGAATGTGTTCGAAATCTTGATAAGCCTCCAATTGAATTTTTATGTTCGCGACGCTTTTGCTGATGACTTGCAGTTCGTCTGACGATGGTAGGTTCGTCATGGTATCTTCCAAAGTCTGTAACTTGGATTTAATTTCTTCCAACGTGCCGGCGAATTCTTCTTGTAATTTGGAAACAACAACATGCAAGCGTTCTACATCAATATCCTTCACGACGGTTTGAAGTTCAGAGAAATTCTTTTCGATTGTCGAAGTTCGTTCTTCGATTTCGAGTTTCAATTTTTCCAAATCTTCATTTTTCGATTGAAATTGCTGCAATTTGGCCAAATCATTTTGAAGCTTATCCACGCTCAACTGTATATTTTGAACGTTGTCGTAAGAAGGTACGTCGACATAATTTTTTATGAGCGTTTTCAGTTCGGAATCGATTTTCAGAATAGGGTCGAGACATTGCGTTTGGAGCGTAGCGATCTCCGACTCTAAACTTTTGTTTAAGGTCTCCTGCAAAGCGATCAAATCGCTCCTCAACTTTTTAATTCGGACGTCCAACATAAGAATCTCTTCTGCGTGGTCTACACGCTTAGTGTTGCCGAAAATATCGTTAGGCATTTTGGTTAACGGTTATTTATAATAGGATAGACGATTCGTAATTCAACGAAGAGAGGAATAAGTTTGTCGTAATCTCCTAGGAGTTCGACGTACAGGTAATCTCCTGCGGAAACATCGTACGTAATGTTAGAAAGCATCTTGTCGTGCTTGATTCGAAAAATGTTCTTGCCGGTAGATATTTTGATTTCGCCTATGTTTTCCGGATTCACGGTGATTTGAAGTTTTCCATCGATCGGAATTTTGTAAAAATGTAAATTGTTGTTGAAGACGTAAAACATCTTGCCCACATCGTCATCCAATTTCGTCCAAATGCTGTTAAGGTGAACAATCAGTAGACCGTTGAGTTTAGTTAACATGGAAGGTAGAAATTCATGATCTGTCGTCGCGCGATGTACAGTCTCCATGTTGGTTTGTTTTCGGAAACCAAAGAGATTCATATTATGCTGGTTATTTAAAATACGGTCAAAGTTTTTTTTGTAATGACAGTCAGTGTTTTTTTTTTTGTAATAACTAACAAAATGATTTTTTTTGTTTTTTTTTGTTTTTGTTTTATGAATCTTCTGTTGAAGATGGGCATATGTTGCAGGTTTTGCTTTCTGCTAAGCGATAGTGTCCCCACGGCAGTGTGTGGATTCCACATTGGAGAACACACCTCTTGTCGTCGTTGGGATCCAGGGCAATCTTCCTCACTTTGTTGGTGGTCAACACATGGTCGACGCTCTGGATGCGCTGTTCTGCTCTTAGAACCGACGACCTGGTCTTGAGGCAATCCACGAAGTCCTCGAATGTGAGATGCTCCCGAACCACCTGTCTGCCGACACCCTTGGCCTTCTTGGTAACGCTACCCTCGGCTTTGATGGTATAGGCCTTGGCGCGAAGACCTGCAAACTCGAGAATCACATCTCCGTCCTTCTCATCTTTGAGTTTGCCAGGCACCTTCTTGTTGCGGGCCAGGATACCGCTCTGGTTCGGTTGGGGATAGCCTGACGTGTCAAAGAGGTTAACCAAAGATGGAACTGTGGCTATATCCCCGTATGCGTCGGCTGTGTGAACGTGGTACACCAAGCTGTCTGTGTCCGTATAGAGAAGCGAGATGTTGTGGCCGTAGTGTGGACGTAATATGTCGTAATATGTCTCGAACATGTGGAGCTTGCTCAGATCCAGAACCGTGGCTCCAACGTAGATGGGCTTGGTGAGTTTCACCACACCTTGCCTCATGTGAATCAGAGCCAGCTGCTCGTTATAGATTGTTCGAGACTTGAACAATGGACTCGCGACAAGCTGACGACATCGCTCTTTCCTCGTCACCAATTTTATGTCCACGCGATTCCGTACATTCTCCATGGTCTTGCCAAACACCGCATTATTCATGAGCTTGAAGAAATCCTTATCAAGCTCGGACGTGGCTGCGGTGCGGTGTTCAGTGTTAACTTCAATATATGGACGCAACCACGGAGAATGCTCGAACTTGAGGATACGGTGAACTGCGTGGACTGTGACCCCTTGCTGCATCAACCACCGGAGATTCTTGTAGTGCAGGACGTAATTCTTCTTGGATTCAAAATCCATGACGAGCTTCTTCTGGTTGGAATCGGGCGGACACTTGAACTCGGGTGCAGGGGGGAGATCGCAGAACAAATCCTGCACGTTCTTGGAGAACTCAAGGTCCACCTCGGCGAAGAACCCATGTTCCGAATCGTCAAAACCTTTAATGTTGAAGTTGGAAGGATCAGCCCACTCGAACCCTCTAAAAGGGAGTGGCTGCATCATGGAGTGCCCGTACAAGTTATTCACATCCGTGTGCATGATGTAGCTCGACGGTTGGGTGGAGTCGTAGCTAGTAGCCATGTGATGGTTGTTGGCGTGCGCGTGCCGTTGCGACACCTGGACCATTCCACCCCGCACGGCGCGTTCCACAAACAGCATCATGTCCACATCCGAAAGAAGCTCCAGCTTGATTTTCGTCACCAGAAACATGGCTGACCACGCCAGTCCGGGGAGACTATAGAAGTAGGCGGGATCCAGGTGGTAGATGTTCATTGCAGTCGCCCGGAACGTCTGGAACACGTCGGCGAGGAGCGTCACATCAAGTCTGAGGTAGGCGTCGTGGTAGTCTCCGAGAGTTCGACAACCTAGCTCGCGCCACATGGACTGGGCGTGGTGATATTCTTCGTCGGTGATGTTCGAGCCTCTTAGCTGACTGTAGAACTTCGCCTGGGGAGGTAGCGACGTCTCCGCAAACTTGGTAGAGTCGGTGATGTATTCGTAGGGGTAGACCCCCTTACGCCTGAAGAGACCGGCGTCCAAGTTTGGAAAATTCGCAGAGGTAATAAGCATTTGCTCGTTGCTCAGCTTCCCTGCAAGGGCATCGAGGCTGGCCGGGAGGAACCTCAGGGAGTCGAGGAAGCGAAGCTCGACGGTAGAGTCTGCTCCCAGGATCGACACTAGTTTGCTCACACTGATGTAACGCTCCTCGTTTTGTGCCAGGACGTTGATTCGCATGTCGTCGTACCCAAGATGCTTGATCAGGTGGTGAAAGTCGTACCCCGAGCCGTTGTGAAAAAACACAGGGATGAAGCGCGGGTCCCGGGCCAAGCGGTTGCAATCGTTGCACCAAGAACCAACGTACCTACCGCTAAAGTGATCGTGGTGACGGACTTTACGGTTGTTGGCGGTGTACTCCTCGACGCAGACAGGGCAAGTGATGGCCTCGTCGTGTCTACGTTGATCATCGGGGGACAGTGGGAGCATAGACTTGGGGGTCAACAGCACCTTCCCTATCTCGTTGGCTTCCACAACCATCCTCTCGAGGAAGTGTTTGGCTGCGTCGGGACCGCGATACACATAGGGCTCGGGGGCGATGTGTTGATCTCGTCGCACCACAACGTAAGCGAAACTGGATGCATCGTGGAGTTGGTAAGGGGTGGTGGAAGAAACTTCAGGATCGGGGTCGCAAGTGGACAGGGGTTTGAGGAAGGCTTCGAAATCCGCGATAATGATAGCGGGGTGCTCTACCATGGCACCGTGCATGTGGAAACGCTCCACGGCACCAGGTTTGGGCAAGTCTGCCAACCCAGGTTCGTTGGCATTGCAGTAGAGCTTGTGGTTAGCAAGCTTCTCGGCAGCGATGTTTTCTTCTTGTAAGCTCTGGTGTTTTTGTTGTTGGTTGTCAAAAGTGATCAGACACTTTCGACAAACTTCTATGCTACCATGATGCTTGCTTTTTTGACTCGACACAAGTCTAGAGAGGGAGCGAATAAGAGTGTAGTGGTGATGGGTCTCGTTCTTGATGAGTAGGAGATGGATTTCTCGAGCATCATTGTTGTCTATGTCGCTCACCCGGATGGGGTACACCACATTTTTGTTTTCGGTGAGGCCATAAACGTTGATGGCCAACCGAGGGTTGTGTGTACGGGCCTCAAACTTGCGAATGTCCGAAAGCGCCACCGGGTAGTCGATCCCAGCCATCGCATCTTCCAGCTCTGGCTCGTAGGGTAGGTAGTGGTTAACTCGGTGTGGATGGTTTTTCCGGTCGACAGGGTGTAATGCTGCAAGCACCGACCAGAGAAAGCACTTGGCGTCACTGTTTTGAATGTTCAGGACAGCCTTTTTATCCTCAATCGCTTCTGGTAAGCGAACGTAGCTGGAGGCGGAGAGAGGCACAAACTTGCAAAGTTTGACGCGCAGTTCGTGAGGCTCACCACACAGCGAACCCCCCGAGCCCTTGGCTTGATGTTCCTCCTGCTTTGCCACCAGCTCCTCGGCAAACTTGTTGTAGATGACCTCTAGGTTTTCGACATCCGCCAGATGTAGCGTCTTCGCCTTGGTGTTGTGGCAGAAGCTGTAAATTTCGTCAGACGGCTTCTTGTACCAGCAACAAAGCGATGCGTAGAATTTGGTAGAGTGCGTTGCAAGCGCATCGCCGAGAATGGAAATAATTTGGGCTTGCACGTTCTCCAAAAAGCTACGCACGTCGCATGAGTCCTCCGAAGTAAAAGGAAAGTCTTCTAACAAATGCTGGAAAGCAGACTGGTTCGCTTTCGCCACATGCTTGACACGTTTGGCGAGTGGTGCATTGATGGTGGCTGCTTCTGCCTCTCTCTTGGTGGAGGTCGAAGGCTGTGCCCCAGATGTATTTTTGCTTAGACAAGTAAGCTTATGTTTCTTGGCATACGCAATCGTAATATGTTTATTGCATCCGGAACACAGTTCAGTGGCAGCCAAATGCTTGTCTGGCACGCAGGTGCGACAATGTCTTGCAAAATTTTTGCTTAATATAGTTTTTTTGCACACAGGGCAACTTTTCATAGAGGGCATTTTTTCGGGGTATGTTTATTTATATATGGGAAGCGTTGTCTTCCTCAAATATGTGTTTTAATCAACTCTATAAAAAAATATAAAAAAATATATAAGAAAAATATGATTGTAGATGGAAAAAACACAATAAATATTGTATGTATGTGTAATTTTATTTAGCTTACTTTCGCTAGACACGAATTTTCTTCAGATTTTATTGCCCACTAGTATATTTTTCCACCAATCTAGTAGAGGTGTGAAACTATGAAAATATACTTGTTTATATATATTTTTTTTGTTTTGGCTGATATAATAGCAAATATATATATAGTTATTTTGAAATTCTAAAACTTTCAGGTATACTTATTTTTATATGCAAACATACATCATAAAAAAATTACACAATCGTATTTTTTTCCATACACATATTTTTTATTTTCAGAAAACAAAATTATTTTCGATCTTTATTTTTTTTAAAAATTTATTTGTGTTTATAGTATTTGTCGGGCAATAGCAGATAGAGCAAGAATCGTTTTCCTACAACCCATAGTTTATAAATTACAAAACATCTTAGAAATTACATCTTGAAATTTTAATCCAAAATAACTCAAAAACAGCAGGCACTAGTCATCATCCCTCCATTAGGTTGTAGAGTACTTCTAATTTTGTATCGAATACTATTAAAATTTTCGAAATAGGGTAAAAACTAAGCCAGCAAATCAAGTTTCTCAAAAAATAAAAAAATTGTCTGTATTTCCGAAACTTGAGGGGGTGGAATTGATTTTATTTGCCAGTCGAATAGTTCTCGTCGAATCCTATCCAACAAACCTAAAATCATCATCCTAGCTCAATTAGGAGCCGAGAAAATCAATGTCTTGGAAAACATCTTAAGATTTTTGTCTTAAGAAAATTTTCTTGACAGACCGGAAGTAACATCTTGACAGACCGGAAGTCGACTTTCTTAAAGATTAAGATATTTGTCTTAAGACATTTTCCAAGACATTGATTTTCTCGGCTCCTATGGGGCCTAGAACCATGTAACTTTGGTCTATGCATATACCAGTACTTGTCCGACCCTGTGGCCGAGTGGTTAGGACATCGTGCTGCGATGCCAAGGGTCCCGGGTTCGAATCCCGTTTGGGTTTGGTTGTTTGTAAATATCCATTCATCAATTTCATCATTCACCCCCATCTTCGCAAATTAGCCAAGAGGCACAAAACGCAAAATAAAATAAACTAAATCAATCAATCAATCAATTAATATACCAGTATTTTTCCTACATGTTCACTCACCTTACAACCCACCCGATCAAAAAAAAATACTCCCTGCACGCATACACACATGTATAAATTTAAAATATAGGTTCGATATTGAAACAAAAATATTATTTTTTTTTCCTCTTCTCCTCTCTCTGGCCAAGATTGCAAATAATTGCAGAAATAATAATACCATGATATTTTTTTAGACTGTAAGTCTAAATAAATAAGATTCGAATAACTATGTACTTCTACTAGCCTTTGCGATGGCGCAGCGATAGCATTATAATCAAAAAATCTCGGCTTCGATACCCGCACAAGTAGTTCTTAAAACTGTAGGTCCAGTCCCGATTAGCCTTACTGTGCATAAAATAGACTTAAAACATCAAATCAATCAGTACTTCCACCAGCCTCTGCGATAGCACTGCAATAGCCTTGTAATCTCGGCTTCGATACCCGCACAAGTAGTTCTTGAAACTGTAGGTCCAGTCCCGATTAGCCTTACTGTGCATAAAATAGATTTAAAAAACAACAAAATCCAATCCAGAGTATCAACAAATTCAAAAAATAGAGTTTCTCCTGTACACATGTATAATTTTAAACTCAAAGTTCGATATCCTGCAGAGGTGGTTCGGATCTCGCTGTAGGCTCAGTTTCGATTAGCCTTACTATGCATAAAATAGACTTAAAACAACAAAATCCAATCGAGAGTATCAACAAATTCAAAAAAAAATAAAATTTCCCCTGTACACTTGTATAATTGTAAACTCCAAGTTCGATACCCAGTGGAAGTGGTTCGGATCCCACTGTAGACCCAGTTTCGATTAGCCTTACTGCGTAAATTTTAGTTTTATAGCTAGTCAAGCAACTTGTGTGCGTATAACTTATGCTGATATGGTACTCACCTGACAGACCAAACTAATTCGGCTTCTATTACACTTGATATTTACACTTGGTATAGCGTACACTTTTATGCGACTACCCAGTAGCAATACTCGACTGCAACTGATGTGCGAAGAATAGCAAAAAAGCAGGCAAAAGCCTTGGCATGTATCACCCCCCCCCCCCCCGATTCACCAGACGTTGATTGATTAATACCCGAGTGCTTCTGGCGTGCCCAGCGAGCGAAACCAACACAATATCACCGGAAGGTCTACTCCACCCAGTTGCGACCAGTTTTTTTGTGCGGGTGACCTCGGTGGGAATAATGGCGACGAAGACAATCAGATATTATCGCCTCACGTTCCCACGCTCATCATGATTTGGATCGCTGCGCCTTTGGAGCTTTCTGCGTCACTGGCGTGCCCAGCAGCGAAACAAAAAAAACTGGCCGCAACTGGGTGGAGTAGACCTTCCGGTGGGGATAATGGCAAAGGAGATAATTAGATGCCGCCGCCTCACGTTCCCACGCTAACTCCTCTAGTTACTAGCAGTATTTTGCCAAATAACCAAAATATTACGACAACAATTAACCCACCCACTATTGCCGACACCACCACTACCATACAAAAAAAAAAAACACGTGAAACCCTACAGAGGTGCGACTATCTAGAGTCGCAGCCGTTAGAACCTTTTTGGGTTGGGCACCACGCACCCTGGCGGGGTTAGGGGCCAGGAATCCTAAAAAACAACAATTATTTATTTGTTTGTTTGCGTCACAATACAGGTGCGCGCATATGCATGTGCAGCACATCGTTCCCGCGATAAGATTTTTACAAAAATCCCGATATACATTGACGCCCAGAACTTGGAAATAAGGCATATTCGCTCACCACTGTTGCCAGCTTAGTCTCCCTCTTTATCTTACGGCAACATTGACGTCTCTAGTTTTTTTTTAATTGCAGGTAGGTTGCCAACACACTCTAGTTAATAATGCTACATATTATACACGCACACACGCACTGTGTTGCCATCTCTCTTTTACGGCAGTATATATTTGTTGCCGGCTCTATTGCACAGTGTGTGTATGTTACGCCAGTGTATAAATTGGCTAAACCCTTATCAAGTAAGAAAAACTATAGGTAGGTGTTGGCAGCATTGTCGGTTGTTTAACTCTTCCCCCTCTCTCTTTTTTTGTAAAAAAAAACCATGGTAGAAATACCAGTAGGTTGGCAACCTTGATTTATGCAATTAATTAAAGCAAGCCTCAAGCCTCAAGCAAGATTGCCAGCTCCTTGCCTTAGGTTAGGTTAGACCAAAATAAAAACCTTGGTAACTTTTCGAGTAAAATATTGGCAACACTGCAAGACAAGCCTCAAGCAGTATTGCCAGCTCCTTGCTTGAGGTTAGGTTAGACCAAGATAAAAACCTTGGTCATTTTTTCAAGTAAAAGGTTAGCAACACTGCGAGCCCCACCGAGCCCCAGCTGGCAACACTGCGAGAAAAGCCTCAAGCAAGATTGCCAGCTCCTCGCGTTAGGTTAGATTAGCCCAAGAAATAAAAACCTTGGTAACTTTTCGAGTAAGAGGTTGGCACTGAGCCTCACCGAGCCCCAGCTGGCAACACTGCGAGAAAAGCCTCAAGCAAGGTTGCCAGCTCCTTGTTTGAGGTTAGGTTAGACCGAAAAAAAAAAACCTTGGTTATTTTTTCGAGTAAGAGGTTGGCAACACTGTGTACCTCACTATACCTCATTTTCGGGCGCAGAATTCTCTTTGCTGTACTACTGTTGCGATTAACCGAATGTAAATAAAGTGACGCAAAAATAAATACCAAAATAATCAAATCAATGTGTGTGCCATCAAGTGCCTACGTGTATTTCCATCATTTTGGGTGCCTATTTGTCTGCAGTTTTAAAAGTTTTTAGCGTCTATAAATTTGAACCCCTGCTTATTACTTTAAAAAAGAACAGCACTACGTGCTTTGTAGCACTGAAGTATGAGATAATCGGAATACTACTGCTCCTTCACTTGCACGTAAAGTGAAATAAAGTATGCCGATGCATCAAAACATGCGTCCATTTTCTGCTGCAACATGCAGGAAAGCATCCATTTGCAAAATTCGATATCTTTAGAAAAGTCTTGCATAATGGAAACTAGAGGGAATCATTATGAAGCATGATTTAAAATGGGCTCACTTAATCAGTTCTGCAGAGAGGCCCAAAGCTGTTGGTACATATTAATTGTCTATTAATATTATCGATCTGTAAATATCAAGTACATACAGTCCCTATTAGCCTATTTATGTTAAACTTTATATTCTTTGGCAATCTGGAAAGGTCATTATCGAAATATTGCTATTTGATGTTGCTCGAAGTTTTTATTGTTCGTTCCCCGACATTCGCTACGAGACTCGGCGGCAAGCGGCCCGGCGTCAGTACTTGTCTTTCCCGGTGAACGGGGTCCGCGACAGTCGCACGCTACAGTCTGTTTTTTTCGCTCTCCCTGCCTTCGCTCTCTTTCCCTTTCTGTTGTCGTTGCAGACTGACGCCACTATAATCCTCCCTCGGAAGTTGTGTTGTGTAGTGATATCCATATGAAAAACTGACTTGTGGTTCCCAAGATTCCTTCTCAAAGTGGCCCTTACAGAAGTCTCCACCCAGAGAGAGAGAGGGGGGAGGTGTAATGGGAAATTTAGAGCGAAAATGACCACAATTTGGGCTTTATGAAAAATTTGAGAGGTGTTGTGGGTGCGTTATGATAACCCACAAGACCATAGAATTGGTGCAACAGTGTATTATATTCAACAAAAAAGCTTGACACTGAATATCCTCAATCATATAATGTGTTGCTTTTCGAGCATGGAATTCTTAAAACTTTTACCTACTTTCAGAATACTGATATGCAATAAAATGGATCGTCGACTTGTAATCAAGGCATCCCAGGTTCGATACCTGGTGGAAGCACATAGTGGTTCGTATCCCACTTTAAACTGTAGGTGATTGATTGATTGATTTAGTTTATTTTACTTCGCGTTTTGTGCCTCTTGGCTAATTTGTGAAGATGGGGATGAGTGATGAAATGGATGAAAATGGACATTCACAAACAACCATACCCGACTGGTATTCGAACCCGGGACCCTTGGCGTCGCAGCGCGATGTGCTAACCACTCGGCCACAGGGTCGGGCTTTAAACTGTAGGTTCAGTTGCAATTAGACTTACTGTGCATAAAGTGGACTTAAAAAACAAACTCAATCAATCAATAAAATGAAGGAAACTTTTGTAGTTGCTTTATATCCTGCTGGCCTCGTCAGTATGACACTCAATAGAGAACACACACCCAATAGGATGTGTAGGTAAAATATGTGTAACCAACCTACAAGCTCAATGATTGTCTTAGCACAGTAAGCAGCATGCGTGTTTTGACAAAAGAATACCCACTGCTAAATTTATTTACAAAGTTTCGTAACTACCTTGTGTAAAAGATTGTAATTGTATACTCTCAGCTAAGTTGTCAAATTATTTAAAAAAATGTTATTCACATTTGATGTCTAAGAAATCTTAACTTTGAGAGATATTCTTGCATTAAACCTCTTTACTAAGAACAACTTTTTAAATTATTTTTCAAGCGTCCAGTTCCACATCTTCAAAAAGATGAATGTTCTTTGTAGAAAAGACACAGTTCCTCTTTGTATTAAGATGAAATTGACCTTCAAATATTTCAAGTAGTTTAAACAAGTTTAATTGAGTATATTGATCACACTAAATATGGGTTACTAAGGAACATTAATCTTGCAGATTTAAACATTGGACATCATTTGTGCACATGGATGTTTATGGATAATAGTTGGTTGAATGAAATATAATATAGCGATTTCTGGCGTCACTACTAATGCAGTTCATAAAAATGAAGAAATTGACAACCATAGCATAAAGTGTCTTTCAGTACTTTATATCAACCTTTTCTACAATACTTCTTTCATTTTAAGCTAAATAAGGAGCTTATAAAGTATCCATGTCCTGTTCTATCTTTTCACCATGAAGCTGGTTCCCAATGTTACCGGCTCCTCACAGATCTTCACTAACAAGCACATAATAAAAATACCTATCTTCAAATGCTAAAGATGAAGATTTAAACATTTTGTGGAAAGCAGCAACATTGAAACTGATTTAAATATGTTGTTACATTATATATATAAAAAAAGGTAAAGTGCTCCCCTGTGCTTAGCACCACGCCATGAAGGCATATAGGGGGTGTGGGGTAACCCCCCCCCTTTCTTGATCCCGTCGTGAGTGGGGGTGATGTGATCAGCATCATGCCCCTGACCGCCTTTATCCCCCAGGGTTTCCCCCAGGTACCCATGTCATTCAACGCTGGGTGGGCACCGGGGCCGCTTCCAACGTTACAAAAGTTCCCGGATTTGAAACGGCCAGGGATCAAACCCGGGACCTATAGCATGATAGTCAGACGCATTGCCGATTGAGCCACCGCAGCCAGTCATATGTTGTTTCATCTCATAATTTGTAACACAACAATTACATCAATAGATAGATATAGACACCGGAAGTTTAGCAAAATCCCTTTTTGCAATGCTGCATTTATGTACGTATATTTTTTTCTTTTGATAAACATTTTTTATGTGGTTAATGTTTTACAACCTGAACCATTTTCATTTTGCTTATTATGTATACTACTGACTACTTTTGACGACATTTCTGCCATTTTCAATGATATTTTAGAATGCTTTAAGAAAAATGTAAGCAAATTATATTTCTTTCAAAAACATTTATAAGAACTTGTTTTTGGTTTATTAGCAAATAATATTCACCCAATTTTAGTAGTACTGGACTTTCCTATTTTCAACATTGATGAACAGTTACCATACCTAGTTAGGATTGCTTATGGGTTAAAATTTTCTTTACATGATTTGGTTGATTGATTCATTTAGTTTATTTTACTTCGTGTTTTGTGCCTCTTGGCTAATTTGCGAAGATGGGGATGAGTGATGAAATTGATGAATGGACATTCACAAACAACCAAGCCCGAGCAGGATTCGAACCCGGGACCCTTGGTGTCGCAGTGCGATGTGCTAACCACTCGGCCATAGGGTCCGGCTTTCTTTACATGATTGACAGCTGATAACCTGCTGCAGAATGATATCATCATGTCCAGCTTCAGTGCCAACACGTGACAGACTATGTCTCACAGATGACCAAAGTCCTTTGTCTGGATTTCCGTTTCAAGAACTCCAAGTTAGTTTGGTCCTGCTCTTTGGAGGGGAAGGATTGTGTGTTGTCATCATGCAGAACCCTCTGCTATGTCCTGTATGTAATAGTATTTTAAGTATTCGGCAGATCCTTCTGAAATGTGCCACTTATTTTTGCCAGGCAGAATTTTAAGGTTCCCAATGATTTGTCATGCATGTTGGGAGATGACAGTGTTTTAGCAAAAGTTTTTAATTTTTGAGAAGAGCAGGTCTTTTACACTTTTTCTGAGGAAGTTTTTAGATAAGTCTTACCTTCTTTCACCCTTTACAATTTGCACTTTTAACCTCTTTCAAGGGGCTTTTCACCCCCTGTTTTAATTTAAGGTAACGAGGATTTTTTCTTGTAGACTTAGAAGCAGTGGCGGCTGGCGGCAACTATGATGGGTAGTGCCAACGTGTTCAAGAAATAAAAAAAAAAAAACCTCCACAATGTCCCCCTCCCGCACCCTCATTGAGGTTGCACCACTGGCCAAGATGTTTATCCTCGTTTGGTAACATGAAATACAACGGGTGTTTAAGTAATAACATACTAATCCGATTCATTTTCACTCACTAACCTATCTTTATACTCTACAGGACACTTCCCTAAAAACATAACAATTACAAGAGGAAAGGAAAAAAACTCCTATCACCTTCTCCTCTCCCATGCACACATATTCTAACTGGATGTCGAAAATATCTTTGTTATGAAAATAAATTGTCAAAATGCCAAAGGAAACTCGCATCATCATAGGATTTTTTACTTTTATATTTTAAAAAAGTCTCGATGGACTTCTTGCTGCATCTATCTAACTAACTAACTAACTAACTAACTCTCTAGCCTTCTTAAACCTGAAGGTTCATGGCTGCAGCAACACAGGCCTTCCATCTGTCCCTATCTTGTGCAAGATCTATATACTCTTTTCCATCCCTACCGATTTCCTTTAGGTCCATCTCAACGTTGTCCCTCCATCTTCGTCTTGGCCTTCCTACAGGTCTCTTACCATCAGGTTTCCCAACAAGAATCCTGTAAACTCCTCTTTCCTCTCCCATTCGTGCCACATGGCCCGCCCACCTAAGTCTTCTTGATTTAATTATTCTAATAATATCTGGACATGAATACAAATTATGTACTTCTAAATTATGTAACCTTCTCCACTCACCTGTCTCCTCATCCCTTTTAGGTCCAAAGATTTTCCTAAGGATCTTATTTTCAAATACTCTCAATTTATGTTCCTCTTTCAATGTAAGGGACCAAGTTTCACACCCATATAATACTACAGGCAAAATTACTGTTTTGTATATTTTAACTTTTAGTTTCTTAGATATTAAACGAGAAGACAAAAGTTTATGAAGAGAAAAGTAACATGCATTTCCTGAATTAAGCCTACTTTTTATTTCCTCTTTAATATAATTTTCATTTGTTAATATTACTCCTAAGTATTTGAATTTGGAAACTGGTTCAAATGAGTTGTTATCAATAATTAGATTTTGATTATTACCTAACACTTGGTTTCGGCCTGTAAGCATATATTTAGTTTTCTCTTTGTTAACTTCCAAACCTATCTCTTGAGCAGTTTTGAAAAATATTTTAGCATTATTCTTAATTGTATTCACATCATCCCCCAGTAAGTCTACATCATCTGCATATGCTAACAACTGAGTCACACCATTTAATTTTAGTCTTTCGTTAGTTTCTTTTACCTTCCTAACACCATATTCTAAGGCAAAATTAAAGAGCAATGGAGATAATGCATTTCCTTGTTTTAACCCATCATGAATTGTAAATTTGTCAGACACATTAATACCCACACGAATTTTACTTTGTTTCACTGGTACATACTTTTATCATACTAACAAGCTTCTTAGGTATTCCAAACTCTACTAATATATTATATAATTTATCTCTTTTGACCGAATCATATGCTTTTTTGAAATCAATGAATAGCTGATGGACATTTTGATTATATTTCCATTTTTTCTTTCAAGTGTCTGTCTGATGTGAAAAATTTGATCTGTAGTTGATGTTACGTTTAAATCCACATTGATAATCACCTATAATTTCATTAGCATATGGGGTTAGTCTTGTTAAAAGAATGTTAGATAATATTTTATATGTTGTTGCGAGTAGAGAAATTTCACGGTAATTATTGCAGTTCATTTTATCACCTTTTTTAAACACAGGAAAGATTATTGATTCTTTCCAATGTTGAGGGATTTCTTCTTTATTCCATATTAAACAAATTAATTTATGAATTTGACATTAAAGGTCATTAAAATAGTTCTTCCATCTATTTAGAATATCGCTTGGGTCAGCTAGAAAATCACCGTCTTTATCTTTTATCAAGTTTACTTTAGGTTGCCACCCCTTTCTAAATTCATTTACACCTTTATATAAATCTGATATTTTTGTTTTTGCTGTTTGTTTCAATTTCGTTAATTTTGCTTTTTAGGTTTTCTCTTTTTTTTACTACTAAACGTGCGGTTAACTTCTCGCTTTATTCTATTATAATTGCTTAGATTTGTATCATCAGAGTTATTTAACCACCTAAGTCTAGCCTGATTTCTTATTTCTATTACATTATGACATTCATTATCAAACCATGGCTTACTTTTTCTTGGTTTATGGAATCCTATACTTTCTTTAGCTGCTGATTCTATTGCATTATGTATGCAGGCCCGTAGCCAGGAATTCTTAGTAGGGGGGGCGAAGTCAATCCTAGAGGGGGCAAATTTTTAATATATTGTGTTGCATTGACAGATATAGCAAGGTACAGAGAGGCACTTGCCCCCCCCCTCCTCCAAAAGTAATAAGTAACAGGAAAGGGATGTTATCTTGAAACTCCAACGAACAATAAAAGTTCAAGCAACATCAAATAGCAATATTTCGTTTATAACCTTTCGGACTACCAAAGAATACAAAGATAAAGTTTAACATAAATAGGCTAATCGGGACTGTATCTACTTTATATTTACAGGTTAATAATGTTAACAGATGATTAATATGTACCAACAACTTTGGGCTTCTCTGCAGAACTGATTAAGGAAGTCATTTATAAATCGTGCTTCATAATGTCTCCCACTAGTTTCCAGTATGCAAGATTTTTACGCACAAAGGAATCTAACGAGAATCCAACAACACCATTGTGTTGTGTTATGCAAGAAAAATCGAATTAATTAAATAAGAATGGTTGCATATTATCTAGACTTTGATGAATTGTGTAAAAAATTGTAATACATTTTTTGTAGGCCTACTTGCTAAAACATTGAAACATGGGTCTCTTACTCCACCACGGATGCTATTTGCATCTTGCATCACTACAGACAATGTTTGCCTACTGGTTACGTTAACCATTTTGCAAAATATTGTGTTGTTGAAATACATGTGTTTGACACCCGACAAACAAATAGGAATCCCTTGATTGATCAATGACTTCTTGGATTACAGTGTCATCATTAATATTTCATATCAAGTTTTATAGAGGGAAATTTTGTATCCTATTATGACTATGGTACGAAACCGAACGATATGAGGCCTCCTTCACCTTACCCCATTAACCCGGCACGAGGTCTCTGGGCCGCTTATCGTCACCACTTTTTGAGCAGAAGCGTACAAACCCAAAACATCAGTTTCTTTATACTGATACTCTTCTCAGTCACTATTTACTTGTCTAATTCTACTTTCTATGTTACAAGCAATCGAAATATGGCATCTTCTGTTCTTAATGTATGCAATCCCATTGATAGCTTCGCAGTTGCAAATGGCATTAATTTTTACTGCCGTTTAAAATTCTGAGAGCAATATATAACATAATATGGAAACGATATCATGCAAACAGTAAGGGTTGAAACTTAAATTTTCCTTTATAAAATGGATATCATAACACACACCTATGTTGCTTATCATATTTGATGCGTTTGCATAGAGAAATGATTCATAAGATTTGAAATTGATATTTACACTCCATAAGATGCTTAGTGTAACTCTTATCAAACTACACATTTTATAGTTTTCTAACCGAAATAATAAATGTGAAACACTATCACATTTTCATCATGTTTGATAATAATTTGAGCCAGTAAGCTGTCCCACATCTTTCATTAGCTGACCTCCATCATAACACACTACGAAGCCATGGGGTTCCAGGTTCGAGCCTGGGCATGAGTGTTCTTTGTGAGCAGACGCGAAACCACAAATTTTTATCTGGAGAGGGGGTCAAGTACCATGACAAACGTGCCAATAATAATAATATTAATATAGTGGTGGTAGTGGTAGTAATAATAGTAGCATTAAAATACGTTATTATCGTCGTAAATCATGCAAAAGGGGGTAGAAGTCGGTGCTAAAGCATTCGTGTTTCAACAAATTATGTGAAATATTAGTCCAACCCATTCAATTTCATATTAGCTAGTAATGGAAAACAAGCACGCAAACTGTATTTTTCAATGACAGAATATGCATGACGGACATTATTCTTTTTGTACATATGACACGTACAGTATAACTTCCATGTACACTTCATTGAGATCGTTTTGGCTCCCAAGGCTGACTTCCGCTGCCCCCTAGCTATGGCTTTGAACTTGGACTATATGAACAGTAGGTATTTTGTTTGCGAGCGAAGCGAGCAAGAAAATTTTACGAAATGTACTTTTATTTGTATAAAATTTGAAATCGAAGGTGCAATTGCCCCTCTGTGACCCCTGCAAGTGCCCTTAGCCGTCTGGAAGAAAAGTGCAAGAAAGACTTGAAAATTAATTCCATCTCGAGTATCCATTTGTCCTGCTGTTCTTAGATTCTGCTAGTCATGTTTCTTTACTTCAATGTTTGTCCCCCCTAGATTGGAATTCCGTCCAAGATTGGGGGGACAATGCCCCTGCCACCCTGTGGTTGCAACACTGTTTGTGAGTGTCTCTTCATCAATTTCATGTCATCACTCATTGTCACGATTAGCTAGATGTGGCAGAAAAGCTACGCTAAGTAACAAAAATCGAATATCCGCTCCCTCTCTCTATCACATGAATCGCTATTACCAAAAGGTAGACTTGGGAAACAAAAAATTATGCAGTTCAAACCTCATAGCAAGAAAAACATCCAAACACATTAGGCACCTTTAATACAAGACTACTCAAATTGCCACAACTGTTCTATATACTGAAAATTGCGAAATCATTTCCCGAAGTCTGAAACTGGAAGGGAATTCTTTCTCCCCAATCCTGATACGACATTATACGGAATCCACCTTCATAAGTCACAAAATCAATAAATGTTTTTGTTATGTTGCTAGAGTAATACAGAATATAATTGTAAAGATTAGTGAGAATTCCAGGTAGGAATATGTTCTGTATTTTTCACAGGGGGGGCAAGGCAGGCTCTCAGGGGGGGCAGTTGCCCCCCCTGCCCCCCCTCTAGCTACGGGCCTGTACGTATGTGCTCCCAATTCTTATTAACGTCTGTTTCTTTTATATTTTCATCATCATCAGCATTATTCTTAATTGTATTTACATCATCCCCTAATAAGTCTACATCATCTGCATATGCTAACAACTGAGTCACACCATTTAATTCTAGTCCATTAGTTTCTTTTACCTTCCTAACAGCATATTCTAAGGTAAAATTAAAGAGCAATGGAGATAATGCATCTCCTTGTTTTAACCCATCATGAATTGTAAATTTGTCAGGCACATTAATACCCACACGAATTTTACTTTCCGTTTCACTGGTGCATACTTTTATCATACTAACAAGCATGGTGCATCTATTATCAAAAATGTTCATTAACTTTGATAAATACTAGGTTCGTTTCTCCAAAAGTAGTCAGGAATTACTTCCCGTCTTACAAATCAAGTCTTATTTAGTGACTTTTCTCTGAAGGTGGCAACTGTGTCAACACTGCGAAAGTTCCCTCACTGTGCCAGGCGAAGACGGGCACGGTTTCGTATGGGCTAACTCCGCCCCATGTCACTTTCTTCTCGGCTCATGGTGGAAATTTTCCTTGCGGAGACTTCTTCAATCCTCTGCACGTGTGTCAACTTTGTTAGGTCCATGGGTTAGGCCAGCTCTTGGACAGCACGGACTGTTGCCTCGCGAGGGTACGAACGAAACAGCTGGCGATGCAGTGAGGAGGTTGGGGCGGTCGTCACGTCAGCTTGACCGATTGCAAGATTCGAATCTCTTTGTCTGTAAACTATCAATGCATTCATTTAACAATACTTGGCGAAGTATGTGTTTCTTCTGAGGGTAGTGCCATGGCACGGCGGCTCTACCCCTTGAGCCGCTGCTGCTTAGAAGGGTTCAATACGTGCCGAAGCACCCAAAAATTTTAAATCAATCATTAAGTAGCAAGTTACATGGTTATGTGCGAGACTTTGGTGAAGGCACTTTTTCCATAGATTGTGCTATTCTCTGGAAGATATGTAATAAAAAAATCAACCATGAGAAAAAATACTTTATATCTCAGCATGTGACAACAGCAAATTGCAAATCTGCAGCTGCTAAAATCATACGACAGAAGAATATATCCCCAATTTGGACAGTGGCCACTTCATCCAACAGGCAATCTCAGTCGTCTCTTGAACTATGCAAAGCTTTCATGGAAGCAGGAATACCTTTCTGGAAACTGGAAAACAAGTCACTGAGGATGTTCGTGGAGAAATACACTGAAGAAATGCTGCAATCGGAATCTATGCTTCGGAAATCATATTTAAGTGTCTGCTATGAAGAAGCTCTGCAAAGAATTTGTGCTGAAGTTGGTGGATTTCAAGATAAAACTAGTGACGCTATGGGACGGTACTTAGCCAACACTATCATTGGAACAATGAAACCAACATGCAATGACTGCCCATCATTTGAGATGTTGCAGATATTAGAGGCAAATTCGATGAAGGTCGACTTTTCTTGTTACATCAAATACATTATTTAAGGCTGTGGGAACTCGTGACCGAGTCTACCTCGCTTCTAACACTGAAACTTGCTTTAGAATGGGACAGTGCACAAGCTTTAGAATAGGAGAGATGTTTGGAAAATGGCTGATTCCCGCAACTTGTATTTTGGAAGTTAGCCCTTAATATCCGCAACGCCTCATTTCTTCTCAAGTTGGAACAACTAGAGAGAACCAATGGTTCATCAAGAGCTCAGATATTCTAGAATTCCCTGCTTCTTTGGCCAGAAGGTGTTACTTTTCATCAGTGATGACAGGCTGCCGCAGAATTGAAAGTACTCTTCTCACTCTGCAACTGAGTTGGCACATTTACTGTGACAATTAGTGGAACGTGTTTCCATTTATTATTGTTTGCTACAATTTTCTGATGCAGGGTGCAAATGCACATTCAGAACCAGAAATACTATTTTAAGTCTATTGCTTGCAAACCACTGTAACTTCATCTATTGTTATAACAAACAGAGCAAATAAATTACATAATTTAATTTTCTTTAGCAATTTCTGTTTTCCACAGAGTTAGAGAATTTATTAGCAAAATTCTAAACATTACATGTTCAACTTATACACTAAAAGAACAAACTGCATTTCATGTCAAATGTTTATTATGTACCTTTCTTATTCCCCTATTTACATTAAAACATTTTATAAACAAAGGCTAGATTCACTCTTATTACTGCAATATATATATATATATATATATTTTAATATTCAATAACACACATCCACGCACACTCGCACACACATAGATTTCATTTGCTTTAGAGTTAATTAAAACAATTCATTGCTGACTTACAATTCATTCAAGAGAAAACAATATAGAAAAATCTAACCGCAACTGCAAAGGACATTACAAATGCTGCAATGTGTTATACGCGGCTCAGTCTTTAACTGAATATATATTTATATATTTATGTATGTATATATTATGTACATGCATAGTGTCTTAACATGGGGGGAGAACGAAAAAAAAGAAGTACAAATTTTTTTCTTAGTGAAAGTGAGTTACAGATACACTACATTCCATCACATAAATACTTATCTTTTTGATTCCTTGTTGTAAATAGCTGTCAGTGTTTACCTACCGAAACTGGGAATAACGAAGGGAGAAAATGTTCAGCGGCTCATAAGCAAGTACTGTATAAAACGAAAGCAGAAAAAAAAGACAACAGCAAATTTCAGTTAACATGTAAATCGAAAACTAAGCAACTGAAGTCTCCTTTGTGAAGCTGTCTTTGTTTTTTCACATTTCCCGCGAGATCAATGATCGCCCACTCTACTTTTCAGTGATTTGAAGAAACATTCCTCCCTTTTTTCCACTAAAATTTTACCTTCTCAAAAACCAAGCTGTTTCCAAATATTTTCTTGATAGAAGTGGCACTGCACATTTTTTAAGGGTGTAGACTGGGGGAAGTGAATGTGCTTTAGCTAGATTCTAACTCCATCAACGTCCACCTGACTTGGAATGGGCGATCAACCACTGCAACGTGATGTCTATGTTGTCCTTCTCCTTGCAAGAGATCGAGTAGCAGCATATTTCCCTGTCCTGGATAGCCGACAGATTCCTGCAGAGAAAGGCATACAATAATTCACAAGTCCTGTTGCAAGATAAGTTTTTCACAGAATGACAGAAGCCAAGGAGGAATTTGGGACCGTAAGAAATACATGGGAGTCAAAACACATTTCTTGATGTTATTTACATTTATAAATATCAACAGTACCCTAAATTACAATCTACAGAAACTTCAAAACAGTTGCATAACATTTACACTGAATGTCAACGTATTTCCCTGTACTTAAAGGAACTTAATTGGTTAAACGTTAAAAATAGGATAACATTTCTGGCATTGTCTATAGTACACAGGATTACGAACAATAAGGAACCTAAAAATGATTGTCCCCAAATTGCCCCGTTCAGGAAGAACGGAAAACAAACTAACCTTTTTCAGAAAACTAAATTCACGATTCCCGTACACAAAACAGCACTTTACGGAATCATAGTGATAAAAGAAGGGAATGAACTACCCCCCACCACTGACCTCAGGGGAGCTCCACCCTGCAACATGCAAACTAAAGAAACACACACTGTCCGAACAAGAGTGCCTGGCCTTGTCTTTCCTGTAAGATACAGGAATGAGGTATTGGCTATAGTTTTAACTGTAATAGTATACTAATGGTGTTTTAGATTTTACTCTGTGTAATCAGTACATTAATAAGTTTATATTACAAGTATTTAAAAAAATAATCTATAGTGGATTATGAAACCGTAAATTTGCCTGTAGTATTATATGGATGTGAAACTTGGTCCCTTACATTGAAAGAGGAACATAAATTGAGAGTATTTGAAAATAAGATCCTTAGGAAAATCTTTGGACCTAAAAGGGATGAGGAGACAGGTGAGTGGAGAAGGTTACATAATTTAGAACTACATAATTTGTATTCATGTCCAGATATTATTAGAATAATTAAATCAAGAAAACTTAGGTGGGCAGGCCATGTGGCATGAAAGGGAGAGGAAAGAGGAGTTTACAGGATTCTTGTTGGGAAACCTGATGGTAAGAGACCTGTAGGAAGGCCAAGACGAAGATGGAGGGACAACGTCGAGATGGACCTAAGGGAAATCGGTAGGGATGGAAAAGAGTATATAGAACTTGCTCAGGATAGGGAAAGATGGAAGGCCTGTGTTGCTGCAGCCATGAACCTTCGGGTTTGAGAGGGCTAGGGAGTTAGTTAGTTAGTTAATCTATAGTGGATGGAAGAATGGACCAAAGTGCTACAAGAAGATGTAGATGGGAACAATAAAGAATTGTCTGGATTAGTGAGAGAAAGGAAAAGTGAAAGGAGACAGCTGTAAGCTAAGGGATGAAAGGTGAACTGTTGTAGAAGAGGATGAAGAAATAAGGAGAATGTGGGGGAAATCATTTCGACAAATTGATGAATGTGAAAAAAGGATATGAACATGAAAAAGTGAAGGAAAAAGAGAATAAAGAGAGGTAGAGCACCTGGAGTAGATGCAGTCCCAGTGGAAATGATAGTAGGAGCAGGAGTGATTGGTGTGCAGTGGCTGTACAGAGTGTTGGAAACAGTGTGGCAAGAGAGAGAAGTGCCAAGAGATTGGACAAAGAGACTGATAGTTCCCATATTCAAGAAGGGTGACAGAAAGGAATGTAAAAACTAGAGAGGAATAAAACTTATGTGCCACTCAGCAAAGGTGAATGAGAAAATATTAGAGAAAAGGATAAGGGAAGTGACAGAGCTGAAAATGAGAGAGGAACAGTATGGATTTAGAAGAGGCAGATCAACAGTAGATCTGATATTCACCATAAGGCAAATGCAGGAAAGGCACTACGAGTATGGAAATGATTTGATTATGGTATTCCTAGATATGAGGAAGAGATAGTGTGTAGATTGCAGAGCACATAGAAGGCCAACCAGAGCTGTGTGAAGACACCAGTGGGAAGAACGGAGTGGTTCAGTATAAGTAGTGGATTAAAACAGGAAAGTGCTCTTTCCCCACTCCTCTTCATAACTACAATGGATGCAATTAACGAAGAGGTGGGGAAGAGATGAAGGCCCTGTTGTTTTCTGATGACTTAGTAATATAGGGAAACAGGGAAGAAGAAGTACAGAGACAGCTTGATAGTTGGAATGTGGAAATCAGAAGAGCAGGAATGAAATTCAGTGCAGAAAAGAGCGAGGTGCTAATAACAAGAAACAGAGCCAGAAATGAACCAAGAATAAAGATGGACACGGAATAGTTGAGGGTAGTGGAGAGCTTCAAATATCTAGGAAGCATAATTGAGAGAAGTGGAAGAATAGATGAGGAGGTAAACAGAAGAGGACAGATGGGTGGTGGACTATATCAAAGTGTTCGAAGATTAATATGGAACAGGGATGTAATTATGAAATGCAATATATGTGCCAATAATTATGCATGGGGAAGAGACTTAGACAATGACAGAGACAAAAGAAAGATGCAGACAGTGGAGATGAAATTCTTTAGGAGTATATTAGGGAAGACTAGAAGAGATAGAATCAGGAATGAGGAGATCGGACAGACAGTGGGTGTGGTGAAGCTCCAGGACAGAATAGATCAGGCACAGATGAGGTGGTTCGGACACATGAAGAGGATGGATGTTGAAAGACTGCCAGTAAGAACTCACCATGCACAAGGAGTGGGAATAAGGCCAAGGGGGAGACCACGATGTCGGTGGAAAGAGAGGACTGGTGGAAGACCAGGAAAAAAATGGAGGCTTACTTCTGTGCCGACCCAGCTAGAGGCAGGAAACTGCGGACGATGATGAATCTATATTTTAACTATTCTACTGTAAAACCAGTGCTAACAAATTTTTATCAACCGAACCCCCTCCCCCCTCTTCCTTTCTTTTCCAGCTGTCTCATTGTCACAATGTTAAACTGTAGAACCATCTCCCCAGCTAAGAATTTCCCCTTCAAGCGATGTGTAAAACTGATTTCAGAAAATGTTATGTAAAATATCAATTGCAATATGTATTTGACAACTGCTTGTTGTGAAAGAGGCCCATGAGGCCGAAACATGCCCTCCCAATAAAGGCAAATTCTATTGTATTCTAATAGCTTATCTAGCTTAACGCTCTGGCACTTTAAATTCTGACTGAGATTGTTGCAGCTATACCAAAACAGTGAATGTGCAAATTTTGACTTTTTCATCTGTGAAGTTTGTGACAACTTTTGTTTATGGAATTTTATGTTAAGCTATGTGGCGTAATAAACATTTATAAGTATGTACGTATGTACACATTTTATTGATGACAATATTTATCCAAATGCAAAATCTGGTTTTTCCCCAGACACTGAATATCAGAAATAAGATTTAGCACATTCATGTTTTTGGCATTGGTGCGACAATATATGTATGGTGAATGGATTGATTGGTTTCATTTTACTTCGCTTTTGTGCCACTTTTGGCTAATTTGCAAATAATAATAATAATGAGGAAACGCTCTTATAGCGATTAAGAGAAAGAGGGATGAAACTGGGGTAGGTAAGTGCAGAAATTAAACCTATTTTGTCAGAATCCCCTATTGTAAAGGTGTCTCCGAAAGAATTGAAAAAACAGTGCGAGGGTATGGTGTAAAATGTGGGATGAAAGCCCCTCGGAGCATTGAAAAGCATTTCACCAGATATAAAAAAAAGGGGGGGTCTGCTAGATAACCTGTAAGGGCAAAAGGGAGGATTAGATGCGAATGTGGGAAATAATACGTGGGACAGACAGGAAGGAGAATGCGCATCAGGTGGGGTGAACACAACAAGGATACCCAAAACTGGACTTTCAGAACACACATTAGTTAGCGGGCATAAGATCGCAACAAGGGAAGTTATCAGAAAAGTGAAGAACAAATTGGATAGGAATGTTTATGAAATAGCCTATATATGCACGGATAATTGTAATAAACTTATTAGACGACGGGAATTTGGAAGATTGATGGATTGCATTTTTCAAAAAATGGGATAAAGCTGTGAATAATGATGCCAAGTTGGGTTTCCATGTTACGTCCAAGGTCAGGAAGGCCGCTGAGGCGGAAATCGAGTTCACCTTGGACTGGTGAAGCACGGGTTTCATGAGGGGAAAAACAAGGAGAAGTTTGCTTCCTTCTCCATGTTGAGCATACGCTGCACATTCGCTTCTACCAAGCACTGGTCACGTGGCTCCTAACAGCCGCTTCGGACGTTTCTTCTATGAGGTTTTAGATTGTGACATGCACGGTTTTAGATTTGTGTGTGGACAGAATGACGGTTTCTATAGCTACAATGCGGGTTCTTCAATAAGTGTTTTTTACCATAACCTTTAACCTTTATCCTCAACTAACACTTTCTTAACGTGACACCATGTTTGGTGCCTAAGAATACGCATTAACCTGAAGAAGGAGGCAGTCTTGACCTCTGAAACGTTGTTTTGATCAACAAATCGTACTCACACACGTAAGTAATTGATCTTTGATCTTTTTAAAGTTCTTCATTAACTTGCAAAGATGGGATTGAGTGAAGATGTGATGAAATTTATGGACACTCACAAACATCCAGGCCAGGATTCAAACCCGGGACCCCTGAAACAGACAAAGATAAGAGTATCTGGAAACAACCTTAAACCAGACATGAAGAATATAAGAGAAAGAGATGAATAGAGTAAGGACATCTAACAATGCATACTACCAACTAAGCCAGACAAGTTTCAGAAAAAAGGAAACAGACACCAAAATTAAACTACAAGTGTATAAGTCAGTAGTGGAACCAATTTTATTATACGGAAGTGAAAGCTGGCCAGTAAGAGGAAAAAAGTAAGACAAGGAATGACAGTAGAGATTAAATGCTTCTGTAGAATATTTGGTAAAACAAGAAGAGATAGAGTATGTAATGAAAGAATCGGAGAAGAATTAAATCAGAGGCCAATAGAAGAGAAACTGACACAAAGACAACTAAAATGGTTCAGACATGTGGTAAGAATGGAAGCTAGAACAAGAGGTATACCCCGGAAGACATTCAAAAAAGGAATATAAGAAATAAGACAAAAGAAAGGAAAGAGAAATGAAGAGGATGACAAAGGAACGGGAGAGATGGAAGGAGTGGATAGATGCAACCCGGACACTATAAGGCAAGAGGAGAAAGAGGAAGAAGAAGAAGAAGAAGAAGACTCTTGGAGTCAAAGCGTGATGTGCTAACCACTCTGCCATGGGAGCTGGTGTATGGTGAATGGAATGGTGAATGTTTTGCTTTAGATTGACGAGACCTGTGATGCTTGTTGCTTTGGTGTGAAATTCCCATCTAGCTTGTCATCTGTCCCTTTGGCCTGAAATCTCCCTTAGATATCGATTTAGACGATGGTGCCCTCCCATGGCAGTCACATGGGGTCAAGGGAGGGGGAGAGAGTGAGACTGAGAGAGAGAGAGAGAGTGAGTGAGTGAGTGAGTGAGTGAGTGAGAGAGAGAGTGTTTTTAAGTCCACTTTATGCACAGTAAGGCTAATCGGGACTGGACCTACAGTTTAAAGTGGGATCCGAACCACTGTGTGCCTCCACCGGGTATCGAACCAGGGACCTCTTGATTACAAAGCGACAACGTTACCACTACACCATCGGGGAGGCACAGATGGGGTCAAGGTATGATAGAAATGTATTTTTATGAAGCTATAATTTCTTCTCAATACACTGGAAAATATTTTCTCTTCAGGGGGGAAAGAGGGGGGGTCCTTCCATTCTTCAGTCTCTCCTTACTTCATTCTTTCCTAGTTTCCTGAAAATATCAGCAACAAGTGTGGCAATATGCGGGGACTGTTTCATACCCTCATATCTCAGTGTTGCCTATGTGGGGATCTGACCAAGTTCAAATTTCATAAGAAAAGTACAACCATCGGCTTATAGCCTAGTCTGTACTGAACAAAACAGGGTAAAATTTGTAACTCTAGCATTTGTATTTTCCGATATATAAAATTTTATTTAAAACCTTGCCGAATTTGAAATTTCCTCCTGAATACATGACCAGCATTGGCACATACACTGGAAAAATGAGCCTCAGAGTTCAAGGGTTAATAGCTGACAAGGTGGACCTGACTCATGAGAGAAACAGGTTTCATATCTGCATTTCATCCAAAATAATACAAGGGAAAAGGTGCTGATATATTTCTATTTCTAATTTTAAAAAGCAGATGGTGCTTCTGGTCCTTGCCTCCCATTTCTGAGACTTTCCGGAGGTTTTCCAGGAGTTTAGAACTGGCAGCAAGAATCATACAATAATAATCTGTGGTGCAACAGCCTGCGAGGACCAGGACCTGACCCCCAACTGCTGAGGTGGAGATCACCCAACCTGTTACGGGGTGACGTGTGGTCAGCATGACAAATCCTAGTCGTCGTCGTAGGTTTCCATGACCGGGTGACGGCACACATTCGTGATTGATTTGCTTTATTTTACTTTACTTTTTGTGACACTTTTGTCTATTTTGCGAAGATGGAGATGAGTGATTATTAGGGGGCGGACTTTTGTATATTTGCATGTTTTTTACCTTAAGGAAAATTCATATGCTCTCAATGGTGGTAAGGTTTTATAAGCTAGTATACAATAAAATGATTTTGTTAAAATCAATACTCACTAACATACAGGGGATGGACAAAAATATAGAAACACCTGCGAAGAAATGCCGGAATACTGTAGCTAATAAGGTGCAGGACCGCCTTTAGCTTCCAAAATGGCCTGCAGTCTCCGAGGAATGGACAAATACAAGTCCTGGATGGTGGAGAATGGGAACTTGCACCATTCTTCATGCAAAACATGGTCGCAATCCTCCTCAGTGTCCTTCTGTCTCTGTCACTCAGTGTACATTTTCGTCCACACAGGTGTTTATCTGATGATATCTTTCAGGACACACTATAATGTCATCATGATCTTGGATAGTCCCCCTCTCGATACGCCAAATAACATGGCTACTTTCATGACAGATATGCCTGCAAGACAATTTGCCCTCTTTGAAACACTGTCAGCTCAGAATGATTCAGTATCAACTGCACTGCACGCTATCTACAGTGTAACTGTCGACTCCTACCAGTCCGACCGAGTCCTATCTCACGGCGCAAAACAAAAGAATGTCGGACCGCCTACGATTTGAAGTGGGAAAATTGCGTCGATATCACTCGTTCCGATGTCGTGGCGTTTCCATATTTTTGTCCATCCCCTGTAAGTACCTTTAAGTATCTACATTTTATTGTATACTAACTTATTCAACGTGAGTAAGTCGCACGAGCACTAAATATGAAAGTTTTATAGTGCATATAAATGCATGTTTGGGACGTTAATGCATATTTTAGCTTAACATGCATATAATTTGCATATATTGGGAGTAATATTCATGTAATTGTTCGTTTCAAGTTTACCTGCTTAATTTTCCCTGTTCTTTGTGTCAGCATTAAAAAATAGCCTACTTCGTCTGGTCATGGGCACTAGTAAGGTCAAGACATTCCAAACCTCATCTCATAGTGTTGCAGGTGGTCTCGTTGCGAAGATAGAAAAACCTACCATCTCATCAACCAATGAATGACCTTTCAGAGTTGTGAGTCACATTTCCAAATTCCAACGACAACACTGGGGTCGCGTAATTTGAGGATTAACTGTTAATGTGGCATCTTGATATATCTGAGAGAGAGTGAGTGAGTGAGTGTGTGAGAGAGAGTGAGTGAGTGTGTGTGTGTGAGAGAGAGAGAGAGAGAGAGAGAGAGAGAGAGAGAGAGAGAGAGAGAGAGAGAGTGAGTGAGAGTGAGTGAGTGAGTGTGTGCTGAAGTGACAATAAATGTCGAAGGAGAGAAACATTTGTTGCCTGCGTAGGCCTGGACACTGATTTCTATAAACTTGTTAACTTTTATGGACAATGCTGCTGTATAACCTAGTCAAGGATCATTCTGTTATTTGAGTACGAAATAAGAAGAAAGTAGAAACTAAGGGAATGATGGTCAGGTGATGAAGATAAGCACTATGAGCCTATTTTATTCTTAAATTATACATAATAAAAATACAATAACTTTTTGCGATTATGTCTGTCAATGGGTTGCAGCTATATATTCAAACAACATACTGGTGGGGATTAACCCCTTAAGTGGGTGTTTTGATTTTATAAATTGAGTTACAAGCAGGTAAGGTTCAGGCAGGAAAAGTTTATTCCAACTTCAGATCGGGTAATGCAAATTGTTCTCGGGTATTGTTGTGTACACTATGCAGAATCTGATGCACAGTTGTTTTTGTAGATGGCAGCACGGTATTATTAACCGAGCGGGAATAGCTTGCATTTCTTTCATGTGAGAGAATGGCTGAGCAAATGCAAAGTGCGGACCAAATTCGACTTCTTCTTGAGGATTTCAGTTGTGATGAAAGTTCGGAATTTGAAATTAGTGATTCCGAAGGAGATACAAACTATGATATTTCATCAGAGGAGAGTGGAAGTGAAGAAGTTGAAGGTGAACAACAAGAAGAAGAATATGAAGCTTGGACCATTATGCCTCAGTGTCAAAGATCGGAGATTCCTTTCACAGGTGACTCTGGAATAAAGGTAAACTTTACAAATCCTTCTGATCCATTGAATTTTTTTCGGATTTTTTGTAAATGATGAACTGCTGTCTATAATAGAATGTGAGGCAAATAGATATGCAGAACAGTTCATTGCAGTGAATAAAGAAAAGTTGATAAAATGCTCTCGTGTGAAATGTGGAAACCAACAAAGACGAACTCATGCTTTTGTTTGGATTTTTGTATGCTCAGGGGTTGGTAGTGAAGCCAGATCAGAAAATGTATTTTGCAAGACATGACATAGTAGATACACCGTTTTTCTATAAGACAATGAGCAAACATAGATTTTCTTTGCTGTTAAAATTTTTACACTTTACCGACAACACTCGATACAATGTTCCAGCGAAACTGTACAAACTGAAACCAGAGTATTATCACTTTCTTACAAAGTTTCAAGAGGCTTATATTCCAGAGAGGGACATTTCAGTTGAGGAGTCTCTTCTTTTGTGGAAGGGAAGGCTTTAAACCAAACAGTACATTCCCAACTAAGAAATTGCGTTTTGGAATAAAGTATCACTCGGTCTGTGAATCTGGTACTGGTTGTCTTTATAACACCATTGTGTACACTGGAAAGGACACTTGAGCTAGACCCTGAATTGCACACATGACGCGTCCATCACACATTGTGCTTACAGACAATTATTACGGTAGCCCTGAATTATTTCGGATTCTGGTAGCACATAACACAGATTGCTTGGAGATGTAACCGATCTTGATGCACCCCTTATAAAAGTTGACCCACCCTCGCTGGGGAAAAAAGGGCGGCAAGAGACGTTAACGTTTTTCTGGGGAACGGTTATGTGCATTGCAGAGAAGACAGTCCGGCTCAAGCATTGATACGGTTAGGATCCGTGTTACGTTGGTTATTGGTTTCGCGGGCTGTGAAAAACTGTAATTGAACTAAGGGCCATGATCTCTGCCGGAAAGAGAGATAGTGACTAAAGAACAAACTGTAAGTGAACTATCGGCCATAATCTCAGCCGGAAAGAGAGATAGTATCTAAGGAACGAACTGTGAGTGAACTATCGGCCTGTGCAGTATCTTTACCAGAACCTGAGAAAAGGTTACTAAAGAAGAGAGGCTACATGTTTATTATGAACCAACGACAGGAGGATTAGAAGATTGAAGACATCGAACTCGGTATCAGCAAGATTTGTGCTTCCCCCCCAACTCCCCCTAAGTGTTCAACGTTAATGTTTTTCAGCGTGTTTATCGCCAAGTGAAGTAAATACCAAAGTAGTTACATCGAAGACGTAAGTACTCTGTGAAATAACCTCTAAGAACTAAGTTTGGTCTAATATCTCAACAAATTCACACCGGAAGCTGACTAATCTGTGTATTCCGGAATCGTTTGTAAACCACAGACGTCAGGTGCCTGGGCCTTTAATAAATATTAATACTGTATTTTATGGTGTATAAATACTTAGATACTCAATTATAAAAATTCACTGCTGGTCTCCTTTTGTGTGATTGACGTTGTTCGAGATCAGAATATAAATTGTGCCCTAATAAAAGCAAACCCAAAGAAAAAACGTTATATGGTGCCAAAACCAGGGAAATCCTTCGGTTATTTGTTGAGATACTATGTTAAATTTAAGAAATCATGTTAATATTGGATTATTTGTGTGTAAAATATTGGTGTTCTACATAAGAAAATATAAGAAAAACCTGTACTGGCTGATCGGAAGAGCAGGTTTCTTTTTTTTTTTCCTCCCTCTCGCTGCAGCTGTAAGGTATTAAGGGATTAGCAAGCTAGCGATAAGCAAGTCAGTGGTGCGAACATGGTTCAAATGATATGGAAAGGTCCTTGTTGCGGCAAGTTGAGGATTTCAAATGGCGGAATTGTTTGTTCAGTCTGTAAACAAAGGTTCCACAGAGATTGTGTGGAAATGAACAAATGTGCATTCAAAGATGATCAGGCTGATTTTTGCTGTGAACAATGTAAGAGTCCTGCTGGCAAAGAAAATATCAAGGAAGTAAAAGGAGAAGAAAGTGCACAGGGTGTTCCAAAATTAACTAGCAAAAATGAAGAGAATGTTAACCTCACGACACTTCTGTTATTTATGAAGCAGAGTAGGCAAGAACAGGATAGGAAATTGGATATATTGTGTCATACTATGGAGAAGAATAAACAAGAGCAGCTTAAATTTAGAAAAGAGGATAGGCAAGAGCAACTTAAATTTAGAGAAGAGGATAGGCAAGAGCAGAATAATAAATTTGACATGTTGTACCAGAATGTGGAGGAAAATAAACGAACCTTGCAAGAAATGAGCATACGGCTAGAAGATAAATTGGAGAAGTTAGAAATTAAGGTATCTAAATTGGAAGAGTTATGTAGTTTACATGATCATAAGCATTCTTGTCAGATTATGCATGAAGAACCAAAGACGAGTTCAGAATTCAAAGAGGTTTTTGAAAGTCCAGTTAAGACTCAACACGAACAAGTGAGTGTATTAGAAACAAAACTGAATAAAGTTGAGGATGTATTACCCATCGAGATGCAGCGAAATAATGAGCTGATACAAAATGGAAATGAAGGTATTCCTAGAGAACCGAATGCAAAAAAATGATGATCTGTTCTCCAACTTGAAAGAATGTGTAATTTCAGACAGAACATTTCAGGAAATGATTATGATCAATAAGAGGAAGAAAAATAGAGCAAGACTTAGATATGGTTTTGTAGAAAAACTGAAAAAACTGAATCGAAAGAAATTGAAGAGGGCGTAGAATTTAGATAAAACGGAAGAAACGTCGGAGAAAGTAATGGAGAAAGTTCGCGAAAGGTCTAAGAATGCCAACACAGATGAATCAGATTCAGACACTACGTTGCCGGAGAAAAGTAAGAAGAAGGTGAAACAGAAAAAGCAAGGAGTGTATGTATTTTATGAAGATGTTGAGCATGATGCGAAGCCCCGACAGAAACTAGACTGGAAGAAGAGAAAGAAGAAATTAGTTTCTCTACTTGAAGAAAGTTGGAAGAAGAGGAAGAAGAAAAAGCTTGGCTTAGAAAAAGAAAGAACACCAAGCTCTAAATATCGAACAGAAATTTGTGATTGTTATATTATGTGTATGAAAAGCTGTTAATGGAAATAAGTTACTAAAAATGTATAAATGTTATCTAGAGTCCAAATATAATGTAAAGAGTAAATATATATATTCTTTGATAGTTGTTTGAACTAGATATGGTTCAATGAGGAACTGTTCTGCTACTTGTACTTTTGGTAGAAGCACTGGTTGCTATTAATCTCAATAGACATTTGAACGAGTGGATATATTATGAAATTGTTAAAGTAGTTTTGAGATTTAATATTTCATTTTAAAAAAATGCCTATGTAAGTAAACCTCTAAGTTATCTATGATTATGCACAGATAGAGTGAAGAACGAATGAGAAAGAAGATCGAACATTTACGCCCAAAGGAGATACACTGGTACACTTGAGAAGTTGTCCAGGATGAAAGATGATATAGTGTTTATGGAATGATAAATAGCATTAATAGAAGAAAGAAGTAACGAGAGTTCTTGGACATACAGATGATAAAAAGTCAGTGTGAATTAAGAGAAAACGAAAGTGCGAGAGATGCACAAAAGTTGAAAATAAGGTCGAAGGCGAACCGGAAAATAGTTGTTTAACATAAGGTCGAAGATGGACCAGAAATTATTACAGTTGTGTATTAAAAGTACATGCTGGCGTGAAGTAAATATGAATGTTCAAGATTTTGTTACTAGTCATAGAAGATATATGCTATTAAGCGGTGAATCGTAAGAAATTGGAAATTAACCAAAATTAGTGATCTGGGCTTGATGATACTTTGTATAAGAGAAAGGAAAGTAGAGGTTATGACAAACGCAAGAAAGTTTACTGTTAAGATTATTTTGATCAAGTAAGGTGATATTTTTTAAAGATAAAAGCAATAAAGTTATTTTTGGAACAATTCTATCGAAGCTCGCTCAAGTGTTTATTTCAGGTTATGAGTGTTAGAAAAAAGAAAAGTTGGTATATTTTACAAAATTACAAAAAGTAAAACAGGATGTTAATGTGATAAAGTAAAGGTTTGTGTAAAATGAAATAAAAGAAAATACTAGAATGTTAAATATATGAAAAGAAAAATATCATTTGAATAATTTATGAAAGCATACTGGTTCAAACAAAGGTGATATATTTAAGTTAAAAAAGAATACTCAAAATTATTGATTTTACCTAATAGAAATCTACAGCAATATTTCATTAAGTATTGTCTTGATTCTAAAGAAAAGATGCTTTTGATAAATATTGTTTGATAATGTTTTTAAATTTGTGTAAGCATACTAGTGTCTATGTAATTATATTGTATGTGGAGTATATATGATCTGTACTTGATTGAATAATTGGATTAATATGCAAGATGTTTAAGTTGGGAGTGGAAAAATGTTTGATTTGTAAGTTTTGCAGTTATCTAGATTGTCGCCAGAATGCCAACTTGCGTATTAGGTAAGTAAAGAAACAAGAGAAACAAATCAATTTCTAAAGAGGTTTTATAAAACTAAATATGGTTTGTACTTTCAAAAAAGATAAAATGGTATGTATGAGGCTAGTCTAATAATTGTAGGTGTCGTTTAGAATTGTAATAGTTATCAAGTTATTATCTCTCAGAAAATGTCCATCTAATAACTTTTTGGAGGAGGGGGCTGTTGTAACCGATCTTGACGCACCCCTTATAAAAGTTGACCCGCCCTCGCTGGCGAGAAAAGGGCGGCAAGATAAGCTAATGTCTTTTCTAGCGAACGGTTGATGTGCGTTGCAGAGAAGACAGTCCGAGTCAAGCATTGATACGGTTAGGATACGTGTTACGTTGGTTACTGGTTTCGCGGGCAAAGAACAAACTGTAAGTGAACTATCGGCCATAATCTCAGCCGGAAAGAGAGATAGTATCTAAGGAACGAACTGTGAGTGAACTATCGGCCTGTGCAGTATCTTTACCAGAACCTGAGAAAAGGTTACTAAAGAAGAGAGGCTACATGTTTATTATGAACCAACGACAGGAGGATTAGAAGATTGAAGACATCGAACTCGGTATCAGCAAGATTTGTGCGTCCCCCCCAACTCCCCCTAAGTGTTCAACGTTAATGTTTTTCAGCGTGTTTATCGCCAAGTGAAGTAAATACCAAAGTAGTTACATCGAAGACGTAAGTACTCTGTGAAATAACCTCTAAGAACTAAGTTTGGTCTAATATCTCAACAAATTCACACCGGAAGCTGACTAATCTGTGTATTCCGGAATCGTTTGTAAACCACAGACGTCAGGTGCCTGGGCCTTTAATAAATATTAATACTGTATTTTGTGGTGTATGAATACTTAGATACTTAAATATAAAAAAATTCACTGCTAGTCTCCTTTTGTGTTATTGACGTTGTTCGACGGCAGAAAAAAAAACTGCACTAGTAAAAGCAAAAAAAAGAAAAAACGATATAGGGACAGTGAGGAAAAACAGAATAGGACTCCCCACAGAAATAAAAACTGGTAAAGGGGGAAATGAACGTATATTTTAGTGGCAAGCTAATGACCGTACAGTGGAAGGATAAGAGGGATGTGTTCATGCTTTCAAGTGTACATGACAATGCGTTTGTGGAAACAGGTTCCAGATCTAAGAAAAAGCTCAAACCATTAATAGTGGCTAAATATAATGAGAAGATGGGTGGTGTGGACTTGTGCGATCAACAGTTGGTTAACTATACAATGTCCAGGAAACGAATGAAAAAATATTACATGAAACAGGATGGACATTGTTGTTTTGAATTCTTACGTGCTGTACAGCAAATTAGGTGGTACTATGAACAGGTTGCAGTTTCAACTACGACTCGTGGAAAGATTGATGTAGGAATATTCACCAAAGATTGAACATCCGTATGTCAGAAGTGGAAGACCAGCCTTGTCGTCAAAACCATCTTGTCTAACGGAAGACATTTTCCAAAATACCTTCCTCCAACAACAAAAAAACTGCCCCAACAAGACAGTGCAAAATATGTTGTATGGCAAGAGATGAAAGGGGCAAGAAAGTCAGAAGGGAGACCAGGATTTACTGCAAGGGGTGTGATGTTGGCTTGTGTGCCGTGCCTTTTTTTGAGAAGTTTCATACTGGAACTGTTTTAGATACTAATACTTAAAAGGTAACAAGTGTGTTCTTTTCTAGAAACTGACTACTAAATGCTGATATATATATATATATATATATATTCCTTGAAAATTCGGAAATTATTATGATCACAATAACAATTTTTCATTAAAATAATAAGTTAAAGGAATAAATATATACATAAATTCCAAGATGAGATTGTATTATCCAACGCTACTATTCAAAATGTTGAATAATATTTGATGATATTTCTGTTTTGTCAATTTGCAAAATAATTAGTAAAAGGAATAAATATGTACATAAATTCCAAAAATTCTTTCTGTTGTGTCAATTTGTAAAGTAATAACTCAAAGGAATAAATATATACATACATTCCAATATGTAATATGAAAACTTTGAACAATATTCAATGGAAGTTCTGTTATGTCAATTTGTCAAATAATAAGTTAAAAGAATAAATATATACATATATTCCTAAATGAAAATTTATTAATTTCTGACATTACTGTATATTGATTTTATTATTATTATTATTTTTTACTTGTAGGGGGAATGATGTAATGGTAGAACCAGTACATGATAAAAAGTAAAAAAAAAAAAAATGTAAATTCCCCCCCTGTGCATAGCACCATGCCATGAAGGCGTATAGGGGGTGTGGGGGTAACGCCCCACACTTTCTTGATCCGGTCGTGAGTGGGTGTGATGTGATCAGCATCACGCTCCTGACCACCTTTACCCCCCCAGGGTTTCCCCCAGGTACCCATGTTATTCGACGCTGGGTGGGCGCCGGGGCCGCTTCCATCGTTAGAAAAGTTCCCGTATTTGAACCTGAACCGGCAGGGGATCGAACCCGGGACCTTTAGCATGGTAGTCAGACGCGTTACCGACTGAGCCACCACGGCCACTACATGTGGCCATGACCAGTACATGATCCTTTTCTTTATTAAATGTTGGTATATGTTCATTAATATTATTTTTATGGGTTGGTGAAGGTAATATTTGTTATTCAGTTTCTAATGTAACGTGCTACAGAGCTGGCCTACCTGTCTGGGAAAGCCAGTTTCTCAGAAAGTGGGTAGTTTAAAAACTGGTCCTCTCAAAACCCGGAGGGGTGAAAAAGAAGTTGTTTTTTTTTTATTCGCCTATATAAGGGATTCTATTGAGTAGCAGGGGTTGGCATTCGGTTGGCTCTTGCTTGGGCAAGAGGAGAGACGTTGGAAGTTCTCTCGGTTCCGGTTTGTGGAATTACAGTGGCTAGTCTAGGCAGGCTAGCGGTCACAAGTCAACCATTTTCATGGAGATAGTACTGATAGTCTCGGCCAAAATATGAATCTCGTTTTTTGCACCCGAGTTATGTTTTTATATTAAAGAAACTGTGTTTCTAGTACTGTCTGTGGCTAGTCTAGGTGGGCTAGTGGTCACTGGGTAACATTATTTAATTAGAGGTAGTTCTGAAGGTCTAGGCCAACATACAAAACTCTATTCTACGCAAATACAACCTGTGACAATAAAGTTCGGTGAATGATCCTGAATATCGAAAGTAGACAAATTCTTAATGAAACCTACCTTACTGTCCTTCGAAGTAGTCCTCTCCCATGGCTATGCACCATTGAGAACGGCTGTACATGTCCTGGAAACTTTTAGAAAAGTCTTCTTTCGGGAGGGTGTTCAAGACCCTTGTCACGTTCCGTTGGATGTCCGGAATATCCTCAAATCTCTGACCTTTAAAAGCGATTTTGAGGCGTGGGAAGAGAAAGAAATCTGGAGGAATCAGATCCAAATTTCTTGCAATGCATTGCTACAGAGGATGAAAGCTGGTGTGTGAGGTACGACCCTGAAACGAAACGCCAAAGCATGGAATGGCATTCTCCTGCATCACCCCGTTGGAAGAAGGTCAAGGCGGAAAAAGAGAGAGAGAGAGAGTGAGTGAGTGAGTGTGAGAGAGTGAGAGTGAGTGTGTGTGTGTGTGTGTGAATTCCTTGTGGATCATGCCATCACTGTCAAAGAAAGTGATAAGCATCCTCTTGATGCGTGATTTTTACGCTTTGAAAGAAGACTTTTCTAAGTTTCCAGGATATGTACAGTCGTTCTCAATGGTGCATAGCCATGGGAGGGGACTACTTCGAAGGACAGTAAGGTAGGTTTCATTAAGAATTCGTCTACTTTCGATATTCAGGATCATTCACCGAACTTTATTGTCAGAGGTTGTGTGTGTGTGTGTGTGTGTGTGTGTGTGTATATATATATATATATATATATATATATATATATATATATATATATATATATATATATCAAAAAATGTCAGTTAATTTAATTTGGATCATGTGGGGGTCGTTGCATTTGTAATTCATTTGTACATATTTAAACAAGAAATAAATAGTGTTCTTATATATTTTAACCTGAGCGTCCGAGCTTTCATTCATGAGAAAAGAAAGAGTTTCCCCTATATCCATGGTACAGAAAAATAACTAGAAATTTACGGTAGTTATTCTAAGATGTGTATTTTGAATTAACCGTATTGTTAGTTTATTATATTTTTGCACCTTATTCACCTGTGGCTGTAACAGAACAAGTAACAGGTAGAACCAGGCCAGGTTACTGTATAACAGAGGAAAAGGAGTAAAACAACCTGCAAACCCTTATGTACTTACATTCTCTCTATTAGCCCATTTTCATCAAGGGCATGTGGAAGGTCCCTCTTGTTGCCCAGCACGAGGACAGGGATTCCAGCCAGTTGGGGTTTGTCCAGTAAGTTGTGAAGCTCATTTCGAGAGGCCTCGATCTTCTCCGCATCAGCTGCATCCACCATGTACCTGGAATGCAATTGCAGCGAATATAGCAGGTATGGAGGTAGGAAGTTGAGGAAATAAATAATAAAATATTAAATAAAAACACAAGTTTTACTTACTGGTATAAAACGTTCCTTTCTAAAGCAATGCTTCATTGTTTTCTTTCTATGCATAGTATATTATGTTAAACATAATTGGGAGATATATCCTGTGCTGAACTAATAAATAATGATAATAATGATCATGATAATAATAATAATAATGATGTGTTTCGAATCCATTACTGGGCTCATCTTCAGGGTTACCCAATAAGATCACATTAAGACTCGGCTGGACCTTTGGCCGACACCAGGACAGCTTTTTTCGAATTCTCCTCCCCTTTTGAAAAACCGCCATGATATTCCAAAACCTAAAAAAAATTACATCAGCTTAGAATCCCTTCTACAGCATTGAGGTGAATCTTCAAGTGTTTGCTTTCACTGTTGCCTTAATGTTATCAATAGTTTTGTGGCTACATAAGTCTATTAAACTATTGATAATATCTAGACAACAGTGTAAGGAAGCCACACAAACATTATGTGAATTCTCTAGAAGGAATTCTAAGCTGATGTAATTCTTTTAGATTTTGGAATATCATAGCAGTTTTTCGAAAACAGCAAAAGGTCAGGCTGAGTTTTAAAAAGACCAGTGTGGCAAGCAGTAGGTGGATAATGTGTGTTACTAATGCAAGATGGTCGATGTCCACAAGGTAGTCTGTTAAGATATTGACTTGCATCCCTTCATCCTTTTAACCAGTTACCTTTTTAATATAATCTTATTGAACAACCCTGAAGAACAACCTGCCAATGGATTCGAAACATTGGTTTTTAGAAAGAAACTTTTATTTACTAATTTGCAAGTTGTAGTTATGCAAACCTTTAAGAAGTTACTTGCTCTCAAGCATATTATTTATGAAAAGGAAACATACACTGTCATGATCTTATCTTATTTTACATTACCATCCTATTCATGATGAATGGACAAACAAAGGAACACAAATGCTTAGGTTGGCAGAACTGTTAGAGAACTTCACTAATTACAATATTTGGTACTAAGTTGTGACCCATACAAATACCACTGACACGTGGCAACGTCGACACTTGAGGTAGCGATCAGTGGCATGCCCAAGGAGGGTTGGTGTGGGTTATAAACTCCCTCACCCCTATAGGGCCAAATATTCCTTAAAAAAGAACTTCAAAGACAGAAAAAGATTGCAAAATGAGAAATGACTACTAAAAAAAAGACACTTAACTTCCACCCCTTTTTGAAAATCAAAAACAATTTGATTTCACTATTAAGCCAGAGATCCCGGGTTCGAATTCCCACATTGCCATGGGTGTACTTTGTGTGTGTGTCCCCTTCATGAATTTTATCGTATAATCTTCACGATTAGCCAAAAGTGGCAGAAAAGCGATGTAAAATAATCCAAATCAAACAATCAATCAATGATTTGATTTTTGTTACTTAGTGTCACATTTGGTTAATTGCGAAGATGATATGATAATATTATTGAAGGGAAGAACACAAAGAACATCTATGCCCAGGTCGGGGTTCAAGCCTGGAACTCCTGGTGCCATAGCACACTGTAATAACCAATCCCCCATGGTTGGTTGATTTGGTGTTTTATGCACAGAAAGGCTAAGCGAGACTGGACCTACAGTTTAAAGTGGGAGCTGAACCACTATGTGCCTCCACCGGGTACCAATCCGGGACCACCTGCACTCCCCATGGAGGTCAGCCGACGACAAACACGAGAGGAAAGCGCTAACCATTCGGATACGTGGATATCGGTAACTTAAATTGCATTTTTCCTCAGTGGTAATTTTCAATTGGATTTTTGAAACACCATCTTTGTATATGATTAAAGTTTTTTAAAAAAAAATTGCATTGCTTGATTCCCCTAATTTTTCAATCTCACGATATCATTACTGAAGGATCCGAGCTCGGGCCCTGTGCATGAATGTTTCTTTGTATCCACCCTTCACAGTTTCATTTAATCAACACTCATTGTCATGGCAGATATTAGGAAAAGTTATGAAAGATCAATGCTTAAATAATAAAAATACAAATAATTTCCTCTCAGTGAAATCAGGAGTCCAGAGTTCTCCGTTTATGATTACCTTCATGACTTCCATAAACTCATTACCTACTTATCACAATTAAATCTATACAGCTATAAAAAGTGATGGGAGGTGGCACAAATTCAATGTATTAAAGGGGATACACAGGTAACAAAACACTTTTTTTGTAGTTTCTTCAATAATATTCATTTGGCTTTTTGAGTTCTGGGATCATTTTTCATTCCAAATTATTTCATTATTCACTGCAGAGTACAACACATAGGAACAAGAATGCACGGTCTCTGGTTCGAATCCCGGCCTGGATTGTTCTTTGTGAGGTCCCTTCATCAATTTCATCCATCACTCATCCTCATTTTCGCGATAACCAAATGTGGCAGAAAAGCAAAGTAAAATAAACCAAACTAACAACAACAATAAGAACGTGCGTTCTCTTGCTCAAATAAATACATCCGTATTTAGGACTGTTTAGCATACCCATATTTTTTATTGGAGGCCAAGAGATAAATATTTAAATAAAACACTACTAAAATGAGAGCGAGAGCAAATATTTGTTCTTTAGTCATTTCATATTCCATATTAGAAAAAAAAAAGAAAAGCATAACATTTTTGTTTTCACATAATACATTCCCATTTCATAAATAATAAAACTACATCCCATATTGTACAGTCATGGACATTTCTGGGTTGTAGCAATGCTATCAGGGACGTCGTTAAGGGGGGGTCTGCGGGGGCACCGGCCCCCCAAAACGTTCATGTGGCCCCGGCAAACTGTTCTACGTTTGCTGAAAATTTTACTTTGATGACAAATATTGCAAAATTAGATTTTAATAAATTTTGCTTTCAATTTGAAACACTATTCTTCAATTTGAGTTTCACGAACCCCCAAGCAATACCTTTCTTTCCCATTTGACTACTACAGTGGTTCCGGCCAAAGAATGGACTTGGAAATTAAATTTCTATCTTTTCCGTCGAAAGCCAAGTAGGGTTACATGAACGGCTGAACCAATCAGATTGACTCAGTTGCCGTGGTGAGGGAAAATTCTCGTGGTACTCTGCGTTGCCAAAGTTTTAGTTTCGAGTCGTTTCCGAAATAGGTGGCACCCTCAACAAGGCCAAGCGCGGCGAAGCCTAAGGATAGAAATACAGTGAAGCACAGAACAAGTCTCACATTGCCAGAAACTCGCGAGGAGAAGTTTCAGGCAATTCAAACCTACAACAGATTTGGTGGGTTAGTAACGGTCCGTTCCAGGATTCGGCCAGGGAAGCTAGGGGAATTTGTGAGCCAAGAGCTCGACCTAACGTTACCTGGTCTTGTTTACCTGTTGCAGTCACCAATGATCAGATACTTAATTTCTTAATCTTGCAGATAAGGGAAACAAATAGAGATTTTTAACATATTTAATTTATGAACAACTAAACTTAGCATACTTACACGAAAAGGATACACTTGTTATAAAAAGGATACACTTGTCACAGGTAAACCAAAACGTATCTCCAATTGACACTTATCGCAACACACGACTGTATACTCATAGCACAATACTGTCCCGGGTTCGAACTCTTATGCACACGCTCTACCGTGTAAGTTACTGGCGTACTCCCTATTTCAAGTCTCGTCACGCACTTTGGCGGGTAAGTCTCGTCACCCACTGTCCTCTAGAAATGAGTCGTTCGCGAACGAACGAATCTTTTTGAACGAATCTTTCAAACGAACGACTGATCCGGTTCACTGATGCGTTTCGAAACGGCTCAGTCGCGAACGAATACAGAAACCGCTCCGCGCTGGCATAAGAAAGACTGAAAGACGCCTCGAGCGTCCAAAGAGAATTTGCCTCGAGCGCTCGGGGGAAACAGTTGGTCCCTTTGTTCATACTCTGCGCCTGCGATTGAAAACAAAATTCCAGCAAGTCACGTGAGACCCGAACCAACCCCCTCCCTCCTCCGCTTCACCGGCACCCAGGGAAATAGGACGGGTTTCCACTAATGTGGTCTTCAAAGGAAATTTCCTCGTCAGACATAAAAAGCGGAAGTGGCTAGAACCAGCAAGGGGCAAGACGGGCACTTGACACCCCCCTTGGAAGAAGATAGTGCTGTTCATTTCGTTCACTGTTCTTTTTACCTTGGAAAGTAAAATAAATATAAATCTTATTTATTCCCTTACTAATTAATTCAAAATAAAGCATCGCCCTCCTGGAAAATAGTTTTGATTTATCCCCTTCTGGGGAGAAAAAGTCTCGACACGCGCATGGTTAGAATTATTTGGCAAATTTGTCGTTCATCCGAAAGAAGGGAAAATGCGAAAGGTATTTCGCTCTAGGGATGTCCCGATTGATTGATTGAGTTGGTGTTTTTACGTCCACTTTATGCACAGTAAGGCTAATCGGGACTGGACCTACAGTTTAAAGTGGGATCCGAACCACTATGTGCATCCACCGGGTATCGAACCCGGGGGCCCTTATATTAGCAAGGTGACGACGTTTCCACTGCGCCATCGGGGAGGCCACATGTTGGGTCGGATATCGCTTTAAACTGTACATCCGGACTCACAAACTTTGAGAATTTTTTTGATAAGGAAAAATCTCGAAATACAAAAATTTAAAACAAGAAAACCTCCATGAAGACAAACTGAAAACATAAGTTTGTACATTAAAGAGCATGGATTCTTTGTTATATTCTAATACGTCGCACAGTAAAGCAACTTCGATTTCGGCGAAATCGTCGACATACCACTGAAGGTCTGGGTTCGAAAACTTACTTGGGCATCGTTATTGCATGCCTTATGAGAGTCTCTTCATCATTTACAGTAATCATCATTCACTTTCGTCGTAGTAATTAGCCAAAAATGGCAGAATCGACACACAAAATAAGGAAAATAATTTTAAGTTAAGACTCTCGAATATTTAAGTTTCAATCTCGATTTTACATTCCCCGAAGTTCTTGACCTCGTCTTATAATGCAGAAGGCCTTAGAAAGTTGGCTTCGCGGGCTTACAGCAGACAACAATATGGGGGTGTGTCTGCGAGAACCAATCAGGTCCGCGAATGAGCGAGCCCGGTTGCCACAGCTAGCTCTCGCTGCACCCTTCTGGAAGGGTGAATGACCTCTGCCTCTTGCTACCTCGGCCTGTTTGTTCGGCTGAGGAGCAGACGACACGAGAGTATCGGCAATAGTGTGCGAGCGACGGCTGCTGTTAGCCCGCGAAACGCTCTTTCTAAGGCCTTCTGCATTATAACAAGTCTCGATGATACTTATCTCTTCTTTACCTACGCAGGATGACATTTTTCTTATCACTAAAGTACCATCTTATGAAAAACAACACGGCGATAAAGAGAATCAATGTATACTTATCTTTGCTAGCGACTGCATATTTATTTTTTCATACACTTATCCACAAAGGAAAGACACACCCATATACAGAGGGGAGGGAGTTACAAGCGTTGCAGTTACAAGGGAGTCATCACTTAGTCTATTTTGCACCCGTCACATGATACGGGGTCCAACATAACTAATAAGTAATAATAAAACTGTAATGCCGTATAACTAAAATCTTAAGATATTCTGGCTTCAGTTAAAAACTGAGGCTGTCGAAGGGCACTCAGCACAAACAAGGGCGAAACACAGGACAACACGCACACTAGGAAGATTATACTGGCCGTAGGTCCCGACGCCAGAGCCTCGTTAGCCTGCAAAATACAGTCCAGGTTGTACTACGTGGAAGTGAAGTTGGAAATTGAATGTACTACGTGGAAGGGTCACTGCTTACGCCCCATGCAACAGATGAATTCCAAGAAGGACAAATAAGAATGTTATGAAAAATAACTATACAATGAACAGGAAGGAGTAAAACAAATATTTGCAGAGAAAATAAGTTTCTTTTTAGTGGTTTATACCCACTACTATTTCACACATCCTGAAATATGTGACAGCTGGTAAACATTTCTGAGGCATTGTTCTCATGTCATAGGAGGAGAAAAGTGCATTTTCAGTGTTACAGTTTCTTTTTCGGACAGAAGTTGCCATTATTTAAAAGTTTGAAGAAGAAACCAAACTAAACAAACAGAATGTTAAAATTGTATTTGGAAACCTAAATAATATGCAATCGATGAGGAAGAATGCCACTATTTATGTGTGTTTGTACTAAACGGTGTATGGTTTCAAGCAGTAAGGCTGGACACTGGAATGAAGTTGCTGAATTTTCATGGGAGAATGTTTTTGATTGTAATTGTTTCTCGTTATTATGGAGTGATAAGTAAACAATCACACAATTACCTACTAACATAACTCTTTCTCCATTGTTAAAATTGTTAGTTTTTTTTCTGAAAGAAGGAAGCATTATAAATTCCTAAAATCAGTCAAAACCTTATTCAAGGGAACTAACTCATGGCTGTAAAGGTAATTTCCATGCAGCGGTTATGGCTTCCACATGCCGCGGCATGTCTAGAACAATTCCCATACACACCAGCTACCGAAAGACGGTAGCTGGTTCTGCAAACAAAGCAAGTCCCCCTTCCTTCCTTTTCATTTTGCAAAGTCAAGTCCCGTTACATTCCCGTGAGGATGGTTTTAGCTGCTGCGGGTGGTGAGTGACAAGCACAAGACAACCCTTTTGTAACATCCACATCAAAGGTTATTGACTTTTCCAAAAGATTCTTCTCTGATCTGATTGGATCTTGTAGGCAGGCCTCCTGCATTCCAGAAAAGCAAACATATGTTCTAGTCGGCCGCTCGTTTCTGACCGGACGCGGCCAAGCTGATCCGGATCAGTGAATTCGTTCGCGAACGATTCGAGGAAACAGAACATCCAGCTTGTCGGTCTTTTCTGAACAGGATCAGTGAATTCGTTCGCGAACGGATTCGAGAAAGCAGAACTCTCCACCTTGTCGTTTCTGACCGAATCAATGAATTCGTTCGCGAGCCGATTGGAGGGAATAAGCAGATCCTCCAGCTGGTCGGTCGTTACCGGCTGCACCAGGATTAATCGTCTAGGGGTGATGACGCGTTTGGAATGAAATTAAAGGGGTGCGATGTTGACCATAAATGAGATATGAAAATATAATTTAGATTTCTACTCCGCCACTTTTGGCTAATCGCGACAATGAGCTTTGTTTTAGTGTTAGTGACGATTAGTGTTTGTTTTAAACACTAATTACAATCATGTGTAATGAAATGAATGCTAACAATGTAATATATATGTAAAAACTACTTACACTAAACTGTAGGCAATTATCGAAAACCACAAAAGGGATAGCTGAATAAAGAAAAGAAGAAACATCTTACAACAATAGTGACAAAAGACAACAGTCGTTGATCGGTGTAGCGACTGCCGCCATTGCAGTAAATGAAGCTTCGATTTTAGATTAGAACCAATGGATTGTCTGTTGTATGCAATATAATAGCTGTCTCACTTCAAAACCTAACAACATTCTAGGCTGAATATGATTACATGGTTTAACAAGCCATGACGTAATGTGAGGGCCTGCCTGATGTCGTAGTGGTAACGGCGTTGCCTTGTATTTAGGGAGCCCCGGGTTCGATACTCGGTGGAGGCACATAGTGGTTTAAACTATAACCTTTCTGTGCATAGAGTGAACTTAAAACAACAATTCAAGGGGTCTTGGGTTCGATACATGGTGGAGGCACATTGCACAGTGTTTAAACTGTAGGTCTAGCGCCGATTAGCTTATCTGTGCATAAATTGGACTTAAAACAACAATGTAACAATGTAAGAGTTAATAGTGTTTCTGTTTAATATGGGTTTTGAAAAAGGGGTTGTGCAACTCCCTGGCACCGCCCCTGGTTGTTTCTGACCGGGTCAGCTAATTCGTTCGCGAACGAATCTTTTGAACGGATCCCAGTGCTGAACTAGTTCACAAAGAACGAATCCCAAAAATGAACGGAACTTTCCATCTCTACTGTCCTCTCTTCCAAAACATTTCCCAAAAACTGTAGCTTTTGGTGGATCACGTGTCCCCCTGGCCCAATGAGATTGTCCGGCGTTGTTTTTACCAAATCGTGGGAACAGCATCCCCTAGACGTTCTCTGGATCCTCCAGTTTCTGCCACATGTTAGCTAAATTAGTTCGGTGTCGATGGACTGTGTCCAGTCGAAGGGATACAGGGCTCATTTGTCACTTCTCGCATTCCTTCGTCCTGGTCCCTCCCTGGCTGGGGAAATAAGAAATGCAGCCCCCACAGAAAGAAACCTAGTTCCCAACTTTCAGAAGGAAAGTATTCTCAACTTTGAGCAACATAGAATTGCTATAAACCCATGGAGTTAAATGAAGAACGGCATAGTGGAGCCCCGCTCCTGGCGAGAGGTTCCCAAGAACAAACAAGGTTTGATCTTGGGTTCCTTTTTCCAAGTGGCAGCTCTGTGATTGGCCCACTCAAGGTTACTCCCCCTCCCTCGAAGTAACCATTTCCTGCCCTTTTCCCTTGCTACTGTGACATAAATAGGGACTGAAAATATTTTAATATGAATGAAACGAAAGCTCAATTCGTCACGGTAAATAGAGATAAACCTGCGATATGCAATAAATTGCATGGAATTTTGATTGAATGATTGATTGATTCGCTTTATTTTACTTTGCCTTTTGTGCTACTTTTGGCTAATTTGCGAAGATAGGGATGAGTGATGATAGCATGAAATTGATGAATCGGACACTCTCGAACATCCATGCCCAGGCCTGGATTCGAATCCGGGACCCCTGACGTCGTAGCGCGATATGTTAACCACTCCGCCACGGGGGCAGGCAAATTGCATTAAATACCATCTTGCAAATGTTGGAAGCACGTTGCTCCATAGATCGGGAAAGAAAATGTTTAAGAAAGTGTGGGGCGTTACCCCCACACCCCCTATAACCTTTATGGCGTGGTGCTATACACAGGGGAGCACTTTACCTTTTTTTTTGGGCCCCCCCAAACTGATCAACATAGCTACGTCCCTGAATGCTATAGACTTTCAATGGGATCATTACAATCCAGAAGTGTCCGTGACTGTACAACGTGTAAAATGTTTGTGGTGTAAATACAGAGAACGTAAGTACTGCAGAATCCCCCTCCCCAAAGTTCTTTAGAGGATTTACAAAGGAATCGAAGGGAAACCAATCCCTTATCTGTCCTACAGGAGATAGACTGGGGGACCTGAAAGCACGGGGTTTCAACCATTGCAGCAGCAGTGAGGGGCAAGGGAGGTAGAGGCTGAAATCTTCCCTTTCCCTTCCGGTGGCTGTTTCTACCTGGAACTGGCGAGGCGGAAGAAAAGCGAGCTAGAGTAGCTCCTTCAGCGGGCAACGCTGATCACACCGAGGGACGAGAAGCGCTTGAAAAAAAGTATTGCATATGAACTGTGGCTTCAACAAGACAATAAATATTGTGATTTGAAAATAATTCTAGAGATGTGAGAGTGATTGATCTATCTCTGCTATACTAGCTACTCCTCAGTGCACATCACTGACAAATACACAAAAATGAAAAAGCAGAAATAATTTACCTTAATGGAAAAAAGTATTCACAAAAACACATTCTGGAAGTATACAAGAACTATTCATGTGTAATTCACGGACTGTAGTGTTACCCACAGAAAACAAGTGAAAAGTGCCTCCCTGATAGCGTAGATGTAATGCCATCACCTACTATACATGGGGTTCTGGGTTTGATATTAAGGGGAGGCACATAATGGTTCACATCTAACTTTAAACTGTAGGCCCCATACATATTAGCCTTTCTGTGCATAAACTGGACTAAAATTCACAACAAAGGAAAGCAGGTTGTCTTAGAGTCTCAAAATTTACCCTTATTCTGGAAAAATCAACAATTTAATAGTAAAGAAAAAAAAGCCCAGCAATAAATGAGTATTACTGGTCAGGGTGTCTAACAGTTTCTGGAAAAGTCATGGGAAATGTCAGGGAAATTTACTGTTTCTGGAAAAATTTAACATTTATTGATTTTGGAAAGGATTTTGAAAAGAGAAAAACAGAACAGGCAAGAAATTTTAAATGTATTGTGGTCAAACTATACCTCAGGTTGACATAATGAGAATTACAGGTAGTTAGAGTAGAAATTGTATGTTAAAATACTCAAAGCAAAGGAACAATACAATCTGATTTTGTTTAAATATTCTATAGTTTTGTATTGAAACTTATCTTGTATGGTAAAATAATTTGGTCAGCATAATGCAGTGGCATATTCTGAAAATTTGGTCTAGTTTGCAGGAACAATTCTTACTTGTTGTATAAATTTATTATACACTAATTGGATATAATAGAAATAAAACACAAATGTAGACATGCAAGTAAAACAAATACAGAAGTCCAATAACTTCAAATTTTCTGCCAATTTCTATACCTATATATGGAAAATGTTGGTTTACCAGCAGTAATGGCAGAATATGCTGCAGCTAGAATGCTTTGAAAACCTGCCAATATGCCACACAGACTTCAATATTTAACACTGAGCTTAGACAATAGAAGCTCTGGATTCAAATCAGGCAAAGGATTTCTTTCTTGCTGCGAATTTCATCAATTTTTAATGTGCATCCTCTGAGTGAAGCTACGGGAGTATACAAGTGAATGGAAATATCAAATACTGTTAAGAGATATTGATAAGGGCCAGAATTGAACAGTCACAAAAAAATGTTAACCTTGATTCAGTTAGGTGAAAAACTAAAATGACCCAGTGTCCTGTATTTTCTACATGAATTGCATAAGCACATAAAGAACGACTTTGCAGATAACTTCCAGAGTTCTTTGTGCAGTGTGATGTTTTCCACATCACTTTTATATGCTTGGATGAGTAGGTTAGGCAGGTCAAGTTTAGCACTCTCAGCATCATTAATTATGCTCATACGAGCTTACACTGTCACTATTTAAACATTTTACCTATTTTTCAAACATAATTCCTCAAAAAATGGGACTTTTAACATACAATTAGTTTAGCTAAACTTCAAACTTACACCTACAATCATTTTCAGTATTATAAATGCATTCTGCTTCCTCCAGTAAAACTTGCAAAAATCATCACACAATCGCAACTGTCACCCTGAAAATTGCAACCGCATTTTCTGAAACACTGCATCTGACGCATACACAATATTCTATCCTTAATTTCATTTATTATTTAGGTATGACTTAAGATGACCGGACCCCTCTCAGATTTTCTTCATATTTGACATACTTACTAATTGAGGCCTGCTAATGACGAATCTGAAGTTAAAATTTGTCGGAAACATCTAGAAATTGCAAAATAATTGCGAACCATTGACGTGTGGTTAGGTTAGGCAAACATAGTTAAAATTTGGTGTCGTGGTAGTATCAGGAATATATATATATTTCCTTGTGAAACAAAAAATTTCGCGAAAATAGACAGTTTCGATTCCGAAAACTAACTACTTATTTTCGCTTATTTTGCAATTTCTAGAAGTTTCCGACAACTTTTAACTTCAGATTCGGGATTAGGAGGCCTCAATTAGTGAGTATGCCAAATATGAAGAAAATCGGAGAGGGGTCTGGTCATCTTAAGTCGTTCCATTATTTACATATTTAACTTTATGATAGCATGAGGCATTTTGCTAATGATGAACATATGAGCATTATAGTACAATACTGATGGATTTGGACTTATGCCAAATTCATGACACGTAATGAGTGCAATGATTATATACAATCGGATGTCAAAGTTATGAAAAGGCTAATGTACTCACACAATGGCATTGACTCCTCTACAGTATCTTTCCCACATAGATCTGAACCTAGGCTGGCCTCCAATATCCCATACTTTGATGGTAACATTGCCTTTAGTAATCTTCCTCATGTTAAAGCCAACTGTGGGAATCATATCTTCACTAAACTGACCAGACTGAAAGAGAGGAAACGCATATATAAATCAATATTTTCATCACTGCATAAAACATATATAGAGTACATCCACATCACATCAACCAAAAAAGTAACTTTTGGAATTTGATATCAGGGATTTTGCTAATTTTTGGTACATAGGTTTCTTTATCATCTGAAATATGTAAAGATCTTTAAAATTGTGTATTCTGTTGCAGATTTTTGAGTTATTGAATTTGTGAAACTGACAAAATTGCTCCCCCACTGCTCACTGCCGAAGCTTTAATGCAATAGGGCTGGACATGGACTTGTTTAAAAGCTTATGGAAAGGGCTCTTATTTGATACATGAGCAGCTCAGGAGAAAAACTTCATAATCCACACTCAGTTCAAAATTCAGTTAACATCAGATTCTTGTTGTATAACAGTGAATGAAGTTCCTTCAGTAGCCGGTGACATCCAGAAACACAGGAGTAAGCCCATAAGCCACAATGCAATCAGATTTCAAATACATCTGAAAACACAAGTCACAAATGTTACAGGATGTCCTATTGTACAAAAATTTGGGTACCCTTGTCCCTCTGTACCCCCTGGAGAATGTGAAATATTTTGCATGGTTTATTAAGATTTTGTTGTTCATGAACATTTTCAGTTGATTTTAGCTCTCGGAAATGTGTTCTTGTGAAGTAAAGAACATCTGTTACCTTAGCATGTTACTTTAAAGTGGAGCAGAACAACCCGAAGGCTTTGCGCAAGTGAATATAGCACCCAAAACTACTTTCCACAACAGCAGATATAATATTATGTAGTTAGGTTAGGATTGTTAGGTTTGGTACTGATAGCTATTTTCGACGTGTTCTTTCGCTATTTTACTGTACATACAAACAATTTTTACCAACAAAAAGCGGTGAAAATTCTTACGTGGGCAATTCTTTGGGATCAAATATCTCAGTTATTTGTGATTTCTTAAAGCTGGCTGCCTTGTAATGAAGGGGTCCCAGGTTCGATACCCGGCGAGGGACATGGTGGTTCAGATCCCACTTTAAACTGTAGGCCCAGTCCCAATTAGCCTTCCTATGCATAAAGTGGACTTAAAGCACCAACTCAATCAATCAAAACCTAAAGCTGAAACCACTCTTACATTACGTAAAACATTGAAATCTATCGATTAAAAGAAAATTTGACGTAATTCTCAAGGGATAAATGGCCCCAAAAGTTGTTTACCTAATCAACTTCAAAATATCTTATCTTGCAAAAATCAACCGTCAGTCAGATTGTCAGTGTCCTTTGCAGAACAATCTAAGTAAACAAATTGAGAGAATTCTGTTTAATTTTCCTTCCTCCATAAAAATAAAAGTTAAACTATGAAGAACTTGCCTCAGTTCATTTATAAATATGTATAAATTCAATGGCATTTGGATTAATAAAAGTTGCAAATATTTTAGTCTACAGATAAAAATTCATGCAGAATACACAAATAATTCACACAATTCGTGGAATTTTCCACGTTTGGTTCTCCTAGAATTAAATTAAAGTCCCTAAATGCATTCTACTAAGGTTTTGATTTACTTCTACATTAATTCCAACTAGTCTAATATTTACAGTCGCTTGTCAACGGAAAATACATTGTCCATGGGAAGCACTCATGCTTGTGTAAGGTAATTTTTCAGTTTTTGTTTTCAACAATAAATAACTTTTTTTAAAAAAAATTCATACAGTGCTCATTACTTTAAGGAAGGTTCAAATTTTCTACGACAATGATTGTCAAAATTCTATCATAATTAGCCTTCCTGATAGGGGAATTTGAAAAAAACTCATAACACAATCCGAATTGTTACCAATGTATTTTCTGCACTTGAAGAAACTGCACATTGTGTTGAAGCAAATGAAGATATTGAAAAATGATTTAGAACGTGAAGTGAATGTATTTTTCTTATATCTTCGTGGATCAGCACAGTCATTTAGTTTTTGAAGAAGGCTAGATGTTCTTACAATCCGACGACATGCCATTCTTCGCAAAGTGGACCCACGTGCTAGCTACCTTAGTCGACGTGCTAGCTACCTTAACGACCGGCTGGCTTTGAAGTCCACGGAGCGCGCCCACGAGCTCCAACAATCACATTCAATGCAAAGTGTTGCCACACATCTAACCTACGCCACCTTGTCCCTCCAAGCACAAGAACCTTCCCACGGTCTCCACATTGAAGTTGCAAAGTACGGCAACAGCGTATCCGCAGTCATGTGACAGACTCCACGTGGAGTAGACGAGCAGAATGACAGCTGCGCCCATTGGCTGAACGTTGAGTGTGATTGGACGAAAACAACTCACCCGCTATTTATCCCCACCCACGTTTCTGGTGGCGGTTTTTTTTTAGTCTTCGACGTTAACGAAGTAAACGCGTTGACTATAACAGCTATGGGTAGAACATGCCAACTGAAGCAAGAGATGACACAAGCACCCAAAATCTTTTCAGAGAAAGAATGTCTGATCATTAAGTAGTTGCTTGCTATGTGTGCTTCAGTGTTCATAAGTATGCAAAATATATTAATTTAAATCACTGCATGACCTGTGAAGGAACTTGATTTTCACATGATACTGAATAAATACTACTTTGAAATTCTAACTGTGCCTTCAGTAGATGTCTACCAATATGTGTAAATTTGAACAAGAAAAAAAAATGAAAAATTTTTGGTAACGATTAGATAAACCGGAAACACATTTCTTGAAATTTACAGAAGAAAAGACTAGAAAGTACGGAGCGATTTTACAATACCGGGAATTTCTCCATTTTGTTTGAAATTCGGCATACTCACTAAATTAGGGCTCCTAATCACGAATCTGAAGTTAAAATTTGGCGCTCACGTGTCAAACTTGCAAAATAAGAGGGTCAGTCATTGAAACCGACAATGCACAATTGCTCATTATTTATCGCAAGATTTTCCATTTCGAATACTTAAAGAACGAAATATTTATATTCCTGATATTACTACGACCCTAAAATTTAACTATGTTTCCTAACCTAACCTAGCCTAACCACGCGCCAATGGTTCGTGGGGCTAGCGCCAATGGTCCGTGGGGCTAGCCATAATTCAGGAATTTCTATACGTGAGCGCCAAATTTTAAGTGCAGATTCGTGATTAGGAGACCCAAATTAGTAAGTATCCGAAATTTCAAACAAATTGGAGAAATTCCCTGTATTGTTAAATTATACCGAAAGTACTTACGGAATTTAGTTCTTGTGGACTTTCTGAAGCTGGGGAAAGTGTTTTTTCGAATCTTGCAACTTATTCGGCCTGTAAATAAGGTATTTTTCAACATTCATGTATCTCCGTTGCACGAAAGCTCGTGCCACCATTACAGTCGACTACGTGAATAAAATGTTCCGTGAGTTCGATTATGTAACCCCCTGCCAGTGTAGCAAACGCACAGTAGTTTTACAAGATGACGTGTGAGCGGTTTTTTTTTCCAATTCAATTTTCTGTTTGCCTAACCTAACTGAACCTAACCTAACCTTCCGTGAATGGTTTGAGGATCAATTTTCGCTTAAAAACAGTTTGTGAATAGTTTGTGCGGCATTTATCGGTTCATAAGTTTGGAAACACTGAACATCAGCTGACGATAGACAACGTGAGTCAAGATTTGCCCGCCGAATTAGCAACGACCAATAAATAATTATAATGTTAAAAATAATGCTTTTTTCATGGGAAAAAAAGTGATCCAAAGTTGAAAAATGTTCAGCTATGCATATGAGGTAAGTAGAAATGAATTTTATTTGAAAATAAATGTGTCTCCGGCATATCTAACTGGTACCAAAATTTTTACTCAAAAAACCAAGTATGCTATACATGAAAGTTCCTTTCATACGCTTTAAAATGAGACCATGTATCGCGTATCTTTCAAACGGCATTAAAAATTTCAGCAGTGAACAGTTTAAGAATAACTTTGTTAATTTTCAAAATTCAATAGCTCAAATATTGACAACAGGAAAAATAATGGTACGAGTTTACAATACCGGACCACTCTCCAATTTCTATGAAATTTTGCCTACTCACTAATTGTGAACTCCTAATGACGAATCTGCATGGACAATCACCGTGGTAAATTGCAAGGTTATTTTAAATTCTACACGTAAATGTACAATTTTAACAAGTGAATATGAACTACAGATACCTCAGCAGGACACCAAAATTAGTAAGTAGGCAAAATTTTATAGAAATTGGAGAGTGGTCGGGTATTGTAAATTCATGCCAAAATAATAATAAAAGAAAAAAAATTCACATATCCTAAATTAAACACATCCTTGACATCAAAAGGTCTTGCACTAGCTGATTTGACATTGAATTACCACAAGTATAACTTACTTTGTGGATTTGCATTTTCATTAAAATTTCGGTAACCACCAAACGTCTCTAATTCCCTTATTTTCGTATTTTTCACATTGATACTTACATATTCTGCATTCGTAAGGATTCTTCTATTTCGCGTTTCGTTTTTTGCAGGCAAATAATCTCAATTTTCGAAATATGGAGTATTTTTATTTTCTTCGCTTTTGCTTGCGTTACACGCGATATGGCGGAGAAATCTTGACTAGCGTAGTCCATGATCAGTGGTTATGCAGTGTTGCGACCTTCTTCATAGCAAAATATCTAGGTACTAGTATGGAGAATACGTAAGTATGAATGTGGAAAATACGAAAATAAGGGAATTAGAGACGTTTGGTGGTTACTGAAATTTTAATGATATGGATAACAACATAGGCCTTTAGCCTAAAAATAAACTTCAGTCTGCTGACGTCAGAACGCAAGGTAGCAAGAGTGTTGTGCGATAAGTGATTGAAATAAAACAAAGCAACTGAAACCATTGGCGCGTGGATAGGTTAGTAGGGCCACGCAAAGGTTTCAATAGTGAAAAAGAAAGCCCCACGAACCATTGGCGCTAGCCCCACGAACCATTGGCGCGTGGATAGGTTAGTAGGGCCACGCAAAGGTTTCAATAGTGAAAAAGATAGCCCCACGAACCATTGGCGCGTGGATAGGTTAGTAGGGCCACGCAAAGGTTTCAATAGTTAAAAATATAGCCCCACGAACCATTGGCGCTAGCCCCACAAACCACTGGCGCGTGGATAGGTTAGTAGGGCCACGCAAAGGTTTCAATAGTTAAAAATATAGCCCCACGAACCATTGGCGCTAGCCCCACGAACCATTGGCGCTAGCCCCACAAACCACTGGCGCGTGGATAGGTTAGTAGGGCCACGCAAAGGTTTCAATAGTGAAAAAGAAAGCCCCACGAACCATTGGCGCTAGCCCCACGAACCATTGGCGCGTGGATAGGTTAGTAGGGCCACGCAAAGGTTTCAATAGTGAAAAAGATAGCCCCACGAACCATTGGCGCGTGGATAGGTTAGTAGGGCAACGCAAAGGTTTCAATAGTGAAAAAGAAAGCCCCACGAACCATTGGCGCTAGCCCCACAAACCACTGGCGCGTGGATAGGTTAGTAGGGCCACGCAAAGGTTTCAATAGTGAAAAAGATAGCCCCACGAACCATTGGCGCTAGCCCCACGAACCATTGGCGCGTGGATAGGTTACTAGGGGCACGCAAAGGTTTCAATAGTTAAAAATTGGTTTCGAAAAAAATATTCGTAGCCCCACACACCATTCTCGGATAGCCCCACGAACCATTGGCGCTAGCCCCACGAACGATTCACGGATAGCCCCACGAACCATTCACGGATAGCCCCACGAACCATTCATAAATAGCCCCACAAACCATTCACGGATAGCCCCACGAACCATTCATGGATAGCCCCACGAACCATTCACGGATAGCCCCATGAACCATTCACAGATAGCCCCACGAACCATTCACGGATAGCCCCACGAACCATACATAAATAGCCCACGAACCATTCATAAATAGCCTTAGAGATACTGGGCGAAAGGGGGTGGTTGTCACCCCCCATCAACCTCACATTGAGCACGCCACTGATCCTGTGCACGTCATGTTGTCGCAAGTTCGTAATCAGAAATGATGAACAGTAACTCACGTTTATTTACGTTCTAGAACTGTTACACAGTTACAAAACCGCGCATTTGGAAACACTGACCGGTTGTTACGTCATGAAACGCTCGCAAATATTTGGTTCACGTAGTAGACGGACATCAAGGGAACAGCTTTCATGCATCGGAGCGACATTAATGTCGAAAATTACATGATTTATCGGCAAAAAAATTTCAACGAGTTGAAAGCAAACTTCCAAGACCTTCCTAAAGTATAAATAAACCCATTTCGGTAAGTACTTTCTCCTGTAAAATTGAAGAAATACGTTTTGGGGATACGAAAATTTTACCGCATTTTCTTTCACAAGCACTTACCAGTAATATACCATTAACTTTCCACCATCAAATTAATTTCTAACCCTCAAAATTATTGAAGAATAAAATATGATCTTAATTTTTATGTGTGCACCATAATTGCTCATTGCAAAACATACATTCCAAGGGAATAATTTTTCTCACACGCATAATCACCATGTAATTCACAGATAACACAACTATAGCAAAATATTTATAACCTATAATTTTTCCAATGAATACATATAATAAAGTTACACCAGGGTGTGGAAGTAGGACTCGCACATTCTCTACTTGGGTCATAATGGAAGTGATGTGATCAGAAACATGATCCAGCCATCTTTGCCTTGGATTGCAGGTTCAATCCCCCAGTGGGGGCACATTGCACAGTTGTTCGGATCCCACTTTAAATGGTATGATCAGTACCGATTTGGTTATATGAGCATAAGGGGACTTTATCCAAACCCCATCTTATTCATATGTGCTTAGTGTACAGAAAGAATACTTAACTGTAAGTTAAGTTTTTACAACACAATGCAATTTTTAGAATAATGTGATATGATAGCTGTGTATTCTTCTGCTACAAAACACTAATCAGCTGTTTGTTAAATGTCATGGAAAAGTTTTTCTCAATTACAAAATTAAAAATGATAGGTTATTTAAACATCTTGCTTTTTGCAGGCACAAAATATTGTTTATTATCATGTACCAACACTGCCTACCATTTATAGCATTTGAGTTCTACACACTTTACCATATGACAGAATCACTTAGATATGAATTTATTAAGTTGAATGACGCTATTCACTCGCATTAGACACGCCTCCCGATGGAAAAAGTGACAAATGTGAAGAATAACCAAATCCACATTGCACGAAGACACAAACATGGCGAAACTCACAAATCTAACTAACGAAGTTCTCACTTTTAAATATATTATTCATAATAACCATTCTTCAAATTTTCTTAAACATTCAGTATGCATCACGCACTATTCTCAGTGAATATTGGAAACATCTTACCGCTATCACATTTACGAAGGTAGTCTTTCCCGAGTACTGTAGACCAACAAGAGTCAACTCCATCTCCTCCTTCCAGAATAAACTTTTAAACCAGTCTAAAATACGATTAATTAAAGCCAACATTTTGAGTTCTTTGCAGTTCACTTTCAATACCACCTCCGATATGACAACTAAACAACAATACCGAAAAACTGCTTATTCGTTTCCAGTCAAAATCCTATGATCAGTCGACACACCAGTGTTGCCAATCTCCGAATGCAGGATTTCCCTTTTACCAGTGTAAAATTTCCCTTTTTCGACCTAAATTTCCCTCGATTTTCAAAACACATCTGAAGCTGTATCTTTGTATTACTATAACTGTTAATCAGGACCGTTTATAAGAAGGTTTAGTGGGTTCAAACCCCCCATTGAATACAATAGTAGTTTCATAATATAATTATCCTAAAAAAGACATTTGAATTTTAAAATAAAACACTTATGTATTGAAAAAATCTCAAAACCAAAAAAAAAAAAAAAAAAAAAAAATTCGTCTGCGGCGCAATGATTGTCGGACTTTGAAACCCACCCATTGTCAAAGCTTAGCTAGGGGCCTGCTGTTAATATTTTTCTTTTGACGCCTGTTTTGCCTGAGGAACAAACTTTATTATTATTATTATTATTAAATATTTATGAAAATCATAAAGCTATGCACCTACACTTACACTCGTTACCTTTAACTAGTTGTAGCCAGCCTTTGAACTGTGGGTTTTCCTGCCACTCAATACGAAATTTTTTCACATGTTTCCCAGACATCTTTTCATCCGCAGATAAATCCCCACAACGTTTTCTAACCTTTTTCGGAGTTGCAGGTAGCTTTCTATCAGTCACCTCTTCCATTCTCCTTGCAACGACACAGGACACATAAAGTCACACATACAGCCACTAAGACACGTTCTGAAATGATTGATGGAATAAGAAAAGAAGTTGAAAATCGCGTCCCAAATTCTTTCCAGGTGCAGCGCGGCTCGTGCCTTGAGGCCTGTCTAGGAAACTCGACAAATATAAGACTGACCGGTCAAGGTCATCTATAACAGGGAGAAAGAAAGCTTACTGAAAAGTATCACTGTTGCTAACTATTAATTTGGAAAAAGTACACGCTGAAAGTAAATATTTTCGAACTTTTTAAAATAACGAAAATGTGAGTTTAAATTTCCCTGTTTTTTAGCTATTTTTCATTTAATTTCCCTTTTCCCTTTTCACCCTCAAATTTCCCTGTGCCGAGGGAAATTTCCCTGCTTTTGGCATCACTGCGACACACAGGGTCGACACTTCATTGGATACCCGTGAAAAGTGAGTCAGTCAGTCAAAACAAATTCTAATACACTTCCGTTTCAACATTTTTTCTTTAGAGGATTGCTGTAGATTTTCTTGCATGGCATTAGAAGCGGAAAAAATATGCTTTAAAAGTAAATATATTTATTTGTAGAAGAAACACCTTATTGAAATTAATTCATGTTATTTAGACATTCAATGGACAACATGAGTCATGGGTACACTGTGCAAATGTTAAAATATTCTGCTATGTTCCAAATGAAACGGAAAATAAAAATGTTGATCGTATTTATTATAATTGTTTGAAATATTTATTGATAACTTTCTCAATCAAATTTCTTATACAATTGCATCCAACAAAAATGATTGAGATGTGGATATAATGGAGAGTGGCGTTTCCAGGGGGTTGGTAGGGGCTTAATGCCCCTCTTTGTTCTCCATTTAAAGAAGGAATAATTTGTAACAGGCCCGTAGCCAGAATTTAAATTGGGGGCTTCACCTTTATCAGCAGCCGCGTTGCAGCGGCAGATTTATAAACAAACGAAATATTTGTAGGATTTCAAGTGGTTTCAATCTCCCGAGTTCCTCGCTGGCTAAGTGCTTGATCTGTAACCTTTTCTTATTAGATTATTGGGACATGACATTCAGCGACAAAATTAATAGTAGGCTAATTGAGGCCTAGAAGTGCCAAAAGCTAAAGTGTTGGGAAATCGCATCGTTTCGCACATCAGTCCGTAAGAACGTGCACACTGACCACGTTACACGCCCTTTGAACTACTTAGAGGGCTACCAGCCACATTTCACTTTTACCACATTATAAATGATGGCACATTTCACAATTTAACGTGGAAAACGGTATTTGAATTACAGCGTTTACCAATTTTAGTCTTCAATTGTCCATCACCATTTTCATTGAACCTGTTTTTCACAATGTGTTGATCATGATGAATTGAAATAAAAATATCATTAAGCAAACAACATCAGCTTCCCATTAACAGAATTCCATTCCTCAAAACAATGCAAGATGTAAGATTTCAGAAAATTAAAACTGATGGACCATTTATCTACTATTATCTTTGCTGCTGGCTGTACGGACAACGAAGTTAGTAATAAGAAGGTGTGTTTTATACATCGGGTATTGATACATTTGTAGGTTCAATTGTATCTTCTGCAAATATGCTGTATGAAGAAACAAACTGCCTTAGTACTAAGTGAGGCGAGTGTACAACTGATCGCGGATTCTTCTCGGCTTGTTTGTGGTATCATTTTTGGTAACGCTCAGACAGACAGCGGCAGATTCAGTGGTGTATTTAACAATTTCGCTCCCCATCCTCATAGCCTTCCTTCAGCGAAGAACTTTCATGGGTTTTCACTCTTAAATGTTTTGCTCAGTTTATCCTTCACCTACTTCTTTTAGAAATGTAGCTGAGAAAAAAGAAGCATATAAAATACAATATTAAGGCGAAGAATGACATTTTCGCACCTGGTATGCATTTATTTTCATATCGTCGAAATGGGCACTTGTACTAAAAAGAAAAGCGAAAACAAACAAAAAAACATGGAACAAGAGAGTGTACGTATTTCTCCCCGTGTTGGAAAATGACAGCATTGAATTTACTTTGGGCGAGAAATCGCTCCAGCCACGCTCTCGTTAGCTGTGCTGCCTCATGTCGGATGGGAGAGGAACTACAGCGTGCGTAGGTTTAATTGTGTTTGCTCTTAAGGGGCGTCCAGCTCGTTTTGTGGCATTAACGGCCAACACATCCCGCTGTTTTTAGAAAAGGGACGTCGTTTTCGTTTCTCCTCGTAACGGAAAGAGACAAGATGGTTCTAGGAAGGTCACGAAACAATCTCGAAGCTCTACGACTTACGAGAACATTTTTTTGCGTGTTTGTGAAGATAAAACAGAAGGACGAGTATTCACGAGTTCTTCGAAATAGTTGGTGTGTTTCCATTTCCTCGTTGCCAGAAATGTTCTAAAAATAATTTCGGATTTTAATATATAAGTGTAGCTTTTGGGAAATTATTTGAATTGAAAATGTGCAAAAAACAAAAAAAAAAACAAATAAAGAAAATAGTGTTATTGATCTGCTAAATTAATTAATTTGTTGCCGATCTCCGTGGAGGAGTGGTTAGCAACGCCACGGGTCCCGGATTCGAATCCTAGCCTGGGCATGTGAGTGTCCTTTCATCATATCATTACTCATCCTCATCTTCGCAATTGACCAAAATTGGCAGAAATGCGAAGTACGAAATCAATCAACCAATCAATCAAAATTAACTAATTTGTCTCCGGCCTCCATGGAGGAGTGATTTGCAACGCCACGAGCCCGTTCTCTGTTCTTTAAGATTAGCCAAAAGTGGTCGAAAAGCGGGGTAAAATAGACCGAATAAACGACTTTTGCGACACCGTCGTATGCGACACTAGCATTTCTGCCGTCATATGCGACACTGTATGGAAAATATATTCCATGACAGTTGCGACACTGTCATCTACGACACAAAGTGCAAATAGCTTCGCTTCACACTTTATCCAGGCTTAGGACTGGCAGCATCATGGAAGCTGGTGTGTTTTTGAAAACCTTTATTAGTTTTCCTTCACACTGGCATCATGGAAGCTGGGTGTTTAAAAGCTGGATGTATTTATTTTTGTCAATGACGGATTTTTTTAGATCCCTTGTCAGTATAGGAGCAGACTGCAATCCCTTGTCAATGTAAAAGTGTAGAATGCGTCGTTTCTCTTGTAGTTGAACCAACATCTTACTATTTTCATTCTAATTTCTGAACGTACGCCATTCTCCTCAAAAAGCGCTTAAGATCTCAATGCATTTCATAGTCGGCAAACGCTCTTTGTATTCTCTCATCTAATGTAATGTACTGACGTCGTCTACGTTTCCCTTTAAGATTCAAGGCCCTCCTCTCACATAAGTAGTCGTTGTACACAGCTTCTAATCTAAAAATTTTCACTAATTGGTACACGTTAGGACTTGACTTTTCCGTCAATACATTAACTGTATGGTTCCATCCCTCGACTGCATTGTTAGTCCTGTGCCACTGTTGGGAGCAGTTCCACATGGAAATGTCGAAAACAGAGTTGTTCATCCACTGTTCAACGAAATAATCCAAAACAATTCTTAATATGTCGTGGTTTGGCGCGTCTTCCATCACACACAGCCACCCATCATCGACGTCAGCCACAGGGAGGTAAGCCAGAGCTGAACACATTCTTATACACAGCCGCACGTCTGGATCTGTTTTGTAATCGTTTGTCAGTCCCAACTCCTGCACCTTTCGCCACAAACATTGGTTAAAGTGATAATTACAACCACTGAGCTGAGCCTCGGGAAATGCTTTCTTCAGAGACACTATTGCTGCTGCACGTACGCAAATGTCGTTAATTCTGGTAAACAAATTAGAAATCGTAGGGGAAAATCCAAGCAGTGTCGCTTATGACGAAAAAAAACAACAGTTTTTGCCTTAGTGACGGTGTCGGAAATGTCGGAACTCCAAATAGACCAAATCAATCAATTAATCAAAATACGTGTAAGTCTTCATGTGGCCGCGGTGGCTCAGTCGGTAACGCGTCTGACTACCATGCTAAAGGTCCCGGGTTCGATCCCCGGCCGGTTCAAATCCGGGAACTTTTCTAACGGTGGAAGCGGTCCCGGCGCCTACCCAGCGTCGAATAACATGGGTACCTGGGGGGTAAAGGCGGTCAGGGGCGTGATGCTGATCACATCACCCCCACTCACGACCGGATCAAGAAAGTGTGGGGCGTTACCCCCACATCCCCTATACGCCTTCATGGCGTGGTGCTATGCACAGGGGAACACTTTACCTTTACCTTTACGTGTAAGTCTTCATACATTTTTTATTCCAATTAATGGTCATTAATTGTTTTCAAGAAAATTTCCAGCTGAAAGTAACTGTAAAAGTAACATAGTTACTTTTAAAAAGTAACTTTCCAAACACTGATACACACACACACACACACACACACACACATATATACAGTAGGAAGTAAGGCACAGTTAGCCAGTCGATAGGATATGTGACTGGCACGTGGGTTCGATTCTCCCGAGGCACATAGTTGATCTCGGTTGGGACTATCTTAGACCATGTCCCTGCATAAGGCGGTTCTGGGGTTCACCTAATCTCTAATAAAATGGAATACCTTATGAGGGGAGGGGGATAAAGGCGGCTGAAGCTTGGTGCTGATCACATCACCTACACAATGTCGGAGATTGTGAATGTGTGGATCCTCTACGTCCACATCTCTATTGGCAGACATGGCTTGTTGCAATGTGGAGACGAAAGCTTTGCCATCATACCTTTCCCAAATTCTGGGGGGGGGGGGATAATTTTGAATTGAATTGGCTTATTTTGCGTCGCTTTTCTTCCACGTTTAGCTAATCGCGACGAGATTTGCGGGCCGGAAAATTTTTGTTCGGGACGGGAAAAGTTCGCAATTTCCAAACTAGGTCGGGAATGTTTCGGGACGGAAGATGTTAGAAACAGTGGCATGGGCGTCCGCAAGGGGGGGCAAGGGGGGGCCGTGGCCCCCCCTGGAAAACGAAAGTCAACAAAAAATTACATATTTCTCACATATAATTTAATTTCAGCCACAATAATGTGTGTTAATTATTGCACGAACATGATAAATTCAAATTTAAGCCACAAGTGGTTCGGATCCCACTTTAAACTGTAGGTCCAGTCCCGATTAGCCATACTGTGCATAAAGTGGACTTAAAACACCAAATCAAACCAAACCAAACCAATCAAATTTAAGCAATGTTTTTTGAGGGATGAACACTATTATTGGGGAAAATATGCCATGTTGGCCCCCCCTGGAAAAAAAATACCTTCCTTGCCCCTCCCTGGAAAAAATCCTGCGGACGTCCATGAACAGTGGCATGCCCAAAGGGGTTGGTGGGGGTCATAATCCTCGATGCTTATTTCTAAGCTGGCATCGAAATAATAGACTGGTATAAATTCAACTTAACAATGTCCACTCGATGCCTTGGAAACAAAGAAAGTAATTGCCCGTTTCTGTAGGCTAGCAACGCATTCGTGGAGGGACCATCTGCCTAGGGATATAATTCAGATGGTGACTTGAGTAAATTTCCAGCGGCAGATGGATACTGTAAGCAGTGTGGGCAAGTCCTGGTGGTGGCTGAACCAACAGATCGTGTATCTCTGTAAGTCCCTTGCAATAGCGAAAGCGCGTGTTAAATTCTGGGGGTAGACACAGCCCCACAGCCCCGGCCCTAGGAATTTTGCCGCCCTGTGCAAATTTACTTCTTGCCGCCCCACCCCGAAATACGTACAAAGAAAACGTAATGTATGGACAACTAAGCTTGTTATCCGTGGCAATTTCACATGGTATATCCAATGCAGGCCTGTCAGTGCAACAAAAAACATAAGTCCAACAACTTGAACTTTTCCAGCAGTTTCTACATATATGGAAAAAGTTGGTTGAGCGGCGATAAACCAGATAACATGAGAGAATACGCCACTGTTTCGAGCGGTGGGTAGACAGTAGCATAGGAAAAAATCCAAGATGTTTCTTTCCCCTCTCAGTAAAACAAACTTTTTAAAATTAGAGGTGCTTCATGTTTTAGGCGCGATCCGAAAGTCGCACGAATTTAATGCTTTAAATGAGTTATGTGTACTGGCCATTTCATAAGTCCTGTCGTGAACTGGGTGAACTTCGTTATGGCGTTCCTCAAGTCGATTTTCGTGTGATGCATGAAGCTCCTGCACGGACCTGGAGGCTGGTTTCTTCAGTGAACTAGGGAAGCGAACATTTCAGGATCTAGTTGTCCTCTATTTATTGCCGATGACTGTACATTATTTATTTTTTAAAAATATTGTAGACATTGTTAGAATTGTATTAATTTTTTTTATCGGTTAAAAACGTTTGACTCTCGACTGATTAATGAAGTATTTCTTCGCTTGCAATGTCAATGATATTTCATAGTAATTTCCATAAAGGTCTATTATGAAATGAATATGAAAGCGATGATTTTTAGTTTGTGGAAACCTTCATCACACTTAAAAAATTAATTACAAATTTACCACTGATTCCTTAATGACGATTGTGCGAAGACAAGTCAAGCCAACTCCCGGTGCGGGACCCGCAGTTGCCGCTTTTACCTACGAAGAAAGTTGTAAACAGCTGATTACGCTTACCGCCGCCCCAGAGGCGTCTCCTGAATGTATGCGGTGCCACGCTGCGCATGTGTCAATTGTGGGAAAGGGACAGCTTGCTCTGCGACGACATTAATGAGTATTTCTACATTCTATAGGAGAAGTATTTATTTTACACGAGAGCGCAACTAAGCTTATATCACATTTCTTGGATCTGAAGTCAAAGAAAGTAATAATTATTTTCCCATAATTGACGCATGCATCACTTCAGATCCAAGAAATGTAATATAAGCTTAGTTGAGCGCTCTCGTGTACAATAAATACGTCTCTTATAGAATATAGAAATACTCATTTATGTCGTCGCAGAGCAAGCTGTTCTTTTCCCACAATTGACACATGCACAGCGTGGCACCGCATGCGTTCAGGAGACGCCTCTGCGCTGCCCCCAACCCTGTTTGGGCAACAAGCGATTACGCGTAATCAGAATTCCTCCTCCCCAAAGCAGTCAGCAGGAAACATGATTTTGTCAAAAGAACCGTTCTGCACTGTGAATAAGGCCGGGAGTTAGCTTGACTCAAGTATAACAGCTTGGAGGTCCCCTATAACTCATTTCCCCTGCACCACGGGATCTTTGGAGTACTTATCACCGCTACTGGTTGTGGAGGCGTTGACTCACATTTGACACTTCAGTTGTCTATTCCTCACAGAAATTATGATAATTTCTTAGGGAAACAAATGAAAACAAAGTGAGAAATTAGGCAACAAACCCTTACTATCAGCTCGTTGCATTCAATCAAGACCAAACTGGAACCTGTCTAATTTGAGTCATCATAAAGTTCACTTTTCTTCCATTTTGTGGACATTTCTGTCAAGCCAGATTTTCTTTTCCTGTGTGTTATGAATGGTTTGATTACGATATTTTTTCTCTTGAAGGAAAAAGGTCTTGCTTCATGAAAAGGTGTAACAAATGTATATTCAGTGATATTGAAAAGAAATGGCACCGTTATAATAATGATTAACAATATCAAAACCCACCAACATTAAGAGTACACTCTGCGTCTGTGTGGCAATAACATTTTGAGGGTCAGATCCTTCCAATCAGCTTTTCCTTGAGTGACACGTGATTGTGTCTCATCACCACTCAGTTTCTTTCTGGTGTATTCCAATTGACCTTGTGATGGTAGGTCAACACTCAGAATCTAGAGATCCAGTTTAACCTCCAACACTGTATTTGTTTGAATACATTAGTCACTATTGGTATTAAGAGGCCAATGTGAGTGACTTTTTTGGGGCTGAAGCCCCACTCACCTGAAAGTTCACAAAAGGAGTGTTTACTATCCTTAAAACAATGAAAACAGTATTTTTGGAATGTCCGTGTATGCAGTGCTTGAAGTGAGGGGGATTGTATCCCATCCCTCAGCTAGCAAAATTTCTGCAAGGCATCCCCCCAGCTGCCTCATTGCCACCATGTTAAACCATAGGAGCATCCTCAAGGCTTGACCAAATATTCCCTCAGCTAATATTTTGTTTTTTATGTATATATGTAACCTAATTTATTTTTAAAATCATATCAAGCGAAAAATACAAAATATCATGTACTAAATATTTGGCCTGATCCCCAAGGAAGATTCCTGGCTGTACCACTATGCTGAAGTAAAAGAATATATTTCCAACTTCGTCTTTCCATTATTTACCAGGGATTGATATCATTCCAATTTAGTTTCGAGAAGCTACTACTGTGATATTATAAGTCGATAACAAAAAGTTGGAAGGCAGGCCAGTCAACCCTTCAAGGGCATGTAAGTTTATTTTTCTCCATACTTTTTTTTTTTTTTTTTTTTTTACTAAGGGGCTCCCAATATTTTACTTGTGGAGGGTAGGGGGAGACACTGACAAGCATCTCCCACCTATCCCCAAACTCGACCAGGCATTCTCCAGCTAGAATGGCTTTTAATCAATTGTTCTGTGGTTTGAATTCTCAGTGGTAGTACTTACTGGTGGTTCAGAACCAACTTTAAACTGCAAGTAACGGTATGACCATAAGCAAGAGTTATGGCATCTCTTAGCGGATGCTCCAGTATCAATCTTTGCCAGCATCCCTAACATTATCTGGTAATTTTGTTTTTAGGAAAGCTGACTCAAAGAGAAATGGAGGCTTATAACTCCAAGTCTCTCTGCCATGCCAGAGACTGCTTGGAATATATAAATGTTTTTTTCTTTGTTACATTTTAGTTCTTGCTGTCATCATCACTCCAGTTCGGCTTCTAACTTCCAAAGTGCTTTACAAGATACTTCCACCACTCGTTGCCCTCAGAACGTGCTTTGCCTACAAGGGTGACACCATGATTTTAGAATTGGCTGTAATCATTCTAGCTCTGTTCCTCTGCTGGATAATTGTGCAGGTAATTTGAGGTAACGAGTTACTTGTAACTAAGGTTGTTGTATGTCCCAGACAGTTCCAGAATGGTATAATTTGTTCCGGTGTCCCAAAAAACTTCTTCAGGATGCAGTAATGTCCCAGAATAGGGTGCGAAAGCAGAAACGCTCAAGACCGGTGGTTCCCAAAGTGTGTACCGTAGCACCCTGGCTTACAGGGGTGCCACAAAATGTTCCATCAATGTGCTTATTTAGTACTTTTTGCACATAAAATATTTCTGAATTTGAAATATGTTTATTTTTTAACTTAAGGCAAGGAACCTCCTAATTCACTCTAACTGAGCATTGCAAGTGTTAGATAAGCCTACATTCTGACTTGGGCACTGTTGGGAAATCTTGAAACACTAAGGAAGCCATGATACAAAATTGTTTGGGAACCCCTGGGTCAGTGGTGTGCCCAGGATTTTCGAAAGTGAGGGGTTACATACACTTTTTTTGGTAGTCAGTCCTCATTTTGCCATCTTTTCCTGCATTTGATGCTTTCTTTTAGGAAAACTGGGCCAAAGGGGGGTTATAACCCCCACCAAACTCCCTTGGCACACCACTGCCCTGGCTTAAGACCATACTTTCATGAATTTCGCTATTTATTAATTACATTCCTGTTCATGAATCTATTATGTAAGGTATAAATTGGATTTCTGAAAATTCTCTCTAAGTCCTGAATTTTCATGACTTTTGTTGCAAAAATGTGTCTTCTAAAATTAGACTACAAGGCAGGGTTTTCATTTTCCTCCCTGTCCTTGAAAAATCGTTTCTGAAATACTTTACCATCTTTGGAACCGTACAGGCATTTCAGTGTTTATTTCATAATAACTAGAAATACAAAGTGTACATACATAATACTACTCCGTCCTACAAACAGGCTTCCGGTCAGCAGTGTCCTGGATTTTCACTTATGAAATATAGCAACCCAGCTTGTAACTCAGTTACTAGAAATAATAATAATAGTAGTAGTTGTAGTAGTAGTAATGATGATGATAATAATAATAGAAGTAGAATCACATTTATTGAGCAGGCATGTTTCCTTTTACAAGTTTGTAAGGGGCATTTTTTGCAATACAAGATTCCCTGATTACTCTTTCTTTCAGGTACCATTAAGAAACTTTCTAGACCAATCTATAATGTTTTAAGATGTTAATAAGTGACACGTCTTCTGCTTTGCATGCTAATCAAAGTAAGAAAGTTTTGATAAAAAGGAATGAAAATAAAATAAAACATTTTGATATGAAATATGTTCAGATGACCAGTTAGGAGAGAAAGCTTAAAAACGCATTCAATTTCTCTGATTTTTAAGCAATTTTACAGAGCCCTCTGACATTTCCATGACCTTTTCACACCTAGTGATTTCCATGGAAACTATGAATTATGAAAAAATCAACCTTACATATCTAAAGTTTTACGGTCATCCACTCACGACTCCTACTCAGTACAAATTGAATTTAAAGTCAAGCTTTAAATTTGCAGATGCACTGTTCAATATTAAAGTCTGATTTCATTTCTCTTGTAAACTTTTAGTATCAAGCTTCAAAATGCAAGGCAGCACTTGAAAATATGGAGACGATCTCAACCACTTTGCAAGGTCAGCTTCAGGACTTTGAAAAGCAACAAGAATTTCTACAGAAATGTGTGAGTTAAGATGGCTTCGTTGTTCTAAGTTCTCTTCATAGAATTTGTGTAAATTTGTTCAGCAAGGCGACGACTTAAAATCAATTTATTCTCTACAAAGTTTTTAGATGTCAAATTAGTATGTAATTATATTATATCATATATGTATGTACGAGGGTTGGGGAGTAAGTCATGGCAACCCAGATAATTGGACAATCGAAGGATGTATTAAAAATTTGTTATATAGAACTGAAAGAGTATCCATTATGGATATTTTGTTGGCAGTAATCATGAACCATGTCGCTGGTTGATTGGCATCCTCTCTGAAACGCTGCTACCCATCTTGCGACAATTCGATGTGGCAGAGCGTTATTCTCTAAAGCTTCTACCAATTCTTGATGACAATCACTCGCATTTCTCCGCCAGAGAACGGCCACGTTGATGTACAATCGCTGTTCCAATTTGGTCACTTCCATCTTACTCCACGGCTGACTCACAACTGTTTTCCCAGTGCTCTGTGCTCATCCAGTACAACACACAGAGCCATCTATTGACCAGCAGGTAAAGTACTCGTCTCAGGCTTCCTCCTGCAGTCTCCATTTTCCATCTACCTTTGCATATAATTAAAATATTACTGGGTTGGCATGACTTACTCCCCAACCCTCGTATATACACTGGCATATGCAGAATTTTTTCAGAGGGGGTTGGAATTGTAACACACCTATGTTCTAGGAGGAGGTGGGATACAATATAAAATATTTCATAATTACATCTTTTCTTCCTCTTAAAAGTTTTTCAAAGCCAAAAAATTTTAATCAAGGATAATTTTATGTGAAGTTTGAATTTACAGTTTTGCTTTTTTCCCCAGAGTTCTTTGCTGATTTCATTTGGAAATTTTGATTTTAATCACAATTTTGGGAGGAGTTATGCCCCATCAGCTCCCTCCATGCATACGCTAGTGTGTGTACATAGATTTCAGCTAGGACGTGAAATATCAACCATTTGCACTGTAGCCGTGAGGTCTAAGGCACAAGCTTTGGGCTCCGGCTACGGGATGTGTGCAGGTTTGAGTCTCCTGGGGAAAGCATAATAAATTCTCCTGAGGTTTCGGAAGTGTTTAGATATTATTAGAATGATTAAATCAAGAAGACTTAGGTGGGCAGGCCATGTGGCACGAATGGGAGAGGAAAGAAGAATTTACAGCATTCTTGTTGGGAAACCTGATGGTAAGAGACCAGTAGGAAGACTAAGACGAAGATGGAGTGATAATGTTGAGATGGACCTAAATGAAATCGGTAGGGATGGAAAAGAGTATATAGATCTTGCTCAGGATAGGGACAGATGGAAGGCCTGTGTTGCTGAAGCCATGAACCTTCGGGTTTAAGAAGACTAGAGAGTTAGTTAGTTGAGGTTTTGGACTGGTGACGTACCACGATCGCGAGGAAATTGGGGAGCTATGAATGAAAAGCGTAGCACGTTCATAGAAAACCTACAACAAGGACTGAGGGTTCGTTGTGCTGATTGAGGCGGTAGGTAGGCCCACGGATATATACTTTGAGAAATTATCCGAGTAAGGCACTGAAATATGTGGTCCACAAATGCCATACCGTCTAAGCACGCAAAACAAAAACAAAGTGCTCTCAGTGTACATTATTCATTCAGATGGTAAATGCTTTACTGTTGGTAACTCTGAATGTGTGAAATGCTGCAAAGCAAGGTATCTCGGAAGATCAAGATTTTTCAATTTTTTAAAAACTCCTATTATCTCATGCTTATTTGTGGTTGTGTGTGTGTGTGAAAATATGATTTTGTTACAATGTTGTTCTTTATCAGTTACAGTTTGTGGACAACACCTGCAAGGAGTGTAACACGCTTCTCGTCATGCTGACAAGTCAGGATCTGGCTGTAAGTGTCTATTGTCTTTATTAATTGTTGCTTTGACTGAAGAGATCTTTGTAACTACAAGGACAGGTCTGTTACACTGTCTGTGAGGAAGTTTCTTAGTGTGACCTCCCCTTTTTTAATGTCCTGTGTAGGCGCTTTACAACATGCACTTTTAACCTCTTTCAAGGGGCTTTTTAGACCCCCTTTTTTTAAATTCCTAGGTAAGAATTTTGGATAAGGGGATTTTTCCCAGTATACATTGAAGGGTGCAAAATGGCCATGTGTGCGTTGAAGCACCCAAAACTTTTAATTCAATTAATCAATCAATCCTGCACTGGTCAATCAATCCCCTCCCCCTGGAAATTGTCATCGTTCATTCTAAGGTAAAAAAGGCAAAAAGCTTATTATTTTGCGAATAATAAAATAAAGTTCTGTTAATAAGCATCCCAGGAGATCCATGAAATTAAAAACTTTGTTAGCTCAAAAAAAAAAAATTGAGGACACCACATCAGAACTTAATATTACAAATTCTACAACTAATGGTTCCATCAAGTTTCAAACTTCCCAAAATAAGATTTTTAGGTGAGGGAGTCTCAGAACATAAGCTTCAAGATTAAGCCCCCCCCCCTCAAAATTTCAGTGACTTTTCTTGAACTGTTCTATTTAGCTATGAAATATGAAAAAAATAAAGAGCAGCAGTTATCCTGGATATACACTCATCTGGTGTGAGCTGAAGTCTATCCAAGGATATAATAATAAATTGGAAGTAAAATAGATGATGATTATTATTGCTTTACAAGAATTATTTCGTTATCATTAGTTCTCTAGTTAATTTTATATAAATGGCTTGACAACCCTATAAAAAATGTGGTGACATCCCTGGTCTCCAAATATAGTCACAAGGAAAATTGAAATTTTGCCTCCTTTCCGGCATAGACACCTGTACATTTAAAGTTGGCAGGCAGGGATGGGGGTGTGTGAACACCAGAACAAAAATATGAGCCCAGCTACTTATATGTTGCTTCAATTCACAATTTTTCCTCTCATAACACTCGCACACACAAATCTGACCTTAAAATGACCTCCAATAATAATTTTTACAGGTCTCCCCCATGGTGCAGTGGTAGCGTCATTGCCTTGTAATCAAGGGGTCCCGGGTTCGATACCCGGTGGAGGCACAAGTGGTTCGGATTCCACTTTAAACTGTAGGTCCAGTCCCGATTAGCCTTACTGCGCATAAAGTGGACTTAAAACACCAAATCAAACCAAACCAAACCAAATAATTTTTATGTCTTTGAACAATCTTTGAGACGAAGGGTATAAATGGAAATTATGAAATGTTATATAATGTATCCTGCTCCCCTAAAACACATCTATGTAATATCCACATTTACAATTCCAGCCCCCTCTGAAAAAAAATCCTGCATATGCCAGTGTCTCATAATATACATGTATTATTTCCCCAAGAATTATTCTACTGGATAAGCAATCTGGCGGTTGTAAATATGATTTCCAAAAATTATTTGCGTAAAGATGGAGAAGAGATGCTGCTTTGATACATGGTGTAGAATAGACAAGAATAAAAAGTAGACAATGTTTAATAACCGATCAAGATTGAAAATTATCAAAGGACCATCGTTACAATATTCAGACAATTTGCATTTAGTTAACATGATGAAGATGACTAATGATAAGATAAATAGATCAAAGATTTAACAGCGAACCTAGAACATTTAGCAACAAGATCACGAGTTGCTTATGTACTTAACGAACAATAATTATTTCTCACCATGGGCATCGGGAAGGGGGGGTGGTCAAACGGGTTGGTCAATCCCCCTGGAAATTGACATTGTTCATTTAAAGATACAAGAAAGCCGAAAGCTTGTTACTCTTATTGTCAAGAACACAAATAAAGTTCATTTAGTTAGTATTCGAACAAAATAATCAAAGTAAAAATGCATTGGATCGAAAACATTGAGTGAAAAATACAGGAACAAGGTTGTATTTTACCATTTCATCCAAAGAAGAAATGGTTCCACAGTTTTCAAAATTCCAATAATTACAGTTATAGGTGAGAGATCACACAACAAACTTTATGAAAAAAAAATCCCCCTAACATTTAAAGCCTTTTCTTGAACGAAACGTGCAAAAGTTAATATCAAAATACTTTTCAAATACTACCTGCATAAAATGCAAAATAAATTATGGGAACGTTTTGCTGGTATTCACTCGTTGGTTGGGTCGAGTTTCCCCATTTACATAATAATAATGATAATTAATAATAATTATTATTATTATTATTTCGAATAAAATTTATTTTTATTAGTTTATAATATTTATTACTGTATAATAAATTTTATAACCATGGTAATAATACTTATTATTTTTCTATTTTTCCACATTTATCATTTGCCCGACCACCCCTGCAAAAATTTCTGGCGACGCCCATGTTTCTCACTCATGTTTCACCACAAAATATTAGTAAAATGCAAAACAAAGCAGATTCATGCAATTTGAGAAACGAACATGTTACTAATAAACAAAGCTGGCTAAAGCTGGAGTCTCGTAAAAACTGGTCCATGTTTATTTTCAGAATCCCATTTTGCAGAAGAAGAGACCTGGAAGTCCGTCATTTCTGAAGGCCAAAGCATCGCTCTATTTGGGACAAGATATTCCGGCAAATACAGAAATTGGAAAGATTTTGGAAGAAGAGAAGTCAAAGGTACGCAGAAGCAAAAATTAATATTGCAGGAAAACTTACTTATTTTGAGAAGTAACTTAATATGAACTTAATATGAAGTTAGAAAATTATAGGACATACTATGCAGCTTGAATTTTTGTAGACGTATCAGCTGTTTCTCACAGAACGTCCTCAAGGCTGCAACAGTGATCAAGTGAGCTTCAAAAATCCAATTTGGCGCCAAGAAAGAGCTTCTCTGGAAACCTAAACCTGTAGATATTCTCCTGCGGCTAAAATGCAGTATACCTATGCATGCGTACCAGACCAGCAAGTTTACGAACGGAGGAGAAAATTCGATAATGGCATCACTAGGGACATTGAATTCTCGCAATGCGCGAAATCGCGAAATGTGAAAAAAAGATGTAATTTTGAACATTCTGCACGTAACTACACCCCTAATGATGAAATATGCATGAGTTTTATTCACGAAGTAATGCAAAATGTGTGCTTTTCCACGAAATGAACGCTTTTTCGCGAAATAACTGTGAAATATCATCAAATTAAGTAGAAAATATGCAAAAACCGACAATCGAGGTTGTGCGCGCAAACTGTCGATTTGTAACGAAACATTTGCCTAAAGTTTCCTATCACTTGCAGCTGAAGAACAATTTATCTTCGATCACATCAGGAAGATGCTGGAAATTGGGGTTTCCCATGCACATAATCTCAGTTCGAAAACTTCCCTCCCTGTCAAGCTGCATTCCTTTCTTCCCCCGAATGTCTACTCAACTTCCAGTTTCATTGAACTTGCTAGCTGTAGCAGCGATAAGATTAGTCTGTTCCCGCACATCAAGGGAAACAATGGTGTCATTTGTGTTCAGTCATGAATGAATTTTGTTTATCATCATGTGATTTTCAACATGTGTTTGTGTATGTGCAGTAGTGATTATTTTATTTGTTGGATAGCAAGAATATCCTTTAAATACATACAATGAATAAATCACTTGAGATATGCAATTTAGAAATGAAGTGATTTTGTGTTGATGTTTTCTTTTTGGTTGGACAGCTAAGTACTGTATGTGTACAGTATATAAAAATGAAGTAGTTTATCAATTAATAGCTCTTTTGTATGTTGTTTAATCTCTCAATGAAGAAAAAGTGTGTGCTAATTTTTTTTTTCCACCACTGGTATATACCGCTGATCTAACATTTTATTTACCGCTCTCCTCAGTTTTTATTTACCATAAATTTGTCTCCCTAGGCATCACTTAACAGACAGATGGTGGAAAAACTTTCACAGTGGTGCATAAGTGCATCCTGAGGTTACCAAACACTTTCAGAGCACTTGAAAATATATGTTGATCGCCAATGAGTCCATGATGAAATATGATACAATTTGGCAACTTGCATGCAAATATCTATTAGATAAAATACAAAACAAATTAAGGTTTTCAACTGACTTATCCTCATACTTTGGATTGATTGAATTGAATTAAATTATTTTGCTTTGCTTTTCTGCCACTTTTGGTTAATCATGGAGATGATTGATTGATTGAGTTCGTGTTTTAAGTCCATTTGATGCATAGTAAGGCTAACCGGGACTGGACCTACTGTTTAAAGTTGGATCTGAACTTTATGTGCCTCCACTGGGTATGGAACCTGGGACCTCTTGATTACAAAGGCGACGATTTACCACTATGACATCGGGGAGGCCCTGGTGGATATGAAGAAGAATGATGATAAGATGACATGGATAAAGGGACATTCATAAACATTATAGATGAGACATCACAAGCTTCACAGAGGATTATACTGGTTGCGAGTCCAGACACCAGAGCCTCCAGTGGCGTGGAGTGACTTTCTCAAAAGTGTTACCGGCTATCAGTACGACAATTATGCCTGCTAGACATTATCTCCCCCCCCGGTAAAGAAAACATATCTTCGAGCTAGATATTTGTTCATTTCATTCTTGTTCTGCAATCAGCACAGTGATTTAGCCACAAACACTCCTAGAAAAAACTACCAATCATGAGACAGTTACCACGAAAATCCAATGAATAGTGGTAGACCCTTGTCAATTCTTCATCTGTCTCTGTTTCTTTGCACTTTTCTCGGGCCAGTTTGACGTTTGTTTGGTGAGCACTGAGCAAACGACAGAACTCCGCTCCTTTGTGGAAGGGAAGCCCAGCTGTACGTACTACTGTTGCCAACTTAGTATTTTGGAGCAAGGTTTGTCCAAATTACGAATCACACCAAGGAACTATATTTTCATCTATTACCTAACTGGTCTCAGTTGTAGTTCAATTCAGCCTTGGTTCTGCAGTCTACCTCTAGTTGCTTCACAGAAATGGTTTTCCTATTTTAGGTGGGATTTAGCTCTTCCCTGCCAATCCGATGTGACAACACTGGCTGATCCGGTAGGTCTGAACGGCAACAGGGCCCCTTAACAGGCATGTGATTAACCCCATAGCACACTATGCCCTAAAGTCCTTCCTCACTCTTCCCTTGCATTGGCACCCTCTTCTCCTTTGTTGCCTCTTCAGGAAAGGGGAACGGCCTCCCTCTTCGCTTCTGTCGGCTGCAGGAAAAATGTCCTAGGCAATATCTACTCGACGGCAAGGGTGTTCATTAACGTATTTAACAATGTTGTCATTTTATTGAAACAACTTTTTAATTCTTTACATTTTGCTGTTACCTGTGGTAACACCAGCTACATGCACGCCACCCCTCTGAGAGCCTCATTAATCTGCAAAATGCAATCCAAGGCGTACTACGTGGGAGTTCGATATTTGGGTGCTTACACCCATACATCAAAGAAATATTAAGATTGGTGAGTATGGAACAACTTGCACTCCTGGGAACTTTAACAATAAATCAAAACCTTGAACAATAGATCATAAATGAATGCAAATATCAATAATAATAATAATAATAACCTGTGGCACAACAGCCCTTGGAGGTCAGGTCCTATCTACCGACTGTCGGCCGCCTCACTCCCACCTCGGCAGGTCATCCAACCAGTTATGGGGTGATGTGTGGCCGGAAGATGAACCCCAAGTCATTGTTGTAGATTTCCATGATCGGGTTATGCTACTCATTTGTTGTTCCGAAATATCAGGAGAAAAGTTCTTTCCCTCAGGAGACTTGAACCTGCATGAGTCCCATAGCCCAAGCCCAAAGCATGATGCCTTAGACAACATGGCAACATCTCAATAATAGAATAACGAAATGAGGCCTATGTGTACTGTTGTTGATCTTTACACTTCCTTCTTGTTCAAATTATGTATTAGTCCATCACTTAACAATAGCATGAATAATTTTAAGTAAACTAATCTTTAATTTGCAGGTGACTGAAGATTCCGAAAAAGATTCAATCACTTCCTTTACAAATTATAAGCAGAGTCACACCGTGTACAGGGATATTTCAAATGGGTACAACCTGGATCAAGTTATAGAAGTAAGTACCGCAAAATATGTTTAGGGGTAATTTAAAATATGTGATGGAGTGGTTCTAAGAGATGTAACAAGTCAATATTTAGCAGAGATTACATTTACGAATAGATGTTTGTCATGGCTTCTACACTAGTCATTCTCAACATTCTTGAGACTGTGGCCTGGTATTTTTTTTTTTTAAAGTTGTTGACATGATAACAATTTTACTCATAAACATCTTTCTAATTTTTTAAACTTTATACAGGGTGACACAATTAAAGTTGCCCCATTCAGAGTCCTCTGGAACCCGTTCGAAGAAACGGATTCCGTTGAAACTTGGTATAGAAGCTATAAAGATCATCGGAAAGTGAATACTGATGGTAAAAAATATGTAGTTCAAATTTTCACCACCAGATGGAAATGTGGCGATTCAAATTTACTAATGTCTGGAATCTGGGCCGACATCCTCAATTTGGAGCCTGAAAAAGAAAGGTTCTAGTTATTTTATCTGGACATGATTTTGTGTGGTAGGTGCATGTATTATGAGCATTTAATTGATGTTGCTGTACTGGTTTGCTCGAACCCACATAGGCAGTGAATTTTTCAACCTGCCCTCGTATTAGAAATAAAACACCAATACAGGCATGCAAATAAAACAAAAACAGAAGTCAAACCACCTCAAAATTTCCTGCAATTTTTATATGTGAAAAAAGTTGATGGGACACTGGCCACTGCTATATATGGATTAATCATACATAAGTTACGAAGCCCATCATGAAATATATAATCTCACACAGCACTCTCTTGCATAAATCCATCTGCACTAAGATTGAGTTGATTGATTTATTGTTATTGTAAGTCCACTTTACGCATAGAAAGGCTAATCGGGACTGAACCTAGTTTAAAGTGGGATCCGAAACATGTATCTCCATCAGGTATCAAACCTGGGACCCCTTTCATATAGCTGTTAATAATCAACCAAGATATAAAAACTAAATATGCTGACCAAGGCAGAAATTTATTTTATTATAAAACATAAACTAAACGTAACGTTTCAACCTTCTAGCAAGGTCTTCTTCAGACTCTGTACCAAGTACAAATATCACCAGGTACACAACAGGACGATATATATACACAAAAATACTCCCCTCCAGATTATTTGAAAGTAGTTCTGGAACAATCTAGCAGGTGGCTTTCCCTTGTCAACTGTACTTTCACCTGAAAGTGAATGTGGTTGGACTCTTTATCTCACGCTCTATTCTTCTTCCTTCTTCTCTCCTCTTTCTCTCTTGTCCTTTCCACTCTTCTTCCATTCTTTGTTTATCATCAGTCCCCCATTCCAGTTCATTGTGTCTTCTTCACCTTTCTTCTCTATTTCCTTGAACTCTTTCCAGGGACGTCGTTAGGGTGGGGCACGCGGGGGCACTGGCCCTGGCAAACGTCCACGTGGCCCCGGGAAACTGTTCTGTATTTGCTGGAAATTTTACTTTGATGACAAATATTGCAAAATAATTCTTCAGTAAATTTTGCTTGCAGTTTGAAACACTTCTTCAATTTTCAGTAGCACGAACCCAAGCAAGGCATTTCTTTCCTATTTCCCTGTTTCTTGCTTGTTGAACACAAACAGATGTATTGGGAGGGGATGCAGTTAATGGTTTTGTGGTCCGCTCCGGTCAGGGAAGTCTGAGACCAATTGAAAATGCACTTTTCCTCCCTGCTGCACACCAGATCCAGGATCCCCCCAAAACCCGCACTTTCTCTTCATCTGGCCCTGCACTGGCACCATGGGTGCCGAAAAGTCGACACCAACAGGAAGATTTAGCTACGGGTGGCTAGAACTTTCTGGGTTAATTATTTTATGGTTCAGAAAAGATATCCCCATGCGTTTCAAATTCCAAGAACAGAATTCTATTGCTTGTCCCTTTTTCGGCGCGGGAATGAATGACATAGCGGTTCTTCTCACAGCACTCAACCCTCCTGCTAATGACCTGCCCTGCAAAGGAGGGAAAGGCCACTTTCTGAAAATTCGGAGAAACATCGAAGCGGTCGGTTCATCTGTTGATTTGGTGGACAATTGATGTCTGTTCAGATAGTTTGATGTAGGTCCGAGTGGTGGTTAACTTATGTAAACGCGAGAAGATAGAATCACGAAGTGTTTGTGATCTCGTTTTCCTACATCGCGAGTAAAATGTCGAATGATAAGCTGCCAGATTGTCTTCCTCTGGAAACAATGGGTCAGGATCGACTGATCGACCAAATATCCAACATATTCGCATTCTAAAAGAGAGTCTGACTACCACACAAGATCCTGGGTTCGACTCCCAGGGTGGTTGATCTTATGTATAATGAAGAATAAACCACGTTTCAATTAAGGAAGGAAACTAGGTATGTAGCAATTGTTTTTACAGCCGTCTGCATGCTCTATAAGTATTATGTTACAAAATTTGTTTATCTTTCTGACTTTCTGTGCTTTTTCTTCATTTAGCCTCCACCTGCAAATGCGGAAGCTGCTGCTGCTTAGGTGGCTAGGTTGGCTAGACATACACATATAATTAATCCATAGTCATGCAGCGAATAATACTTATAATCATGAGTTATGGAGAAGCAAATAACTAATCAAGCATTTTCTGTTTCTATTTGTTGTGCAGTGGTTAACAAGGTTCATTACGATGCCAGGGGTCCTGGTTCGAATTTCAGACTGTGCACGTGTGTTCTTTATGATGGTCCTCTCAACAATTTCACATCACTCATTGTCATCTTTATCTTCACGATTAGCCAAAAAGTGTCAGAAAAGCGAAGTAAAATAAACCAAATCAATCATTTATATATTTCTATATACGTCGCTTTTCTACCTCTTGGGTTAAATGCGACGATGAGGATGAATGATGAGCCGAAGGAATGGCGATGGGACAGACATGATACAACCATACCTGTCCAATGTCAGAATCTTGGACCTCTGGTTTCGTAGCGTGTTATACTCAGTGGAATTCTTACGAAAAAAAACTGTAAAAGTAGGGTGAAAAGAAGCAAAGTTGTACGGTGCATAAAAAAAGCCATGTTTAGTTCTTCTAAACCTTCCAATTATCGAGTTCGTGTTTTAAGTCTACTGTATGCACAGTAAGGATAATCGGGGATTCGAACTACTATGTGCCTCCACCGGGTATCAAACCCAGAACCCCTTCATTACAAGGTGGCGACGCTACCACTGCGTCATCGAGGAGGCCGAGAAAAAACTTACAATTTTTCAGTAAAATTAATATTGAGGGACAAGGCCTGCGAAGAGTTCTTTCATTCAGTTGCGCGTGGTCATCACATCGAGTCCCATAGTTTCGAGAGCAGAATTTGCTTCCATATCGCTTTCAAGTACTTCCCAAATTGTCCTCACGATGTTGGAACAGCACAGAAATTTTGGAACTAATACAAGCAGGCACATAAACCAGGGAAGGGGCTCGGGGGCTGCAGTCCTTTCCCGAAATCCTACAAATATCTGATTTTAATAATGAGTAGTAGTAATTAAATTTACTTCATTAACAGGATTAAACATCTTGTATATGGTAAGTTGCAATATACCATATAGAAATTCATCTTTAGCGCATTTACTTCTTCCCCCAACATTTTCGTCATTAGATGGCGGCTGCCGATAAGGGATAAGCCACTTCTGAAATCAAATTCTGGCTACTGGCCTGACCACCAGGGACCAAACCTTGAACCTTTCAATTGATTGAATAATTGAACTGGTGTTTTAAGTCCACTTTATGCACAGTAAGGCTAATCGGGACTGGACCTACAGTTTAAAGTCAGATCCGAACAGCTATGTGCCTCCATCGGGAATCGAACCCGGGCAGGTTCTTGAACCTGCCGAACCAAAGACGAGAGCGTAATCATTTGAGCGTGTGGGAACTTTGTTTTATCCAGTGCCATCATATATTGAGTTTTCCACATACAAATAAGATAAATTTTAAGAAATTAGACGTATGCATATATTTTTTTATCGTCATCATTTCCCAAGTGAACAATCAGATGCCATAGAAGACTCGGGCCCGCCCTTGAACTAAGAGATACCAGATTCGATTCCGGTATGAACTGTATACATGAGATGCCTAGCTTGAACTCATTACGCACATATTTGATATTTGCACTGTTGCCAATACTTGTAAACCTGGCTCCAGCAATTTATATCTAAAACCACAGAAAAGGGTTTTATCTACTTCTGAATTTTCTTCCAGCAAATTTACAAATCTAAAGACTAATAGCATTGTTCTTGGTGTATCAACCATTAAGCTAATGAGTTCATTCTGCATTTAGTTTTCCGAATAATGGCTGTGGATTTGATAGAAAAAAAAATCTTACGTTTGGGCCCCCCCCCAAACTGATCAACCTAGCTACGTCCCTGACTCTTTCCATTATCTCACTGGCATTCTCTTCTCCCTTCCTATGCGCTTAGCCTCATCCCACTCTACGTCATGTCCTGTTTCTCTCGTGTGTTTAAATATTGCATTTCTCTCTCTCTTAAGTCGTACATCATCCCTATGTTGTTTCAACCTGTCTTTCGGCCTCTTTTTCGTTCCTCCTATGTACACGCTCTGACATTCTTTACATTTCACTTCGTAGATAATCCCTTCCTCTTCCTCTTCTCTGTTTTCCTTTTACTTGTTTGCATTCTTCACTATTCTTAAGATGCTTCTCCCTCCCTTCCTGTAAGTTTTAATGCCCGCTTTCCTAAACACTTTGCATATCTTTTCTGTGATCTTCCCCATACTCCTTATTCCAAACCTCCTCTCTTTTTCTCTTTGTCTTTCTCTTCCCAATCTCCCCTCCACTTTTCTTCCTTTCGTTTATGTCGAGTATATCTATAATGGTGTTATAATCCACCAAGCTTTCTGAAACCCCGGAAAATATGCTAACTATAGGCTTCCCCGTAACTTTAACTAGCGCCACTGCTCCCGTGCCAGGGTTTCAGAGGGGTTGGTGGATCTCTACAAGGCCACGGCTTATCAAATAAATGTGAGATCAGGATTACCATGACTAAAGACTAGATACACAATTTCCAAAGCCCGATATTATGATGACGAGCCACGGTAGTCGAGTCAATAGGGCATCTGACTGCCAGGTGGGAGACCTGGGTTCAATTTCCGGGATGGGTGTTCTAAGGTCGAAATTTTTCCAGATTGTCCCCACATTAAGTGGCTCACCCAGCCTTAAATCAATGGATACCTGGGACAATCCTAGGATAGGCTGACCAGGCATCCTCTTTCATCCGGACATGTCCTCCTTTTTAGGTGTCTGTCCGGCATACGGGCGGATTTTTTAGAAATCTGTAAATGTCCTCCTTTTTTGGAAAGAGGTTGGTATCGACCATAGCAAATGTGCTGCATAGAGAATGCTTCCACACATAATGATATTCATATGACGTTAAATATGAGAACAATGCTCACCTAGCATCTGGAAGCTGAACACGATCACTTTTTCGACTGAGTCATTAGTAGGGTGCTGATTTATAGGCACTAAAAACCTCTGAAATATGCACTAAAATGATGAAAATAGGCACTATAAACTAAGAAAAGACACGAAAATAGACACTTAAAAGGCACCCTCAAATTAAAAAATACATTAAAATAGGCAATGAATTTGAACTTCTTTTAATTTTATTCTTACAATGCACAGTTATACTGTATTAGCACTTCAATTTATACATAAAACTGCGCTAACGATTAATCCCCAGGCCTGGATTCGAATCCGGAACCGTTGGCATTGTGCTAACCACTCCGCCATGGAGGTCAGTCAGTTCCTTTTCGAGCTATACATATGCAAGACAGAAACGCGCAGTGAGAATTTTGATTATTAAGTAATATTTACTATTATGAAATAACAAAGTGAAAGTGTAAATTCATCATTGATTTCGCAAGAAAATATCCAGCTTTTAAAGGATAGAAGAAACGAATATGAGATAAAGTGTAAGGTGACTGCCACTTTTCCCTGCTGTTGAAAGAGTCCTAGAAATGTTCGCGGCATTAAAATCATATTTCATGTCCCAATCTAAACCACCTAAAATTTTAATTTGGTTTTTGGAAATAAGTTAAAGCGAATCTTACTTGTTACATTTGCATTCACTGGTGGGGTAATTTCATTCTAATATCCAAGAATTAGAAAATGTAGTAAAATTCTATGCTTCAAATTGTAGATATTCTTTGTCATTTGTTAAATAACAGATTAGGAGATTGCTTTCTTTGCTTAAAGGTAAGAGGAAGTTATTGAAAGAGATCACTTGAAAAGTATCTGTGAGCAAAGTGTTGGTAAGTTTCTTTTATATTGATTAAATCATGAGTAATGGCAAATGTATTGCCATTTCTTGCGGTGTCCTCTTTTTTATGACTTTGTCCTCCTTTTTCGCCATGCTCTGTCCCCTTTTTTGAATGTATGTGTCTGGTCATCCTACCCTAGAGGATAAAGGCAGCCGGTGTGTGGTGCTAATCACATCACATACAAAATGGCCAAGACCGAGAATGTGGGGCCTTACCCCCCATATCACCTTAAAGGCATGGTGCTAAATGCACCATTTACCTTACCGATATTATGATGGCTTTGGGAATGTGCAGCTCATGGTAAAGGGAGATGGAACTTACCCCTTCCATGCATTTAGATTCTCGCAGCTGATCACCAGACTCGCCTCTCTGTCCCGTGTCACTTCCTTACATCTGACTCCTTTCCCATCACTGCCCTGCCATTTTGTCCTCTCTCAACACTTCCATCTTCCGCAATTCCATCCAAGCTCATCCCGGCATTTACTTGAAGAATTTCCCTCTCAACACTTTCATGCCAGGAGGCTCATATCTGCAGTGACATTCCATGATAAGCATTTTCTGATATAATTCTATTTTTCTATTTCAGAAGGACGAAATCCCCGAGTATTGATAAAATCTGCTCACAAGTGAAAAAGTAATGCATCACAACAGCCATGCATTACAATTCTTGGGGACATCTAAACTTTTCTGCCTGGAAGGATATTTGTATTTATTAGTTGAGAACAGATTATATTAAAGTTTTTGACAAATTCTTGTTATTTTTGCTTTTGAACTTGTAGGTTCATATTATCTCCAGTCAACAACACAAAATGTTGAAAACTAAACCGGATGAACAGTAGCAACAATAATAAGTTTCAAATCCCTGTAGAACTGAATTATAACTTTTCCTGTAGTTTGCAATGTGTAAGGTTTTTACACACACACAAATCTGGCAAGAATTCAACATTCAGAATAACGTAGTTAATATTCACGAAAATTGAATACATTTAATAATAATAATAATATCAGGGCCATTGTTTAGGGTGTGTGATGCATGTTACCATGCAGGGCCTCACTTTGTGGGGTCTGATGCTTTTGAAATATACACGAGGGATAGTTGTAAAAAAAAGGTTTCCCTACTCTGCCTATGCAGGTTTTATTCTGGAGAAAAAACATGGCATGAGCAGAAAGAGGTATATTTACACTATTTAGCCACATAGGCCCCAATGACATTCAGGCACTTGTCATACTGTTCCACAAGTTTCAAAAAACCCTGTTTGTAAAACTGAGTGTCCTATTTACTGATGAAGAGACTTTGGTTCAGTGTTGAGAAAAATAAAATTTATTTGTCCATCACATAATGTACCGGACGTCTCACCCATTCGTAGTGAACAGCAGCACACACTTCATTCTTTGTCCACGATTGCAACACACCTCTGTTCTCCATGCCAGCCAGGCACACACTTACCAACAATTAGTTTTCACCGCAGCATATTACCAACACAAAATTTCCATTGTTTCCGGAAATACACATGCGGGAAACTTTTTCTGACTATCCCTTGTATATAGAGGCCTATAATTTTACTGAACTATTTATTTACTCTTTCTTGTACAAGCACATTCAAATAGGTGAAAGAAAATAATAGAAACTGAATTGGCAATAGAGCTCAATTTGTGATTAGGATATGCAGTGGCATGCCCAAGGAGGGTTGGTGGGGGGTTATAACCCCCATCCTTTTGTACCAGTATTTAAAAAAAGAACATCAAAGGCAGGAAAATACTGGACATGCCACTGAGGATATGTGCTACAGAAAAAGAAAACCAGCAGAGTATTAATGTTTCTAGAAAGTTAAACAATAGATAAAATAAATGTCAGTAAATATGTAGTGGACGGTGGCACATTATGATTTTTGATTGCAGTGAAACAAAGCCTGAACAGTTTGCTAGTGGTTTAGGCAATACTAATTACAACACTAGTCTTAGTGTAGTAATGGTTGTTTTCTGTATTTTCATCTCTCAAAACATAAGGGCCTCACAGACAGAGTTTGCACAGCACCTTGCAAAATACATTAACATCTTACCTACACCCGTGTCTTAGACTCTACCTCAATTGATTGATTGATTTGCTTTATTTTACTTCGCTTTTTGTGCCACTTTTGGCTAATTTGCGAAGATGGGATGAATGATGATATGACAAAATTGATGAATGGACACTCACAAACATCCATGCCCAGGCCAGAATTCGAACCCAGGATGCCTGGCATCGTAGCGTGACGTGCTAACCACTCTGCCACGGGGGCCGGCAGACTCTACCTCGAATCCCATTTGCTAAGCTAGGGTGACTCTTGCACTGGTTACATAGATTTTACAAAATGTGGCATGCATTGTTAGTGTGCGACTCGCACATTCTTTTGACCACAAATAGCATTAACTTTCTTCAAATCTGCAAAATTCAAGGCATATTCACAAGCACAACAATGCCACTCCAAACGACAAACCTTAACGAACTTCTAACACTGTAGTGTTGCCATATCAAAATCAAACGCTACAAAGTTATGCATCAACACAATATTATCCCCCATTTATTATTATTATTAATTTATTTGGTTTATTTTACTTCGCTTTTCTGCCACTTTTGGCTAATCATAATGAGGATGAGTGATGATATGATGAATGGATACTCACAAAGAACATACAGCTAGTGTACTTATCTGCCAGTGCTGCTGTCCACTTCTGCTTGGTTCCTAGTCATGTAGGTATAAAGGGGAATGAAGCAGCTGATGATGTCGCCAAGTCTGCTGATGAAGACGGCGACCTCGTCCACCTTCTGCCTGCTAGGGACTTGCAGAATCATTGTTCCCTTCTTGACACTTGGCAGGAAGAGTGGGATGCGCTAACAGGGAACGAGCATCACGCTATTAAGCCCTCCATAGGTGCATGGTGTTCGTCGTCCCGTGCCTCTCGTCGAGAAGTTCTACTTAACCAACTGCATTTTGGACACTGCCATCTAACACATGATCACTTGCTGCAAGGGCTAGACTCTCCAATATGTCGTATTTGAAACGTCATTTTAAGTATTTGGCATATTCTTGTTGAATGTACCAAATATTATTTCCTCAGACAGATTTTTAATCTTTCAAATGGTTTGTCATCCCTGTTGGGAGATGACGACCGAGTTTTATCAAATGTTTTTTTGCGAAAAGATGGTTTCTTTAACTATCTGTGAGAGAGCTTTTAGTTGATTCTTATTTCTTGATGTGTTGTGTTTGTCTTGTGGACGTCCCTTTACAATCTTACACTTCTAATGTTTCCCAAGCTGCTTTTTACATTGCTTGGTTTAAATTTTTAAGTAAGAATTTTAGATAAGGGGATATTTCCCCGTGTACACTGAAGGGTGCAAAGTGGCCTAAAGTGCTGATTCACCCAAAAATTTTAATCCAATCAATTCAATCAATCAAATCATGCCAGGATTCAAACCCAGCATGGGCATTGTCTCTTTTTTGCTTAGTATATTTGCTGCTTATGACTGTTGTAGTGATCAGCAAGTACTAACAAGTGAACACACAACAAATTGCTTTTATTGAAATTTTCAGCCAAATAATTACAATGTACACAACATCAAGCACATAAATTAAGTTGCATTTCAATAAAATATGTGATATTTTAAACCAGTTTAAGACCCAAGGAACATGTGACTATATTATGAATAAATATGTGTCACTTTCTTTGGTTTGTTAAAGAGGACTTTAACACAAAATTTGAGCACAGTGTACGGAAAAGTAATAACCAAGGTAACAGAAAGTAAGAGTAACTGAAGTAACTGTTATTGACATAAGCATGGATGCAATTCTTCAAATACAATGTGAATACAATGTGGAAATTGGATTAATATATTAGGTTTTGGGACATGTAGGCACAACTACAAAATACATATGTACATATATACACAATGGAAATACTTTTCCAGTTTTCTACTGGTATAATACATTATCTTGCTAAAATTAACTTTGTATAGATTACAAGAAACATAACATGTAAATTATGTATATCAGTGAATACTATAAAATAAAACATGACAAATACTAGATACAGTACTCAAAAATAAATTACAATCGAGGTAACGATACACTGAGAAGCGCAGATATTAAATTTTTAAAGCACTGCTAGCTTAGAGTGACAAACAATACATAAAAGTTGTTATTTATATTATTATATTTAAAAGAGGAATTAAGAAATTCTTATCAGCAAACCAATTCATATTTCAATTACATTTTCATCTAAAATTACCATGTTGTAAGCTATGGACCCCATTTAGCAAGGGTTTTCAGTAATTCTCTGGAGTTAGTGACAATGGTTCTTTATTAGTATGCAATGTTAATTCCACATTATCCATTGTTTAACACTTTTAACTATACTTATTCCAACACTAGATTTCAAGAGAGCACCTCTTCTCCAAGTGAACAAATTTCTTTTTGCTTGTGAAAGGTTCGAAATGTAGTCAATGGATAATGTCCAATTAGAGTGCACGTCAAATCTCCTGCATATGGCGATAGCCAATAGCAGCGCACTGCAGCGGTGCCATGTCGAAATCTCACACGGAAAAGAGACAGCGTGGTTGAGCAAAAATAACATACCTGATTATGCCAGAGGGACTGCATAATTGTTTCAATATTCTCAAGGTGGAAGTTGTAGAGCCCTTGTAAGATATTTTGTCCCGTAAAGAGTACGTTATCTTTTTGGCAGTAGAAAATTCGCCATGATCATAATTTTCAAAGACAGTTCTATGAACTACATCTTTTTCAAAGTCACCTACGTTTGTCGTTCTTTTCGGTATGTTAATGTGCTTTCTAGGTGATTGAAACATTGGAGCAGGCCCCGATCCACATTGTTTTGCCCCCGAACATATCTGAGAAACGGTCGCTTGATTCACACCACACGCTTGAGCTGTTAGAACATGGCACTTCATAAAGTCAATTTTACTTCTCTGTTCTTCACTCGAACACCAGGTACACGATTTAGTAGCGAGGTGAAACAGGTTCTGAACTAGGCAATGCTGCACGTCTGTGATTCGCTGGTGCTGTATAGCCGTTCAAGGCCATATGCAGGATATTTGACGCACACTCTAACATTGCATGCTAATGTTTTGAAAAATACAACAAGATCCTTTGGTTTTCAATTTTGGAAAATACAATAAAATCCATTTAAAAAGTGCAACCTTTTTCTACATTGTTGGCAAAAACTGAATACTTCTCCTTGCGTGAAAACTGTTCCTAATCTACAGTTTTTGCACCAGTTGCTGAACCAGATTCTGGTTATTATTATTGTTGAACATGAAATGTAGAAAAATAGAGCATTACATTACTAAATTGAGTTTTTGAGGCTAACATTCACATTCCCATAAATCAAGATGTGAAGAATACACTGCAAGCATATGCAACAAGTTTGAGAGCACCAATTCAAAAGCTTCTTGCTGTTTCTTGCTTTGATACCTCCAGTAATCTACAAACACTAATGTGAACACAGACACAGAATATTTTATGTACTTTAACTATCACAGACCTCGCACAGCTTTCCATTAAAACCAAATTACATCTACAATTTAATTAATTGTCTTAAAGATGCTAATATGTTCGGCTTGTAAAGAACATGTTCATTTTATGAAAAGTGAATCAAGTGCATGAAAGAATGAAGGGGATAAAAGTTAAGGATCAATTGTTGAGTGCCTAGAGCAGTGGGCCTGGGGCAAAATCCCCTGCGGAAATTAAAAAGTCCCCCACCAAAAAAAAAATATTCAATACTCTGGCAAAGCATTCAGACAACAGTTAAGAAATGTGGCAACTATGTTCTCTTTGGCTTTCTTTCATTCACTTGAATTTAATGTAGAAGGTGCTTTTTCTGGATTTTTGGTTTTAATAAGCACTGATTCAGTCATCCTTATAATTAAACTTGAAATCAATTTGGATGACAAGACAGGTCATCACTATTAATGGAACAATTAACATTTTTCCATGATCATACAATACTAATTATCATCATAATTACAATCCTAGTGGGCTATTTACTAGCATCATTATTTAATAATAAATTTACAAACCAGTAAAAATAATTTAATAAATTATATAAAAATTAATAAAGTCAAATAATAATTTGATTACATATCAGAGGCATGAGAAAATTTAAAACTATTAGCATAGTTTTCTTCGTATTATAATTTGATGCCAATGACATTCTCCCTGTGAAGTTTGCTATTCCCCTGCAGTAGTGTTCATTGGGTTCCAAAACTGGGGGGCAAGGTGTCAAAACTAGGGGGGGGGGGGTAATGGCATTTTACTTATCCTTGGCAGATAAGGTTTAGCATAGTGTGGGGGCAAAAGTGGCAAAAAGTATGTCTGTGGGGGGGGGGGAGGGGGTCAACTGCATCCCACACGCTCACCCTAATTGCCAGATGAAAGTACCTGGATTCAACACTGGCCTAGAGCAGATAAATAAACAAGTACAGTAGAACGTCGTTTATCCGCACACTCAAAATAGCAAGATTCGGTTTTCAAGAAATTTAAGCAATTTCTTCAATTGTGACGATCAAATCTGTTCCAAAAAATAAAATCTGATTATTTTTCTGCATAAATAACACAATACAGGTACAGTACTGTACGCACGTACTGTACGTACATTTAGAGTGTTTTCTCATGTCTTTTGTTTTCTCATACTGTATACGAATGTAGTACTGTGTACTGTATGTATAAAATAAACCTGTACTGTATGTGCTTTTCTTTGTTAAATAAACACACGTTTGATAATCCGCAAAAATCATTATCCGCATAACCTTCCGTCCCAATTAATGCGGATAAACAACATTGTACTGTATGTTGAAAGTTCCTTGCTTACTGTGACAAACCTGAATTGAAGCTAACAGAAGGAACTGAAGAAACATGAAACTGAACTAAGTTGACAAAATTCTCAAGATCTGCTCAGGAGAATTCCTTACCATCTTTCAGGACTGAATATGTGCAAAGCATGTTCATAAATTCACTCTGTTGTACAAATATCTTCACTTGAGCATTGATATCACATCTTTTGAGAAACACAGATACCCATTACTAAAAAATATACAGTGCCTTGTATGTATACCTATAGTGATAAAACAAAACTTTCTACAAAACCATGCTGAATATTTTGTAAACACAGTTAACAATTATGATTATAAATAACTTACAAACACGGAACCACTAAAAATACACATTGAATAGCATAATATTTAACAATATATATTATGTAATAAAAATATATGTGCTATCCATTCCTTACCTATTCAGAGTTTAATCTCCCCTATTAGTTTCTGCTATCGATATTACAAAAATAAACCTTACATCTGAAACGAAGAAAAATGCTTCAACTCTAACAACAGTCTAAGTTAATCTTAGTAAATTTAGATAGTTTACAACCAAAGCTGGCAGGGTTGTGAAAGGTTCAGGAATTGTCGGTCCAGGAGAGAAAATCAATAAGCGAAAATGGGTTTAGGACCATAAATATCGTTTTTATTTTTAAAGTATTTCAATTCATCCTGGAACATTTTTTTCCGGGTCAATTTAAATATGGTACAAATTCAGTATTGAAATGAAACAATATGCAACTCGGACTGAATTTAAATTGTGGGAGAAAAAAGGTTCTGGCCATCACGGAGCACAGGTGTGCATGGGCAGGAATTTGCCATGAACTGTTAGCTGGTTCAGACACACATTGTGGGAGTGGAGGTGTTCATCCGAACAGGTTACATTCAGGAGATGGTGGGGGCACTGAGACAGCCTGTGTCAGAGCAGTACAGCGTAATTAAGTGTGACGGACAATTGAGAGCCAATGGCAGTGTGCAGAATCAGAAGTATCCAGATTGGGGAAGCATTAGGGTGCCAGAGAATATGGTGAGAGTACATGACACTCACTGTGTCTTGTATGGAATCTGTTTGGATGAATGTATCCAGTGACGATAATTATAATTATTTTAATTTCGTTGCATATTCCAATGAAGCTCTAGAGTTAAAAATTACTGAATTGTTATTTCTAGCAAACCAAGAGAGGGACCGATAATATAGAACTTAAACAAATTGATCATTACGTATCAATATCATACCATTTGTTATACTTTTACTATGTCAAACACCAGTGTTTATGACACAGAAACTAATCTCTTGAATTCATCAGAACATTTTTGATTAAAGAACAGGCCTGCAACTACCTAAGGTCCGTCCTGCCTTCACATGTATAAACCTTGTCCTGTCCAACCTCCATTTTTTATCATCTTTTTACATGAATAAAAAGATTATGAAAAGCAATTCAGATGAATAATTAGCAAGAACTTTATAGACATAATAACTACCAGAATAACAATAATGATGAATTGTAATATAATTAAGCCTTGTTTCCATATTAAAAACACTAAGTTGCTGACCAAGGCAGTTTATTAAGATTTAAAAACACTTCACATGTAACGTTTCAACCCTGTTTGAGACAGCCTGTGCGAATAACTTTTCTTTTTAGTTCTTCATCTGAGGAAGACCCTGATACAGGGTTGAAATGTTAAATGTGAAGTGTTTTTAAATCTTAAAAAACTGCCTTTGTCAGCAACTTAGTGTTATTAATAATGATGAATGTGTGTAAACTTTTAAATTAAGTTTTTGAAACAAGTAGTTTCAAAAGAAAATTAAGGTGACAAAAGTAATACCCATCACTGTTTTTACTTTTCAACATCATTTTGGATCTATATTTGTACTTTCTATACTGGCATCAAAAAAATATTCAGTAACAATTAAAAAATGTTTATATATTACATTAACAATGCCTTCAGGAAAAGAAAAACTAATTGTGTTTTGAGAAAAATGTTAAAAACTGTTCTTAACATGCAACGCGAACCATTGCAGAGAACTATAAACACTGCTGGACCTGGCAACATTTGAGAACATTTCCCACATGGGAAAAAGGATACCCTCAATGCAATACACTTTATTTTCTCCATAAGGAACAAGAGAAAATTATGAATTATGTGAACATTTTTTAAAAAATCTGCTTGTGGTCAGTAAAAGTGTGACAAATGTAACTCTCTCCATCCTCTGCCATTTTCCCGCCAACAGGACCATCTACAAACCTCAACAAAAAAAAAAAAAAAAAGAACAATGAAAGATCCTATCTCAAGCAGTTCCTTTATGGCAAATATGGCAAATTGTAGGGAGTATTGAAGTCAGTGTTGAAGTTAGCAGGCGTAAGGGCTGCCATGGGAGGCTTGCCTTCGATGAGCTTTGGCCCTTTGGTAAACTTCTTAGCAGGCCGGACCTTGTCCTTCCTCCTGCAGAATGTTGGTACAAGACTCAGATCGGGTACACGCTGCGGCAGTTTCAGATATTCTGCGTACAGCTCTTCCAGTTCGTCCTCGTTCCTGTACAGCATGCAGAAGGCTCGCATCAGGAAATAGTAGAGGATCTCAATCCCGCTGAGCAAACTGAATCCCAAGAACAGACCAGCAATTCCGCCAAAGGACACTGCAATGGAAGGAAAGTGTGATGAAATATCTTACATTGGGTTACTCAAAAGTTAAGGTAAAGTTCCCCTTGCACTTTTCACCATGCCATTATACAGGGAGGCACGGATCCGACTGACACGTTTCGAATGGTCATAGATAGTGTATGGAAACAGGGAAAAATAAGCAAAGCTGCCTATAAATACGTCCCAGTATGCTATTTATTACTTACAGAATCGAAGCTAATTTTTTTGAAAACTACATCAGGCAGATGGACTTTGTTTACATCAATGCTGTTGTAAGCGTGTCTGGAAGTTGCCATACATGCACCTCCGTACGTCCTCACCAGTTCCGTCTAGTTCGCTGCACTTTATGACTCTTTGCACTGAAGCATCTACAGAGCATTCCCTGACATTTGCTACGAGACTCGGCGGCAAGTGGCCCGGCATCAGCGCTTATCTTTCCCGGTGAACGGGTCCGCGACAGTCGCTTATATTAAACCTCGTAAAAAAGTTTAGAGTAACAGGGTCAGTTCTGAATAAAAGTGGAAAGAAAAATGGGGAAATAAAGTATACAAAGACAATCCGCACACCATCCGTGAGTTAAAAGAGAGTATTGTATGAGAAATCTGGAGAATTACAGTAGACGAACTTGCACGTGTAAATACCAATTTCCTTCGGAGATGCCAGGAATGTGTTGCAGCAGAGGGACATCATTTTCAACACCTTCTGTAGTCAAGGTTAGCACACAATATGAAAACTGTAATTTTAATAGCCGACTCTAGCGACTGTCGCTGACCTGTTCACCAGGAAAGACAAGCGCTGATGCCGGGCAGCTTGCCGCCGAGTCTCGTAGCGAATGTCAGGGAATGATCTGTAGTTGGTTACACGGTACAACACCGTGTCGTCTAGTTCGTTGATTCGGAGTCAAGTAGTGTATTTGGTGTCTGCACCGTTTGCGCTACCTTTCCGGACCGGTGTATGATCAAGTGGTGTGTACTAACTATTCAAACGACCGTTTAAAGCAGCAGACAGGCATTTGTTAAATCTTCTGAACTTGAACACCGCTTTCCGTCTAGTTGGTTGAACATCATTTCCTTGCACCACCCTGACACTGGATACACCTGCACTGCCCCAAGTGTCAAAAAGTGCAGCAAATTAGACGGGGCTATCAAAATCCACAACTTTGTCAACAATGGCTTGTTTTAGTTTTTAATAGTCAAATTTCTTCATGCAAGCCAATATGGCATTCTGAGACGGTACATGTCCATGTCGAGCAACATTCAACTGTCGTCTAAAGAGACACTGCACTGCTGTCACAGACTTAGTTTTGTAATAACATAGACAACATATTGTATTTTCCAATGTTCCATTGCAACTGACTATATGAAATGGCATCCTTTCATCTACCGTCTCCCTTCTCGCCAACCACAACAAGCTATTGTGCCAGCACAGTATTCAAATTTGAAATGTGTCAGTTGGCTTCGCACCACCCTGTATAAAGGGATGTGGGGTTAGAGCACCAAATATTCTATCAATCTTGGGCATGTTGTAGGTGATGTGATCAGTATCATGTTCTGGCTCCTTTTATCCCCCAATGGAGGCTGCATGAGTCCCAGAGCTGCTCTATTCAGAGACAAGGCTGGAAAAATTCCAACCTTAGATCACCCACCCTGGTTATCAAGCTTGTGGCAAGCTTGCAGTAACTTGTCAAAGCCAGTTTGTTATGGCAAGTTTAGATGACGTGTACAGTTGGCTTTGGCAAGCTTGTATCAAACAAGCAGCTTTCTGTGACAAGCTTGTCACGTCAGGCTTGCTGTAATTTTGACACATGGCAAATGCCTGATGCAAGCTTACTGTGCAATCTGGGGTATATCTATATTTATTTTTTGTATTTTTGTTAAATTTCTCTCTGTTTAGACTAATCGTGATAATGACGATGAATGATGATTAGATCAAAGAATACTTTGCCACACCACGACTTGAACTTTGGACCTTTGGTAGCAAGACCTTGGGTCCTCCAATGAACATGCTCGACCACTGACGTAACTACAGTAATGCATTTTTCAGGGAACCAAGGTGTAAAAAAACTTAAAATGTAGGAAACTGGAAAATCCAGGAAAATGTTATATCATATTGCTTCATTAAATTAGAACAATGAATAATGCACGTGTAGTGCTTGAAAGTGTAAAATCGGGGTTCTCCTGTATAGTTTTCAAAATTTATTTTACATGACGGTGGACCATCTGTATGTACAGTTTACCCACTGGCATTGTTGTTGAATTTTCAGCCATAAGCTAGTGAAGTGATCAGCCGCTTAATATGCAATCCTGCCCCTACATTGCCAAAAGCCAAATGTTTGCATCATCATGAAGGGGTAAAACGTACACACCTAGAGCAAAGATATAATATTTAACGTTGATGATATTTTTTTTTACAACAAAGCAAGGGATGAGAGTTAAAAGTATGAGAAGATGGGGGAAATTCTGACATAAGCAAAGGGCAAACGAGGAGAAAACAAGTTACCATTCACTTTAGTTGGCTGGTGAGAATCTTTCTGACCATGGTCCTGCATAAGTAAGTCTGGGACTCCTCACCCTGCCTCGTACCCAACTTGTAGAGCAATATCATGGTGTGCCAGAGAACGAGGTTCAAAATTGCATCTTTTGCTTAAATTTCTATGTAGCACATCTGTGGGCACTGACGTATGCAGAAGGGGGCTGATGGCGCTACAGCGATCTTTGAAATTTTGAGAAAATCAACATTTTCAAATAAAAGCAGTGAAGAATTCATGATGGGTTAAAACAAGGAGATGCATTATCTCCATTGCTCTTTAATTTTGCTTTAGAATATGCTGTTAGGAAGGTAAAAGAAACTAAAGAAGGACTAAAATTAAATGGTATGACTCAGTTGTTAGGATATGCAGATGATGTAGACTTATTAGGGGATGATATAAATACAATTAAGAATAATGCTAAAATATTTTTCAAAACTGCTAAAGAGATAGGTTTGGAGGTTAGCAAAGAGAAAACTAAATATATGCTTACAGGCCGAAACCAAATGTTAGGTAATAATCAAAATCTAATTATTGATAACAACTCGTTTGAACCAGTTTCCAAATTCAAATACTTAGGAGTAATATTAAGAAATGAAAATTATATTAAAGAGGAAATAAAAAGTGGGCTTAATTCAGGAAATGAATGTTACTTCTCTCTTCATAAACTTTTGTCTTCTCGTTTTAATATCTAAGAAACTAAAAGTTAAAATATGCAAAACAGTAATTTTGCCTGTAGTATTATATGGGTGTGAAACTTGATCCCTTACATTGAAAGAGGAACACAAATTGAGAGTATTTGAAAATAAGATCCTTAGGAAAATATTTGGACCTAAAAGGGATGAGGAGACAGGTGAGTGGAGAAGGTTACATAATTTAGAACTACATAATTTGTATTCATGTCCAGATATTATTAGAATAATTAAATCAAGAAGACTTAGGTGGGCGGGCCATGTGGCACGAATGGGAGAGGAAAGAGGAGTTTACAGGATTCTTGTTGGGAAACCTGATGGTAAGAGACCTGTAGGAAGGCCAAGACGAAGATGGAGGGACAACGTTGAGATGGACCTAAAGGAAATCGGTAGGGATGGAAAAGAGTATATAGATTTTGCTCAAGTAGGGACAGATGAAGGCCTGTATTGCTGCAGCCATGAACCTTCGGGTTTAAGAAGGCTAGAGAGTTAGTTAGTTAGAAGAATTCTGTAAAAATCAGAATGGTAAATGCACACCCCTTTTAAAACGACCCTTGATTGATATTTGTGAAAATGGAAAGTTATAAATATACTAAATAAATTATTGTGCATACCTCCACTGCAGAAAGCAGCTGCATACTTTCCATCTTTACAATATCAGCCTTCCCGAAAAAATCCTGCATACGTCAGTGGCTGTGGGGGCCAAATTACATGCTTTATACTTTTACATTCATTATGAAATAACAAAATGGAAAGAATTTTTTGCACTAAATTACTGGATCTTTATAGAAATACCAGAATGTTAAAATTGATGGAAATTTTATCAATAGATATGCTTACATTAGCCAATGTGACAGAAATATTTAAGAGACTATTGGTAAATTGTCTTAAGAGAATACCGGTATATTGTCTTAAATTAAATTATCAGATATTTCAATACAAGAACTTACCGAGCAGATCAACCCAGCCAAATAAAACCTCTCTCTTGTATCGAACCATTGGCCAAGATACGAAACCAACTTCTAGCGAGTCATTCGTAGATCTGGAAAAAAAATGTTAAAAAAAAAAGAAAATTTTAATACAACATTCAACAGACAAAAAGAAGAAATGTTATTATGTAGTTTGCAAAATTCACTCATTATTTGTTAGTTTTAGCTGCTTTGAGCAGGAGGTGATCACAGTTGGTATAAAAGTAGACCTCATATTTTTAGGTTCTAAAAGTGCGCTTTTTAGGTTCCAGAAGTAGGTTTCAAAAAATTTAAAATGGTACAAAATTCCTGAAAAATACTGATTAGATGCAATTGTTAAAAACAAAATTTCACAAGAATCGAAAGAAATTTTATCAGAACCAAATATTAATTTTATAATCAACTTTTCATTTCTAATGCTATACTTGTCCTGTTAGCAAAAGATACTCTTTAATGTGAAAAATGAATTACGCATGTATAATAATTTGCTGCAGAATATCAGGGTGGTTACTCACTGCAAATTCCTTGAATTCTGGGAATTATAAGTGGATTATTGGCTCTGGGAATTATGCATGAATTTTGGTAACATGAAAAAAACTTTAATTTAGGTACATAAACCTAAAATAGGTTCTAACAAGGTTAAATAGGTTCTAAATAAGAACGTCGATGAATGAAAGGGGGATAATCATTTTGTATATAGAAGAATAGGAAGAAAGAAGAAGAAGCCTTTCCCATTTATCATAAATTGATGAAAGAAGAAGAAGCAGTTAAGAAGAAAGAAGAAGAAGCCGTTAAGAAGAAAGAAGAAGAAGCTTAATCATCCATATATAAGAAGAATATAATTCATGTATACTCAAACTTGCCAATTATTTCTCTGTATTTCTTAACTTTCAGAATATAGATCCGCCTTTAAACATATCCTCTTGGCTATGAATGCTTTCTTATTTGAACCAACAACCCATGAACCTTGAGATTAAGATGTCTGTAGTCGTGGAATAAATTGTATAGTTAAATACGTACCCTAAGGGAGGTGTGGCACGTGGCTCTCACAACGTGGGGCTTACATTACCAATCACAAAGGGGTGTGACACATGCAGTTACTTGAAAAAAAAAAAAAACAGGGTTCCAAATTATTGTGATAAAACAAATTCCAGGTTTTCCAGACTATTTTGTGGCTCTTTAACTTGCTAACAACCAAGTGTTATGAGAATCAAGTTTATTTAATCCTGGTGAGGGTAACAAAAATAAACTATAAAATCATTTGTTTATAGAATAGCTCTCATCAAGAAGCTATTTAAGAAAAAGTGGAACTTACTTTTGTTCTCAAATCCTGGTAAGTACAGAAAAGCTTGATGTTTCCCAGACTTTCCAACTCACAAGGAGAGAGCATGGCTTGGGAAATTGAGTTTGGGATGGACTTTGTGTACTGGTATTGATATGCCAAAGTACTATCGTGCACTAGCCAGTCATTTCTGAGATAAAGCGCTTTAACCCTTATCCGGGCAAGCTATTTTTGTAACGTATCCAGGCAAGCAGTGTCTGTCGGACACTGCATTGTTTTAACTGGACCTTGCCCTTCTAATGCGAGATTTTTATGTTTCATCAATGTGGAAACAACCGAGTAACATGATATTTAACCTAATCATCATTGTTATGTCCATAATTCTTGTAATCATCATCATCATCGTAATTGCATGTTGTAATTTTTGCAGAATAGTATATGAAACATGTTTGGCCAGAAGGTAGTGTGAGGAAATTGCTTTATTTGCTCATATATTTTTCAATTTTTCTATTTTATCGGTAATAATATTTTTATGTGATGTCTTATTAAATACTTTACTTTTGATTAAACATTTGTTAATACATATTCAAGTAATATTACAACTTTTGTTTGTACACTGTGTCCAACAGAAACGACTTGTCCATTTACGTAAGTGAACTGGAAACTATATTTTTACTCCTGACCTACTTTATCAAAGTCAAATATTGTGAAATGAGAAAAAAGAGAGAAACAAACAAAGTAAAAAAAATCACGTTTGCAGGAAGTATCTTTTGAAGTATGTGACAAAAAATATAATCAACAGTGTCTGATAGACACTGGTTGCCCGGATAAGGGTTAAAATTTCGAAGTTTTCCATGCACGCTTTATTAGGACAAGATATTGTCTGACTGCCAAGTGGCAGTGTATCAGTTTCATGTGTCAAAGGTTCTGGGTTCGATTGCCCCTACCTTTTTTTTCTCTTTTATTAACTTGAGCAAATATTTATTGCAAAAATTCATTTTCATTTGTTAGTGAATTGTTGAGAAATATTTTCTTTTCAATTCTTATTTGATAATTACCACTCTGGATTGTGAACCAAAAAAATGTAAAGAAAAGCATTGCTTGTATTTTGTTTCTTGAACATTTTCTAAACAAAAAAGGACATTTTTGGTTTTCGCTATTCATAATATTTTGTCGGAAATAACATAGATAAGTTAACATACAAATGTTTGTAAAGTGATGAGAAAATTAAAAGAAACATAAAAAAAGGTGTATTTCCCCCCAAAAAATTTAAATAAAAGTTCATTTCATATTTATTTCAATGAGTTATTAAAATATAATAAAGAGTTGCTCAAGTTAATAAAAAAAAATCATGGGCAAGCAGACTGTAATTGAACCCAGAACTTTTGAAATGTGAAACAGATATGCTACCACCTGCCCACCGAACTACTTCTCAGTGAGACAATATCTTTGTCTAGTTAGCATGGGAAACTTTGAAACTTTAAAGTGTTTTTTCTCAAAAATGTCTGGCTAGTGTGCACTAGTGCCTTGGCATATCAATACCAATAGGGTACCCTATCAGTACACAAAGTCCCATCCAAAAGCTCAATATCCCAAGCCTCTTATCAGTGAAAACCTTGACTTAGGAGACATCAAGGTGTAGATCCTGTATATACGAGGCACATGTAAAAAAAAGGGGCCGATAATTTTTTTACGTGGCGTTGGCAACACTGATGAAGTTGAGCATGCCCTAGTATTCTGTGCTTGCAACAGAGATAGAATCGTCAGAGTGGGGTTGCATACGTGCGAGTAGCAGTAAGGGAAATGGCTCCTGTAATACAAAATCCCACCAAATGTGAAGTGAGATCTGTCATACGATTTCTGAACGCCAAAAGACAAAATGCAGCTGAAGGGAAGGGCATTCAAATGTCCAAATGTCCATGATGATGAGCGTAGCCTAGTGTTCAGACAGATGATCTGGTGGAACGCGTTAACGAGAAAGTGCGTTCCAATCGCCGGTTCACAATATCTGTACTTGCCAGAGTTTCCAGAAGTGTCTGCGAAAACAGTGCATCGAATTGTGACTGACAACCTGAGGTATCACAAACTGTGTGCAAGGTGGGTGGCAAAAATGCTGACAAACGCTCACAAAGAGCAAACTGCTTTTTTTGGCCCGCTGGGGGGAGGATGGGGATGACCTTTTCTCGCACATAGTGACGGGGGATGAAACGTGAATATTGTACGCCACTGGGGAGTCGAAGCAGCAGTCAATGCAGTGACGGCACTCTGGTTCTCCTAAAGCATTTCAACGACAGTGACGTGCTCAAGACATCAGTTCTGGACTGGCTGCACTCTCAGGTGGCAGATTTTTACGCAGAGAGTATACGGAAGCTTGTGCCACACTATCAGAAATGCAGTGATCAGAATGCAACATTTTAAAAGTAGCTTCGCTACAGCTACAACTACATTTACCAAATAGTAGTTCGCTACGCTACTCATGTGCGCTTCTCGCTACTTTTATGCTACTTTTGCATATACAAAAAAAAATTTGTCACCTTGCATTCAAAGGGGCCCCAGGTTTGATACCTGGCGGTGACACTAGTGGTTCGGATCATACATACATACGTTTTACAATATTATAAAATATATTGAGGAAACTAATGCGTAAACTCAAGTATTCTGAACGTATTGCAATTTTAAAATTTCTGAACAAATATTATGACGAATATAATTGTAATTCCAGAAAGTGTATGTGTATCATTCTTGCAACAATAATTTCTTGCTGGTGAGATCCTATAGGTATACTGACAATGATACTGAACTATTGATTGCTGGTGGCACTTTTGCTTTGTCATTGTAGTGGAGAATGGATCGCTCGTTTTTGCACAGCAATTAATGACATTTACCTCTCTCTTACACCATGGATATCCACAGGATTTGTTCCTGGGGTGGCGCAAATGAGGCTTTTTCTTCCAGGGCGGCTGCAAACGAGGCATGTTTCTCCTCAAAATAGCAATGCAGCTCAATAAACGTAGCTGTTAGCCAGAATATATTCATATATGTCAGTTCAGTTATCTGGATATTAGATTTATTCTATATTAACGAAATAAATTACGCAGATATCTATAATCCGGGATAACAAGATATTTATAACCTAGATTATCTGTATTTCCATGTAATAGACTGTCTATATGAACCTCCTGCAAAAGTAAGCATTTTTGCCGATTTTTTTGATGCTGTGGTCACATTCAAAATTTTCCTCAAAATGTAGAGAAGAAATGTAGTTGTAGCGAAGTTTTCGCTACAACTACAGGAATTTTGTAGCTTCGCTACAGCTACAATTTTCAAAATATAGCACTGCTACAGCTACCGCTACAAATTTTGTAGCTAGCTACAGTAGCGACGCTACAAGTAGAGCACTACTTCCGACCACTGCAGAAATGTCTGTAGGTTAATGGTGACTATGTCGAAAAATAGCCAAGGTATGTACTTGTTTATCAATCACAATAAATTTCTTCTCCTATCATTTTCTTGTTTTTTAAAAAATATTGGCCTTTTTTTTTTTTTTACATGCATCTCGTATATTTTAAATAATTTGACAATTGAGTATTCTGTTCTTAAATTAAGTAGAACAGAGGCACTTACGTAGCATCATTGAGTTTCTCCACTTCATAGATGGTGTTCATGCATCCTAGCTCACATTTACATTCATCAGCTTTCATCAGTGTCTCTGGAAACAAAAAAATGCATTCTACAGTTACGATAATGCCAGAAGTAACAGGTATCCACAAAGTCTTTTTACAAATTTGCACCTTTATTACAAACACCCTGTCTCATGTAAGTTCATGGAACTTTGTTGTACATGAAAGTATAAATATCGAAGTTTTAATTGACATTATTCCTGCTTGTTTTAGGTGCCTAACTCAACACTGCTGTGTTGTATGAAAAGGTGGTTCCTGTGAAAAGCTCAGTGTGGTTAATCGGGACAAAACCTGGTACACAAACTCAAGGACATTTCCGGAATAAGCATGGGAAAACTATGCCATCTGATCCTACTACCTGCCAAAGGTATCAGAAGTTTTTGGAGACTGGGTCCATGATTGATTGATTTATTGTTTTAAGTCCACTTTATGCACAGATAGGCTAATCGGGACTGGGCCTACAGTTTAAAGTGCAGTAGCGTGCTGTGACCATTTAAATAGCTGAAGCACTGAATATATAATTTTTAAATAAACAATAGTACATCAAGGGGCAGGCTTGCCTCGATAAAAACAATGCACGCTACTGCTTTGCGTCATTTTAGTTTTTCACCGGCTCAGCAAAAATGCCTCTCGACACTTTAAGTATCCTGGGAATTATGCAAAATTCGAATTGCATTCCGAAGAAGTTCTTCGGTAGTTTACCTTCTATGCACGCCACTGTTAAAGTGGGATCCGAACCACTATGGGCCTCCACCGGGTATCGAAACCCATGACCCCTTGATTACAAGGCAACGACGTTACCACTACTCCGTTGGGGAGGTCCGAGAGATTGGGTCCATGTTGTCAAGATTGTAATGGCCGCCCATGAACATCAAATGAAAACATGGAAGGTGTTCGTGATTTATTTTCATGGAGCCCAAAGAAGTCCATTCGTTCCACTGCCAGAGAACTACAAATGTGCCGGTCCACGCAAGTGCAATTGTTACAAGGAATGCCGTTGAACAATATACCATGACAAAGACAATTTGTAGATTCTCATTCGATGTACATGGGCGGTCACTATCATCTTGATCCAACACAGACTCAGTCTCCATAAATTTCTGGTGCCATTGGCAGATATTGGGATCAGATGGTGTAGTTTTCCAATACTTATTCCAGAAATGCCCTTGAGTTTGTGTATCATGTTTTTAATTTTTTTTTATGAAGCAAGGGGCACACTTGGCTTTCTTTGTGGGGACCATACTTTCATGCAACAGAGCCTGCTACGTCAGTGGGGCACCTGAAAGAAACAACGACAATCTTAATTTAAACTTTCATATACAACAAATACCATGAACTTACATACTACAGGTGTCTGTAATAAAGGTGCGAAGTTGTAAAGAAATTTTGTGGGCACACATAACAGACCTCCATATTGATTTTAACATATATATATATTTTCATTTCATTTGTCAATTACTTCAGCTTCATTATGGGCTTCTGATGGTACTGGGCTGTCGCCTTGTAATTGAGGGATCGACCTGGGAGTACATTGCTCATGGACTAGTTCCAGTCCTAATTCATCTACTTTACTACAAGGTGGATTTAAAATTGAGCTGGACTCCACTGGTGAACGTATCACCTCAGCCTTGATGATGTCACTGTGTTAGTGATAAAATGTTGATAATTTTACAACTACAATGTTTGGATACAAACAAGAATTGTAAGGTAGAAATTTGCACCTAAAGTACAGGTTCAACCAGAACTTGAACCTGGGTCTCTGGCACATCATACCATTCTTCCATCAACTGAGCTGCCAGTCAAGCAATGGGACGGTATGTGAAACCTGGTTGAGATGAGGTGACCAGAATATTAAAACAACAAAACGGGACATTTGTCATGTTCTGAAGAACACAGGGCAGAAAAATGTATACATTTCAATATAAAAACTGTTTCATCATAAATAGTTGTTTGAAAATTAAATAAATACTGTGCAAATAACTTACATAATATGGTGATGTGCACTGCACTCCAATGAAGCAGTGCTTTAGAAATAGAAGCATTCATTGATATTTTGCCAATGAATGGACGGATCTTCAGAACAGCTTTCTTTTCAAATAACATTTTGTAAAAGTTTACACACGTGTGATTAAAGTTCACCTTATTAATCAACAAAGCTTTCAAAGTTTGTACTGAAAGAGCATTCGTACATTCATGTACGAAAACACTCGTTCAGTGGGGGCATTAGCTCCAGGTAAACAGAGAAGAAACTCCAATATTTTAAGAAAATTGGAAAATGGTACAACGTTGGAATTGAAATAATTTCTACCCAACAATGCCATAGTTCATAGTAATATAGAGAAGTTGTATTGTAGTAATTCAATGCTGGTAAGTTATTGTCACAAAAAAGGGACATTATGGCATTGCATTTTACTTTAAAAAATATTGGGACAGACCCAGAAAAAGGGACTGTCCCAGTTAATACGGGATGTAGGGTCACCTTACTTAGCGAGTACATATTTTTGCTTAAATTTCTGTGTAGTATCTCTCTTGTATGTGACATATTATGAGGTAAATGAAAAAATGTGTAATTCCTCCAGTTTGTCTTCGTGATGTTGAACTGTTTGAAGTAACAAAAGTCACACAAATGACAAACAGCATGTGCTGCTGCCTTCATTGCATAGAATGCAACTTCTATGCCCTAGGATATGACACAATCATCAGAGCTATGGCTGAACAAGACTGCAGAAGGTTTTTGCCCAGTGGCCACTGAGCATGTTGAGTGGACAACTCATATCATTAGCTGTTGATCTACTAGTGATTGAACTGTAATAGTGGCAATTATTTATTTACAATTGTCCTCCTCCGTGGCCATGCAGTCTAAGGTGCTGTGCTTTGGGCAGTCCGCCTGGGTTCTTGGCCTGTGTATAGGACCGGTGGCAACCTACCATCGTGGGGAAATTGGGGAGCTACGAGTGAGTAGCGTAACCCGGTCTCAGAAATCTCTTATAATGGCTGTGGGATTCGACGTGCTGACCCCACGTCATCCCATTACATCTTGAAGATCTCCACACCTCTAGGTAGGATTGTGGGAGACTGGCAGTCGGGAGATAGGCAAGGTCCTTAAGGGCTGTGGAGCCATGGGGTTATTTATTTACAATGGACACTATGTAGATAATATAATATATAATGAGGGCCAGTGCCTACCTACGACTGCTGGTCTCACTCCAACCAGAGGTGAAATTATCCAACCAGTTATGGGTGGTCAGCACTACAAAACTCAAGTCGTTACCATGACCAGGTTACGCTACTCATTTGTAGCTACCTCATGATGGTAGGTGGCTACCGGTCCCATACACAGGTCGAAATCTCTGGAGAAAAACTGTTACTCTTTTCCCAGGTGACTTGAACCAGGATATCACTGACAACCAACCAAGATTATGAGCCTTTCAAGATATCTGTTGAGTTAGTTGCCAACTTCAACGTCAGGTATCCAGCTTTTCGACTTTCACCAGCAGAACGATGTCACATAGTGCAATGCATCTTCTGGACCAACAGATATGTCGCCTCTCTTCCCCAGACCCTTCTAACCTCATTGTTTTAAAATTTTTCATTAAAATTCCGATCAACGGGAAACGTCTCAAATTCGTTTATTTTGTTATTTTTCACATTCGTACTTACCTATTATGCATTGCAAAATATTCTTTAAGGTGGGATTTCGCTTAATTTCAGTTTTGCACATATCAAGAAATTATTGTTCGTTCCTATTTTGCTTGCGTTACACACAATATGGCGGGCAAATCTTGACTAGCATAGTCTATGATCAGTGGGTATGCAGTGTTTCCAACCTTCTTAACCGAAAAATGCCCCACAAACCATTCACGCATAGCTCCACAAACCATTCCCAATAGGGTTAGGTTAGGTTCAGTTAGGTTAGGCAAACATAGTTAAAAATTTGGGTTGTAGTACTATCAGGAATGTGTATTTTGTTTCTTCATCTTCTTGCTAAACAACAGCGTGGTTGGAAACACTGACCGGGGGTTACGTCATAGAAACGCACGCGAAATCCGGTTTATGTAGTGGAAGGAAATAGAGGCAACAGCTTCTGTGCATCGGAGAGACATTAATCTAGAAAAATAAATGATTTACTGGCCAAATAAATTGAATGGTGGGAGAAAACACTTCCACGACCTTTCAAAAGTCTACAGAAACTCAGATCCGTAAGTACTTTCTCTTGTAAAATTGAAGAAATAAGTTTTCCGGAGATCGGAATTTTACCATTGTCAATATACTTTAGTTATCAATTAGATATCTGGACTGCAAGTTTTACTTTGATATTCTTTCTAATATCTAGTATTATAAAAGTGAAAATTTATTACAGAAATTACAAGGAACTATAATTTTGCACAAAGCTGAGAATCACAAGAACAGAATGTAGAAGTGGAAGTGAACTGCTTGTTCATTTTGCAACTTTTTCTCTTTCAGACTCCAAATGCACGTAAATTCCAGACGATCTGCAAAATTCCATGGCATTTCCCTGTTTTCCAGTCACGTAGCAACCCTGGGTATGCGATTTGTTTACAGGTAGGAACTATTTGGAGTTGTCCTGTGCTACAAAAATAGTCCTGTGACATGCATTACTATATCTCAATCCTTCCTGTATGTAAGATTGCTTGCACTGTAGAATTATTCCTCTTGTAGTTTATGGTTGTTACAAGCATTTAAATAAGTTTCTTTTAATGTAATATTTCAAATTCAGAGAATGCATTTATTTGTAGTTCGATGAATGTTACACTTATAACAGGATACGTTTACCAAAAACAAAAAGCAAATCAACAGTGATTCTTGTTGATGTCTGCTGAGTGTGTTCAAAACCTTGCATCAAAGAAAAATGTTAAATGCTTGTAGAAACTACGAGAAGAATATATCTCAATGGTAATGTGATTCCTGTCCAAAACATTTGATGGAAAACAGGAAGCATTAGTATTCTAAAACCAGACATCAAAACAGGATCTTCACAATTATACCAATTAACATATTCCACACTGTATCAAGAAATTAGAACCGAACAATTCTGTGGTGAAATGTGTGCAAGAAAAATCAGTAGCAGCCATGGGTGCCAAAACTACTTTTTCTGGACAAGGCTCAGCATTAAAAAGTCATAGTTTTGGGCAAAAACTGCAAAAAATGTATGAGATTATGGGTTCTACTGTAATCTCACAGCACTGAGAAGAAAATCACTGATTTATTACGATGACTTAGATGTAAATCTAAATATCAGATCTATTCCTTTTGTTTTATTGCAACTTCAACTACGAATGTAATTTTAACATTGTTCGATTTCGATTTACTTCTGTTAACACATCTGCGAAGTTTTAGTGATTACTTAAGATTTTGATCAATATAGGCTTTCGTAGTTAGGTTAGGCAGGCCAGGTTTGGTTTTCTTAACAAAAGTCTCTATTCTACTAAGTTCCTACATTAATTTCCACTAGTCTAAGATACAGTTGCTTGTCAACGGAAAATATATTGCCGATGGGAAGCACGCATGCTTGCGCAAGGTAATTTTGAAGTTGTTTTTTTCAACATAAATAACTTTTTTGAAATCCAAACAGTGCTCATTACTTCAAGGTAGGTTCAAATTTCGTGTGACAATGATTGCCAAAATTGTACGAAAATTAGTTTTCCTGCTAGAAGAATTTGAAAAAATAAAAAACAATCTGAACCGTTACCTAAAAATCTTAGTGATGAAAAGTGGGTAAAAATTTACTATTCCACAAACACATGTAACTTCTTCGTTTCGTCACTTTTAACATTCGTACGTACCTATGTTTTCGGAAAACAATGGCGTGGTTGGAAACCCTGCAATCGACAAACCAGAAGCACGACGTGCGATAATCTACGGAGGTGTACGCGCCAAAGGTTATTGTGCGTCGGAGAATTAATTTTCAACAAAAATAATGAATTTCCGCTATGATACATTCCCACATGACAGAAAACACCTTCCAGATGTTAGACAATGCTACAGGAACTTGTTACCGTAAGTAGTTTCTTGTGTAAAAATAAAGAAATCTGTTTGTGGAATAGTAAATTAGTACAGAAAAGTGAAATCTGTATGTTAATTAAAGGACAGAGTATGACAAATAAATGAAAAGTCAAGGGAAACAACTGAATAAAACTGATATTAGACTCCAGACGTATACATAACAACACTGTATTAATAGTAGACCTTAGAATATTAGAAAACTTGAAAAACACCATATATTTTGTAAAAAAAAATTTAAAAAATGCTTTCTCATGTGTATGTCGAACATAGTTCTGCATAATAGAATCATAGAACTATCTTGACACTCCTCGAAAATTGATATCCCGCTTTTCCGACTCAAATTCATCCCTTAGCTTCCGAAATTCGTGTACGAAATTGTATTGTTTCACCGTCTGAATCGCACCTGGACCTTTGATCTCTCGTATTATATCAATTGCTCTCGAAGGTGTTAAATTGTCATCAAAATGAAGGAGTAAACACACAACTATAAGACAGCTTCTTCCTAGGCACCGATAACAGTGAATTAGTAATCTATTCCCGTTCTGTAATGCTTCTCTAATACAGTCGATTACATTCATTAGTTCACTTATTTCAGGCGCTCCACCAACATCAACTGGATAATGATGAAGCACAAATCCTGCATTTAAATACATATTCAGCAAAGTTGGAACACGATATTTGTTCAATTCACCTCTGTTACACAAACAAAATATATTGGATATTCCGATTTCTTTAAGTTTTTTCATGTCCATGCTCAAATTCCTTCTGGTATCCTTAAATCTACAGCCTGGAAGTTCTGATACGGCAACCGACATGGGATATCCTATAACTGATAAGTTCACCCAGGATATATCCAATGGATCCGTGTAAAGCTCTTCATTACCAAATTCTTCTTCAGACGAGTCGAGGTCAAACATTTTTAAAAAATATAAATACGTTGAAACAACAAATTTCGAAAAACTATTCCACAAAAATATACGCCCACTTTTAAACTTGACGTAGCGTTTGTATCACTTTTACGAATTGTCCACTATCGGAATACAAAAGCTGCACACAAAAAAAATAACTATGATATAGATTTTGTTTCTGGATATTATAAGGCACATTGAATACCTGATAATGCGTTAACAAATAAAAAAATAAGCATGCCCGTTTTATAATTCATGTGGAGGAATTTGTACTATTTTTTTTTTTTTGCGATGCCACTTTACTACAGGACGAATCGCGGAATTACAATTTGTAATAGGTAATAGGTGTCAGATATTTCATACAGCGTTCTGCACTAACAGCTTCCCAGACACTGTGAAAATTTTAAATCCTACAAACACAAACTATTTATCCACGAATAGATTGTTCTCACATTTCTGGGATAAAAGCTGACATGTGCAAGATATGCTCGACTCTTATAGTAAAGTAAACTTCGAGAATTAATGGTGATCCCAAAAAACTGAGAAGTTTTTTTCCTCAAGTCAGAGTCTCTTTTTGGGTCCTCCCCGGTGGCGCAGTGGTAGCGTCGTCACCTTGTAATCCAGGGTTCGATACCCGGTGGAGGCACAAGTGGTTTCTATCCCACTGTAGTTCCAGTCCCGATTAGCCTTACTGTGCATAAAATGGACTTAAAGAAAACGACAACAGAGGCTCTGTCCGAAAGGCACAGTCACAGACACTTCTCGATTGTAACGGCCCTATCGGAAGTAAATGAAATCCAGAAGTGTCCGCGACTGTACAAGAAACACACTTGAAGGCTTGAAGTACGGGCTTATAGCACAGCTTATAGGATGCGAACCACTTCCCTGCAGTTCGTCTTCTGACCGTTCAGACGTCTTCGCGAAATTCCGTCGTTCTTATGATTCGATCTCTTAGCATAAATGCACTGCAATATTTCGGACCTTGACCAAAAAGGTATTACTTATGCTAAGAGAACTAAACCCAACAAGCCTAACCTAACAACGAAGGCATTTCACGCCAACGTCAGAAGGTAATGGGTGGGGAAGTTGTTTGAGGCTTGTGTGATAAGTGAGTGTGATATACGCTTCAATTCAAGTACGGTCTTGCACCTATCGGACAAGGCCAGAATCGAGACGGGAAATTTCTCTTTATATTCGTAATTAAAAGTATCCGATATGCCATCTGGTGAGATTTTCAGGAACCACTCCACGTAGGACACCTCGCTGCGCTTCGCCGTGTTGAAGCCATTCAAAGCATGGGGAACATGCGAAAAAGTAGCGTATACTGTTCAGTTTTTTGCTCTAAATGGTTTTGTGGTTCAGGACAAGTGAAAAGCTTACATGTGTTTTCCACCCCGTGGAATCAACAAAATGAAATGTTTAAATAAATCAGGGAAAACAGAACTGATTGACAAGATTAGCATAACTAAAATGCGGCAAGGAAATTACGAAGAATGTACGAGTCTGTTCATTATTTTTTCCGAAATAATCTTTCGGAAATATGATTTTATTGCCATGAAAGTAAGTTTTAAATTGTTCTTTATGAATATAACATTTTTTTTCGAGAACAATGTATTATGTATGTAATTTGGAACAGGTGCAAGTCGATTAAGTGCAAAGATGAAAATAGTTTGAGAATTAATTAATGTCCGTAATCATAAAGATAAGTCAGAAAAACATAATTGACATGCTAATGTTGCTGTTTCATTCAGTATGTCAATTTTCAGTGAAGACTGAAAATAGCCTCAATGAAATTGTTGTTATTGTTATTATTATTATCATCATTATCCGGTGTTGTTATTAAAGCAGCCTGTCTCTTTGGGAAAAAAACTGCAACAGCATGTTTTCATTTATTTCCTCCCAAGCTTTTCAATACAGGTGAATTGCTTTATTTTCAAATCATTTCTGAGAGCCCCAGTTAGGCAGTTACAACCGAGGTGCAGTGCAGATGAAACAGCACCGCTTTGAAAAACCAGTGTGTATACATTAGTTTCGTGTGCGTTTCGCGTGTTATTTTTATTATCATAATTAAATGCTTCGCTCTCAGCACAGCTTCACCTTCGTTATAGTTCCTGGAATTCACATCGCATTCGCAATATTTAAATACAACGCGTAATTTAAACGTTTCTTTCATACCAGCAATGACAACACGCTGCTATTAGTACTACAACTGAATGTAAACAAAGTTCTATCCTACGTAGAGCGGCCATATTGGAAGCGACACTAGCGCTCAGGTGGTAATTTTAATCGCGATTAGCGACCACAAGGGAAAAACCTTGGACGAAAAGTCCCCGCGCAGATTTCCCTTCTTCCGTTCATCTCGGCCCATAAGGAAGCATGGTCCACTCTCCCCCTCCCCTCCGCGCGGGAGTACGGTGCACAGGAGTCGCGGGTCTGCCTGCACAGGTTTCTTTGCTTGTGGTTCCACTTATAAGATTACGGTATTGCCATTTACTTTTAGCCAAAATACAAACCTTTCGTGTGATATTTAGGAATATTCATTCAGTAATGCATTCAATATTAAAAGCATGTTTACCCGTAGCTTTGTGGCATTTCTATGTCGGTTGTAGAGAATGGTAAGGTTAAATAAAATAGCATTCAGAAACAACTACACTTGATCTCTCCTTAATCTGCCATAATTGAATATTAAGTTATCTTAGTTAATTCTATTGATCTTGTATCAAGCAATTAAATCACTTACCTTGCAATCTAGCCAAGCATATCAGTCCTGATAGGTTGCACACCTTGTAGTTACCTGAAAGTGACAGAGAACATTCAACTATACGAAATAATATAACGAGGAAAAAGTAATAAGAAGACTAAACCAACAAGACATACTTGGTTAATAAGGAATCTTACGCTACTTAACGAAATTGAGGGATGGTGTGCGTTTACTGCAACTAGTGTTGCTCACGGGACGGGACATGTCCCGTCTCGTCTCGAATGTCTCGAAAAAATAAAAGCAAAATTTTTAATCAGTTGCAAATACTTGTTTGCTTGGAATAAAGTATTTCAATTAGAAACGTTGAATAGCGTGTATTAAGTCAAAAGAAGACTATACTAGAGAGAGTAATGAATGAATTGAATACCTAAACTTATTTTCAATACTCTTTCGAAACACAGCGTTACTCCCCATTTTTTTAAAAAAAATATTCCAGGTTAATAACTTTGTTACGATAGTACTCCAGATACTAATACAATTCTGAATAACATGAAGTAAAAGGGCAGGTACAGAAGGTGGAAGGAGGGGCCAAAAGATCTTGGAATGTCTGCGTCCGAGGTTTATCTTGTAAAAATAGTCTCAGCTCTATAATTTGGAAAGATAAACGGACCGACGGATATGGTTTATTTTTATTATTTAATTTTTACATCAAAGGGTGTATAGAAGTGATTGTTATTAGGAAGGAGGAAAAGCATTGTAGGAAACATGGCAGTACAAATTGATAAGGAGTTGTTGGGAAAGTTATTAAGGACTCCAAGATATAAGCAAGACTAAGAGAAGGAGATAATTAGGGACAAATAATCTTGCATTATTCCACTCCGAACAGCTGAGAGCTAAAGAGGAGAAAATGCGGGAAATATGGAAATAAGTAATTTGGTGATTTTAGTGTTTACAGGGAACCACGACAAGATTTTACCACATTATTATTTTCACGGGTTGCGAAATTATTAGAATGTTATGGAAAATTCGGATATGTCTTTGTTGAGAAAATTCTTGTTGTTACCCTCAGGCATTCTGCAGGTGGTTGGATTCGATTTTTTACGTCCGTTTGAAGATTATTTCCAATGTTTTTTTTTATTTCTTTATTTCTTATTTAAGGAGAATACTATTCCTTGGATTGTAATAACGAAATACTGAGGCTGATATAGAATAGATTTCAAATGAAGGAAGTGCACTAAGTTGTGTATAATCGTCGTAGAAGGAAACTTTGTTCTATGAGGGGATTCCCCGATGGTACGGTGGTAGCATCGTCGCCTTGTAATCAAGGGGTCACGGGTTCGATACCCGGTGAAGGCACATTGTGATTTGAACCCCACTTTAAACTGTGGGTCCAGACCCGATTAGCCTTTCTGTAAATCAGATGAAGGAATGTTGTAGCTGTTCTTTTTATTCTGTAAATTTAGCCTTCAAGTTTATGAGCAAAATGCATGTAGTATCTACTGTCTACATTTTCACTCGTTATTAAACACATTTCACAAAGTAGTTTTATCGAACTTCAGAGGGAAGCTGACAGCAATGTCAGGGTGGCGGGAGCTTGTTTACGACCAGGGTGTATTCCGAGACTATTTTTCGCCGTTCCCCACTGACAAAGGTTTCGCTTTGAATAATGGACAGCGTTGCTTCAGGGGGCAAACACCAAACATAGGGCGAGGTTGACCTGCAGTAGCGGGTACGTGCCATAAATCCAGGCCTAAAGTAGGAATGAAAGTTGATGCAAGGGAGGGGCAATAAAAATTCTGTAATTTGGTTTGCTTGCTGACAGGAAGTTTTGCAGGAAAAGCTGAAAAGGAAAACGGCAGACTTTGAATGAAAGAGGGACAGTGAACACAAGTTTGTATTATTCGCCGACACACAACCTTCCATTTCGAAGGTGAGGCTATCAGCAGCGAAGTTATTAGAGGGCTGGAAGCAGTGACGACGCCAGAGGGGGCAGGGGGACGCCCCATGTCAGACACTTCGCCCCCCCCCACCCGGACCCCCCAACTGAAGTTAATTAAATATCGAATAATAAGAGAGTTCATTTATAAGAGTATGACGATTTTCACCTTTTCAAAGTGGTGTATTCTGCATGATATCACTTTCCTGCTTATAATACCAACTTGATTAACAAATATTAATTTTCTTCGTCCAAGATTCGAGCGCCGACCTGGGCATAGGTGATTTCTCATTCATTTATGTCCTGTAATAGCCGAGATTAACCTAAGTTTTAACCAGTCTTAAGAACTGGGAAAAAGTGTTGAATGTGGATGATTTTAAAACATCACGAATATTTTTAGGACCACAAGACATCATCTGTAGTACGGGCAAATTATTCTAATCGTGGTCGTTAGTGACAACGCTAATTATTAAAAGACATTCAAAGTTGATTCAAGATTTGGTTGGTTGGTTGATTTGGCGTTTGAAGTCCACTTTATGCACAGTAAGGCTAATCGGGACTGGACTTATAGTTTAAAGTGCCTCCACTGGGTATCGAACCCAGGACAAAAGGTGATCGAAGAAAACCCGACACTACATGTCAGTTGTTGTGGATTCATCGCGGTTTCTTACTATTCAGGGACTTGAATTTCGAGATGATGAGTCTGAGGCAAACCTTAACAAAGGGGTTTTCTTCGACTCTTGAAGCTAATGAGGGGATATTGTTTTGAAATGTATTGAACGTGAACCTTAAAATGCAAATTACACTTAAAATTCGATTCAAAACATTTCGCGGGCAGGTAAAAGAACGCTTATTAGGATTTGCCACTCTTCCATCATTAGATGCAGGTTCGCTCTTTCTCGTACATATCAAAATCGAAGAACTTCTTCCCACGAACTTCATAGATGCCTGTAATTGGGTAGCACAGACATACGTTGGAGTGGTAGAGTAAGAGTAAGTATTGCCAGGGTCAGAATATTTCTTGAATTATGAGATAACTGTAACCTTTGTCTGATTTTTTATCCTGTGATAACATTTCCCTGAAAGGTGAAACACAAATTTTGCCCAAAACTCTTCAGCGTTACGAAGATGGTTGTCCTTAAAATCTTTGAAAAGGCTTGCTCGAAACAGGATGCTGGATGCAAACTGCCTCATTTGGCTGTTCTTGCCATTGAGAAGAAATGTCAAGTCCTGGACGTACCAGAGGTGCGCAATGTGTTCTCCAAAGCACATAGACCAGAATTCTCCCACAGGAGAATTGCACTTCACTAAGTGCCTCACATTGTTTCTAATACTTAAGAAGATTCATTTCTTCCAACGTCACGTTTATTTTGCAAGAAAATTAAACTCTTAGAAGCATTATTTTCATCATTTATATTATTATCTTATAACTTAAATATTTATATCAATAGTTTCATCTCAAGAAAGACGATGAATTATAAAATTATGAATGTCTTTCAATACTGAAATAGGCCACTAGAGACAACGCAACTTACAAATAAAAAAGAATTAATGTCTTTATTAAAACGAATCAGTTAGTTTATTCTAATATTCTTAAGGTTGATTTTTTTTTTGGGTCCACTTGATTCGCAAATAGGCTAAATCGCGAACCGACCTACAGTTTAAAGTGCGATCCGATCCACTTTGTGCCTCCATTGAGTATCGACGAGAGGACCCTTCATTACAAGACCTCGACGTTATTACTACGCCATCGGGGAGGCACCCAATTTACACAAATATGTTGATTCCAATAAAACGTTATATGCATAATCTGATAATGATGCACTTTGGTTGCATCTAAACATATTTTTTTCAGCTATAGCATGTCTAAAAGAATCATTGAAGTTGGGATTTTTATAACTTCAGGAGGCACGGCTCTGTAAACGTGCGATATAAAATTAATGCAGGTTTGCCTTCCATACGTGGTGGTTTTGTCACATTTCTTCGCTTCGTAAAACATACACTTTTGCAGGAAAGGCTTCTTGCATCTGCTGGGGCCTTGCTCTAGCTAAACAAAAAATATATTTGTTTAGCATAATCGAGGGTTACATATTCGTGCCGAACTTACTAGAAAACAAGGGTTCTATTGGGATCATACTGCTTTGAATGACAGTATCAATAAAGTTTTATGTACGCTACTACTTATAATAATGAGCATAAAATATTAATCAGGAACTTTATTTTTCGTCAACTGGATGTAACATATTTTTTTGTTATTCAGCAAATATTCAATTCATCACCTTTTTTGACTTTAATTTTCTTGCCAGGACAGCTGTTTTTATGCAGATTTTGACGATCTTACCTACACGTAAGCTAGATATTAGCTAATATTTGTGCTGTTATATTACTATTCTTCTACCATCTTTGTAACATGTCATGCAATAATAATAATAGAATTGATTAATTTACATATTCAAGTGAATAGACCTATGAATTATATTAATGCATTAATTTAAACATTTGCTTAATTGTTGTCGTTAATGTTATTATTATAATTTTTTCTGAAACACTTGGCTCAGACACCCTCCCCCGACATATATTTCTAGATGCGTGCCTGCCGAAGGATACCGGACTTAGAGGCTAAAGGGAAAACAAAGAAGTATGTGCGTCATAAGCTGAGCATAAGAAACAGCACAATACCACAAAGAAACACTTGTTGAAACTTATGTCATAGAAGATGTTTAACAATATTAAGAACAATAAATGCTTTCTATTTGTAATATACTAAATATTTAAATTTTAAATAGTCTTTTGTGTTCGTACTACACATTTAAAAACTTTTTTGTTGCTCCCGAGCGCCAAGCTTAGAATTTAAAGAAAAAATGTACATTTTCATAGTGCACGGAAGTTCGACATTCAGAAAGAAAGAAGGTCTATTGGAAAACATTTCAAGACTTCCAAAAGGTATAGCAGTAATGAAAAAGAGCACTCACTTATACCGTGTTTGTTACAACCTGTCCGGCTTCCCGCGGTAGCTGATCGCTGGCTTTTCTAGCATAAACCAAGCGGTGTTGCTGCTGAAGACCGCCTGAACTCCGTGCTGGGGAAAGCCAAACCCAGGCAGCAAATTAAAATACGCAACGTGGCAACAACGTCTACGTAAGCTCCTCTCTTCTGGCTTCCATTCGCTCCTCGCTGCCCAGCAGACGACTTTTTTCTCGTTTCTCATTGGCACCAAAACTGTCGAGCGATGTCCTCATGATTAACGAACCTTATTTATTCTCACCACGCAATGGGTAAAATATTTGGAGCATTATCCCAGTTTCCGGAAAAATATTTCGTGTTTCTGCTACTTTTGACTTTTGTTGGCATGATATTCCGGATCACTTTTACGAGACGAGACAGAACCCTTCGAGACGGGACACGAGACGGGACAAACGAATATTTTCGAGACGAGACACGAGACGAGACAGCATTTTCACGAGACGGGACGGGACAGACCAAAGTCTCGTCTCGTCTCGTCTCGTGGGCAACACTAACTGCAACACACCAAGGGGAGGCTCAGGGTAAAATTTTCATCCAGGCGAGGTAAGAATTTTGGCGCGCACCCTCCTCAAATTTCGTCCTGACATCAACGATCTCTCCACCCTTCAATAAAAAAAATATGACCATGCCATACATTTACGGTTTTAACGAGAATAAATAGCCTTATATTTAAATGTAGGAATGTATTAATCCGAAAATAATGATATCAAAATGAAATTAGCCGACCTCCGTGGCGGAGTGGTTAGACAGCGCGCTACGACACCAGGGGTCCCGGGTTCGAATCCAGGCTTGGACATAGGTGTTCCTTGTGAGTGTCCCTTCATCACTTTCATCACATCGTCACTCATCATCATCCTCGCGATCAGCCAAAAATGGAAGAAACGTGATGCTAAATAAAATAATCAAATCAAAGTAACATGATTTCTTAGCTTAAATTACTACATGATTTTGCAATATACTTATTATGTTATGCAGCAGCAGAGGCGTCTCGTGAACGCATGCGGTGCATGCTGCGCATGCGTCAATTGTGGGAAAAAGGACAGCTTGTTCTGCGACGACATTCATGAGCATTTCTACATTCTAATTTCTTCATATAGAAGAAGTATTTATTTTACACAAGAGCGCTGAACTAAGCTTATATTACATTTCTTGGATCTGAAGTGACGCATGCGTCAATTGTGGGAAAATAATTATTACTTTCTTTCACTTCAGATCCAAGAAATGTAATATAAGCTTAGTTCAGCGCTCTCGTGTAAAGTAAATATTTCTCCTATATGAAGAAATTAGAATGTAGAAATGCTCATGAATGTCGTCGCAGAGCAAGCTTTCGTTTTTCCCACAATTGACGCATGCGCAGCATTCACCGCATGCGTTCACGAGACGCCTCTGTGCAGCAGTAACTTCAGTTAATTTTTGTATGTGCAGATCAAACTGTGAAAACAGAGCCAAAGCAACGTTTATATAACTAGAAAGGTTTTGGCGATAATTGGGGAACGACCCCGATGGGTCCGGTTGTCCCTGAATACTGTACCGATAGTTGTCAAAGATGGGCGCACATGATCGGCAGTTAGGGCCTCCCCCACCCAGCTTTTTTCATTCGTTCTCTCGTCACCTTTACTGGTACGAGAATGATCGTCAGTGTCAAGGTTTAGTTGCTGTTGGTTCAGTCCCGATTAGCCTTTCTGTGCACAAAGTGAACTAAGAAAAACGAGAGTGCTTCTAGCGTATTTTTGTTATTGCTTCTCGAAATTCTAATTGGGTTGCCCGGCGCCTAAGATTGATTGATTTAGTTAATTTTACTACCGAAAGTGGCGATTATAAAATTTCCCTTGCCAATCCCGTCCCGCACACCGCAGTCAACATGGTTCTAATGTCTCTGGTAAAAATCGTCTCTCGTTATTTTGTCTGACATGGCAGCTAAATGCTGTCACTTACAGCCAGCTTGTAAAGCACAGAAAAAATATTATTTATAATAAAATATTGCTACAGTTTCACCATCCGAATGAGGTTAACTTTTTCCAGATACCATGGTGGGCAAGTGTACCTCCTGCCTCCCCCTTGCGGGTGCCATGGTTTAAACGTTGGTATAGAGGGGGCGGTAGTGGAGAGAAGAGGGGAGAGGAAGGGTGAAGAGATGGAGAGAGAGAGAGAGAGAGAGGAGTAGAGAAAGAGGAAGAAATACAGGGTTGCTAAAGGTCCAGGAATTTTAAATAAATTCAATTCCGGTCCAGGAGAGAAAATCAGTAAGTGTAAGTGGGTTCTGGACTGTAAGGAATCTTTTCATATGTGAAGTATTTAAATTCGGTCCAGGAACCTTTTTCCCGGATGAATTTAAATTCGGTCCATGGACCTTTTTTCGGATCAACTTAAATACGGTCCAGGAACCTTTTTTCCGGTTCAATTTAAATACGATCCAGGAACGTTTCTTTGGATAAAACAATACGCAACTTGTACAAAATTTAAAGTGTGCGAAAGAAAAGGTTCCAGTCCTGCAGCGGAACTCAATAGAACCGATTAGATTTCATGGCCTCCTGTTCCTGGACCTTGAACAACCCTGAAGCAGTGTTGCCACAATATGAGGGCACAATTTCCCTTTCCAATGTGCAAAATTTCCCTTTTTGGACCAATTTTTCCCTTCACCTAAGCAAATCATGCAATATTAAAATAATGAGTATTATTAGTGATAGTAGCAGTAGCTGCAATTATTATTTTTATTAGTGGTGATGGTGGAAGCAGTAGTAGTAGTATTTCCATTGGTCCATGTCCGTGTGAATAAAGAATGTTAAATTTTTCACATATATATGTCACTTTCATTGCTTCCTGACCAGTGTTGCCACATTAAGGGAAATTTCCCTTTTGCAGGGAAATTCGGATCGAAATTTGAGCCAAAAGGGGAAAAGGGAATTTCGATGAAAAATACCACAATTGCAGGGAAATTTTAAGGTCATCTGACTACATTATTACAATTTATGTTAATTTCGATTTTCATATCCACATTTTTTTTATTTATTTATTTTGCTATTCCTACTTGTTTCTGCTCCATTAAATTTATTGTACGTTGCTTTTATGCATCTTTGGATAAATAGTAACGATGAGGATTAACTATTATATTGGATTCCTGACCAGGATTCAAACTTGGCACATATGGCCAGGAAGTGATGAAACTGAAATATGAATTTTTTTTAAAATATTTTTTATGCAAAAGAATAACGAATTGAACGGAATACTTTACGACGTACTACTACTGCTTCCACCACCACCACTAATAATGCTTTTAGTACCATTACTACTAATTATTATTATTATTATTATTATTATTATTATATAATTTGCTTAGGTGAAGGGAAAAATTGGTCCAAAAAGGGAAATTTTGCCCCTTGGAAAGGGAAATTGTGCCCTCATATTGTGGCAACACTGTTCCTGACCAGATGTCCCAGGTTTGGATCCTGGTAAGGAATACATTTAGTTGTTAATACTCATGGTTACTATTATCCGAAAGTGCAGAAAAGCGATGTACTTAACAGAAATATAAATAGATTAAGGCTATATTCAAGGGAGTAGAAAAACGAAACAGAAAAAATGAAAATGTGAATATGAAACTGGAACTTAACATATACTGTAATAATGTAGTGAGATGTCTTAAAATTTCCCTGAAATTGTGGTATATTTCATCGAAATTCCCGTTTCCCTTACGGCTAAAATTTCGGTCCGAATTTCCCTGCAAAAGAGAAATTTCCCTTCATGTGGCAACACTGCCCTGAAGAAAAGAGAGCACAGAATACTTACCCGCCGTGATATTGTAGAAGAAAGGCACACAGTGGCACTGCTTCCGTGCGATGTGCATCCGACATTCTCTTCTGCAGCCAGAGTAGGAATATTTGTCGTCCCCTTCCACCCTCTTCTCGTCGTCGAACACGCATCGACGCTGCCTGATCGTCAACTGTCGAGCGTCTTCCGTCGTGTACGTTGTTTTGGCGGCGAACGACACTTTGGCTATCTGCCGCCTCCACACGTGCTGCGGTTTCATATCCACCCCGGGTAGGACGTCGTAGCTGTGGATGTACACCTGGAAATCAAGATCAGAGACTTCAGTCAGTGCGGACCTATTTCTTTTCTTATTATTTTTCGGTGTTATTAGCCCCAAATTTCGAGTTTTCAAAAGCGAAGTTCTAGCATTAAACTTAAGCCCGCATCACACGGAACTGGATATCCAGTAGGTATCATATAGGTATGTTAGTTTTTGCCTCACACGATACTTATCAATGTACTTGTTGATAGACTTTTGTTCCCATACGAGGGAAGTTGTAATGGCGACCGCGTGAGATGTAAACAATGTATCACTTCACATTTTTAAAAGCCGATAACAATTCAACCGAGAGGAATAACGTTTCGTATAAAACGTTATTAGGTACAAAACAATGGCGCTGCTTAATACGTATTTTACAACATTTACTGTACCCGTATGGAAGAATATTTTAGTTGTTTCAAATGTAAACACCGTGCACTCAGCATAGATGATGTAACTCAACGCGCCTTTCATGCTGTATACGTTATACATTGCTGGAGTAACACTCGGAAACCACAGACAAAAACGCTCTTTTGCACACTCACAGATTATCTTCACATGGCGAACCTTTGCTCTGATTGGCTGTTCCACAGAATCCAGTCGAGGAAAGCAAGTAGCAATTAGAATATGTCCTATTCCTCCAAAGCAGTCAGCCAGGCGGCCATGATTGCTACCTAGAAAGTTAGTTCAGCGCCAACTAGGGCATTCCTACTAGAAATCCAGTTCCGTGTGATAGGGGCTTAATAATGATTAATTCTTTGCCCTTTGAACGCACAACAGAACTTAAGTTGAATGGGCGTTGCCAGAAATTTTTGTAAGTCCGTTGAGAAACTTTAGTAAAAAGAATAGTAACAATACAGAAACTCAATCTCTATATACGTATGTATGAAAATGGATGTATGTGTATATATATATATATATATATATATATATATATATATATATATGTGTGTGTGTTTGTTCCGGCATAACTCTCGAACGCCTGGAGCAATTTCAAACAAACTTGGTACACGTATGACTTACAATCTGGAAAGAAATGATGTTGGGGTAAGACACCCCTGGCACAGCTAGAGGTGGGGGTGGGAAGGGGTGACATGTAAAAATAATCGAAAACTACCGACATTAGTGTGGAATCCATAGTTTTTGAGGTCGCTAAGATGAATAGTGACACTCCCAATGCCAATCAACTCCAAGACACCCCTGGGGGTGTGGTGGTAAGGGGGTGACATGTAAAACGACCGATATTAGTGTGGAATCCATCGTTTTCGGGACAGCTAAGATTAGTGTTGCCCACGGGACGAGACGGGACAGGCTTTTAAAAATTCGATACGAGACGAGATTGATCATGTGTCCCGAGACAAACGAATATTTTCGAGACGAGACAGCATTTCACAGCATTTCCACGAGACGAGACAGGCCAAAGTCTCGTCTCGTGGGCAACACTAGCTAAGATGAATAGTGACACTCCCAATGCCGTTCAACTCCCAAGCTCATGTTACACTATAGTTAGAATTCAATATTTTCCTGTCTAATAGAAGATTTGGATAATTAAATACCCGGGCAACGCTGGGCAATCAGCTAGTAATTAATAAAAATAAACCAATCTTATTATCATTATATTATATTAATTATAACAAATATTGACTAATGGTATCACCTTGTAATCAAGGGTTCCAGGGTTTCATACCCAGGGGAAACACATTGTACAGTGGTTCGGATCCACAGGCGCCGACTTCGGGGGGGTTATGCCTCCCCAAAATTCACACACACACACATAAAATAGTGTTTATGACTACCTTTTCCACCAAAAGTAATATTTTAAGTTGCCACCTCTGTACGGATCCCACTCTAAAGTGTAGAACTAATCCCGATTATCTTATCTGAGCTGAGTGAACCAAAATGAACAACATAAAACAAATAAAGCAAAGCGACCCTGAATCAGAAATACGAAACTTGAAATCTTTAGACGCGATATCCAAATTTCGCATTCTAGGCTCGAATCTCGACTTCCAGTCACGATGTCTGAATTTCGAATCCTGGGTCCGATATCCGAATGTGGTCATTTCCATTGTATGCTGCGTGTGTGAATGAAGTTTTATATTATTCAAGATCGTTTAATGTTAACAATCGATCGTGTTTTTTTTACTGCTGGGCTCCGGAAACACGGAAAGAGCTAGAATGCCAGCTTATGCAATATGGATCCACGGCGAACACAATACATTCGCTTACACAACTCACGAATATATGTACACACGTGGAATGCGCTTCCCGTTGCTATGGAGACAGATACACACTAAAACGGCAATTTACGTTTCGTCAGAGTTTTCTCGATATCCAAGTGGACTAACCGTCAGGTTGCTGCTTAGCACAACTGTCGTTATGCGGTGGATCCGTTCACCAGTTCATGCTATCTCGGGAACTTCAGATCTTAGGACCGTAGCTAATAACAGACCTCCAAGAGTGTGGGGGTTGTTATAAACGTCACTTCTCAGAAATATCACAGATTAGAAAAATATAATTACAGTAAAACCTGTCTATCCCGCAATATGATGGTTCCGAGGAAAATTCTCCGTCTTAACAGTTTTCCTTCTTATACAGGGTTGACTTTAAATACAGTATAGAACGCTGCAGGAAATAATGGAAAGACAGATTTACATTTCGCATTACTTATAATGTAGAGTACTAATGCATGTACGTACATGAATAAAAATGCGATACAGTCGCAATAAGCATAGCAGAGATTACCATTATGTAACTACACAACATGTTGGTACACTTTTTACAGTATTGTAAGAACGTACAGTTGTACTTATGTATCTTTTCGAACCTGGGACCCCTGGCGTCGTAGCGCGAAGTGCGTAGAGGGAAAGAGAAAGATTGAAAGATGGAATAAGAGAGGTGAAGAAAGATTGAGATAAAAGGGAAGAAAAAAGAAAGAAACAAAGAGAGATAACAAGAAAAATAGAAAGATGACGAAAGAACAGAGGAGAAATAGACAAAGAAAGGTGGAGAAAGAGGGTAAGAGATGAAAGAAAGAAACGGAATCGTAACAGCTATGAGTATTGTAGCGCATTCTTTCATATCGACAATGTTACCGATAAGCGAGTGGCAGCAGAGGCGTGTTCCACTTACAGTATTGCATTGTTTTCTTGCGAGCGAAAAAATAGAGGAAGAAATTTCCGTCTTACTGAGAATAAAACATCTCGTTGGTCTTCCGTTTCCGCGTTAAGGAGGTTTCCGCCTTAAGCAGGACATTTTCAGGTATAAAATCTGTCCGTTCTGGGGACTTTTTTTTTTCCGTATTTACAGGTTTATATCTTATAGAGGATCCGGGATATGCAGTTTTTACTGTACAAAGTAAAGGCTAAGGCTAGCCTCTGTGCACTGCACTATGCCATGAAGGGGTGAGGTGGAGATTGTGCTCCACACGTTCTCGATCTCAATCACAGTGGCTATGATGTGATCAACTCCACACTCTGGCCTCCTTTTATCTTCAGAGTCGTCCAGAGTCGCAGGGGCATTATTGCAAATCCCCACATAAAATCAAGCACCCAGAGATTCGAACCCGGATCTCCCTCATAGCTAACAGACTGAACCATTTCGGCTGTGTCTGTGTGTTAAAACTCTTACATACCCCCTTACACACATTCATTAATACGAATAGTAAATTTTCACTACTCTATTATTGTTATAATAGTATTTAACCAATTTACCAGCAACAATTCAATGTTCACATTTAGGGTTTTGTACCGCTGACGGTTGCGATGAGTGATGATAGGTTGCCGAATTATATGCACTAAAAAGTCCAAATGCGTAAATGTGCAATAAATTCTCGCATTCTCTTTCAATCATCAACTGGAGTGAAAAGTTAAAATGTAAGCAAAAAAACGCGGCAATCATGAGGCAAAAGTAATGTTTTTGTTATCAATCCTTAGACTATTTTATATAGCGCGTTTGTTCCTCAGTGAAGAAAGTTTCGTAATCATAAAAAAGGAGTGCAAGGTACAGTGAGCTTCATAAGTATTACCAAGCAAATTATTCAACACCACGTTTACTCCCTTTGAAGTCAAAAAGTAGAGGGCAACATAGATTTCCTATCAACATAATTCCATTTCTTGAAACAAAACAAGATTTTGAATAATTATATAATGAAAATAGCGGTGGACAATTTGCTCACTATTTTCGTTGACGGTGACTGTACACTAGATAATTCTATTTTACATAGAATGTATAATCAGCACATTACACACACAGCTTCTATCTTTCCTTCCTGTGGATAACAAGTGCATAGTGAACCGAATTCATTTTGGCGGAACTACGTACACTTGAGATAAGATGACCAAAATCGACTCACAGTTGATAGGGTCAGTAAGAATAATAAGAATAATATGTACATAGAATGTAGGCTATTTTTGTTTAGTCATCTGGTCTAAACTGGTCTCAGTTTCCGTTCTGACGCTAGGTGTCTCTGAATACACAACTTAATTAAAACTACTAACACACTCACCGCAATTGGCCTTTTATCAACGTCAGTGTAGAACTTCATCGACCACTTGGGGTCCGTTTCGTAGATCTGATACTCCTGTGGTCTTGTCCAATTCCCTATTAACCTGCAAACGAAAAAAAAGAGGCAAATATTATTTGACTGCGTCCACAAAGACAAGCATTAGGGCATAGTCAAGTATGAAGCTCTGGATCAGGTTTACGAACCTCTAAATAATTCAAAACTGTACGCGGATATCTATTACATCATATTTCCTTAACTCCTCTTACACCAGCGGGGATCCTCGAAAAGATGAGTATGCATTAATCAAGGATTATTAAACGGAATGACAAAGATATGCGAGGGTCGATTGAAAATTGACAAGACTATTTCGTGGAAAGAATGAAGTGAAAAATGCCACTTGTAAAAGTATTTTGAAACGTTGTACAAAATGCAAAATGCAAAATTTGTGAAGGATGCTATACTTCCAAACAAAAGAAAAATGGTTCTGAAAACCTCTGGAGTAATCTGATTCCGTCTATCTCTATATAGGCTATATATATAGCCTATGCAAATACATATACACCAGGCTCGGCCCGTGCATTATTTTCCTGGGGGTTCACCGAAGTCATATGACACATACTCAAATACCGCAAATAGATTTTTTGGTTAAAACTAAGTACAATAAATTATGCATCTATAAAAGAAATTTCGGGTTTTATGGACGTCATGGACGTCCTCAGGATTTGTTCCAGGGATGGGAAGCAAGATCATTTTTTTCCAGGGGTAGAAACTAGGCACATTTTTCCTTGTAATAGTGCTGTTCTCTAAATGAAACACTCCTTCAGTCCCTGCAACGTCTTTATAATAATCATCATAAATTACTGTGACTGAAATGAAATCATATGTGTGTAATAAATAGTGTTAGGTTGACAATAATTAAAGGGAAATGGCAACCAATGGCATGTACGTACTAGAAACCTGAGACCCTTTCATTGGAACGCTACAGCTTTTCTTTCTTTCTTCAAATTTGGAGTTTGTCGACCTATCACACGCTTTATCTCTAATTTTCTTTCAACAGACGAGAAGGTATGTTTCCGTTAATTGTATGCATTTTAGCGGTCATGTCTTACCTGCGCAGACAGCAACACCTACACTGCATCAAATGACGTAACATAGTCCATCCTTTGGAGCATCAATACTTTGCAACAACTATCCAAGCACTTCGAAAACTTACAACCTTGAAACATTGACACCGACATGGTTTGTCACATCTTCCTTTCTTGTCTAAGATCGCGCCATTCTTTTACTTTCACATATCCGAAGTGTTTCCATCTTTAAGGAAAAAGTCTGAATGCATGCACGAGTTATTTTAGTAATGTATTTCTTTTATTTTAATTCATCGGGCCTAATTCCAGCTTTCATTCATTTCTACTCATCCTTCTCTGCCACAATTTTGCATTTATGCCAAGAAGTTCGGCACAAAAATTATTCAATAGAGAGGATAGAATATGTAACGAATGCGCTTCAAACTTGAACCTCACAGGGCAACACTGGAAGGGAGGAACTCGCAGCAAGGACGGTGCCTTCTGGCTTCTGCTGCTGCTTCTGAGAAAGCACGAACTGCGCATGACCGTTGGTTGGAGATCGAGGTTCCTCAGTATCCTCTGCCATGTATTTTGCCCATATAGCTACCCCGAGCTTCTGCCTGCCGCCCAAACCTTCACTATGGCAGGAGCTCTCCTGTGGGGGTTCAGCTGAGGGTCTGCACGAGGGCAGCAGACTCGCGGTTTCTCCTTCTCAGCAAAAGAATTTGCCGTGTTACGGACACAAATACATGACTTCTTGTGTAGAAATTTTAGCGAAAAAATGTCAAAAGGTAAAGACATTGTTTATTGTTCATTCTCGAGGTAAATGCCGTATATTACTGGGGGTTCATTGATCCTGTGCGCTATAAGGCCAACCGCGCCTGATATACACACACGTATAATATGTGTGTGTGTGTGGGGGGGGGGGGTCAAAGGTTGGTATGGTCTCAGGGAGTGTTCAGATGCTGATATGAACACTCTGTAAATACTGAGGAACGCCATTGGGTATAACAACTACCAATACTACCAACAAATCCTACCTCCACGTCCCCGAAGGCTGTTAGCCGCGTGACCCCTGGGCAATGCAGCAAAAAAAGATCATACGGCCCGCTTCGGCGGGCCGATGCTGTAGCAGACGGAGGAGGGTGAAGGCGAGTATCCAGCGCCTAAACTGGATGTTATCAGCTAAGGGAGTAAACCCTAACAGAAAATCCTGGTCCTCCAAAGAAATGGGGGTTGAGCACTAGGCCAGCACCCTGGTCTCATAAAAATAACCTCCCGCTAAAAAAGCTCAATTACAGAAAGCCGGATGGATTAATGGAAAACGACCTAGGCATATGAAAAGGAATAAGAAAGATATAATCTGTGTAGGAACATGGAATATCATGACTATGCTAAAACCTGGAAAAATGCAAGAAATAGCTGATCAAGTCTTAGCAACAAAGTTGCAGATAGTCGCATTACAGGAAGTAAGATGGAAAGGGCAAGGAGAAATCAAGAAAGATAAATACTCTGTGTATTATAGTTGTAAAGAAACTACGGGTCAGCATGGAACTGGATTCCTAGTAAAGAGAGAAATGGTAAAACATGTACTAGGATTTGAACCGTGTAGTGAAAGAATATCTAAACTTAGAGTGAAGGGAAGGTTCTGTAATGTGACATTTATAAACGTGTATGCTCCAACAGAAGAGAAAGATGATGACATTAAAGATAAGTTTTATGAAGAACTGCAAGTAGTGCAAGATAAAACCCCGAGACATGACCTGATAGTCCTGTTGGGAGATTTAAATGCAAAAATAGGAAAAGAGGATGCATTTAAAGAAGTAACAGGTAAACATACATTGCATGAGATAACCAATAATAATGGAGAATTAGTATGTAACTATGCTATTGCAAATAATATGACTGTAATGAGTACACAGTATGAACATAAAAAGATACATAAAGGTACCTGGGTGTCCCCAGATGGGAAAACTACCAAACAAATTGACCATGTTTTAGTAAACGAACATAAAAAAGAAATGGTGCAGGATGTAAAAACAATGAGGGGTCTGAATTGTGATTCGGATCATTTTTTGGTCAAGGCAGTAATCAAACAGAAATTAATACCTGTACGAAAAAGTATTCCAAGACAACAGATAAAATGGAATAAAAGCAATATGCATAGTAAAGACATTCTGAAACAATATAGGAAAAAAATGAGTCAAAATTTGGAAAACATTATTGATACCCAAGATGTAAATGAAGATTGGAAACAACTCAAAGAAGCTATTCTGAAAACAGCAACTGAAGTAATACAAAAGCAAGATGGTAAACCAAGGAATGAATGGTGGGATAATGAATGTAAAATGGTAATAAATCAGAAAAATGCTGCACGACAAAGATGTTTACAGAGACACACAAGGGCAAATTGTGAAGAATATGAGAATAAAAGGAGAATTGCCAACAATGTATGCAGAAAGAAGAAAAAAGAATGGATAAATGATAGAATCAAAGAGATTGAGGAATACCATAGAAGAAAGGATTCAAGAAATTTTTTTAAGGCTGTGACATCTCATGTAAGGAACTACACTCACGCAACTTCATTATGTAAAGATGCATCTGGAGAAGTAATATCTGAGAAAGAAAAAGTATTACTCCGTTGGAGAGAGTACTTTCAGGAATTATTAAATTGGGAACACTTACCGTCTGAAGATGAAATACCCGAAAAATTGGAAAATGATACTGAAATTCCAATACCAACATATGAGGAGGTAAATAAAATCATAAAATCCTTAAAAATGAATAAGTCACCTGGTTCAGATAATATCACAGCAGAACTGATAAGACACGGAGGATATATGATAAGGAATAAAATTTATAATTTGATACTCAACATATGGAATAAAGAGGAAATGCCACAAGAATGGCTACATGGTATCATTTGCCCAATCTTTAAAAAAGGAGACAGGTTGCAGTGTAATAACTACAGACCAATTACGCTTCTGAATGTCGCATACAAAATCTTTGCAATTCTTCTACAAAATAGAATCTCTGAAATTACAGAAAACAAATTTGGTGAATATCAAATGGGATTTAGACCAAATAGATCTACAGTTGATAATATATTCATACTGCGACAAATATATGAAAAATGTTATGAATATAATATTGAATTGCATAACATATTTATAGATTTTATGCAAGCATTTGACTCAGTAAATAGAAATATAATTCCTACATGTCTAAAGAAAATTAATGTCCCAAACAAACTAATAAGATTAATAAAGTTGACATTACAAAACACTACAGCAGTAGTAAAAGGAAACAATGATTTTAGTCAGAAATTTGCAATAAATAGAGGAGTAAAACAAGGAGACCCATTATCAGCAACTTTATTTAGCATAGTCATGGATGAAATGATTCAGAAGTTGGAAATCAGAGGAAACATTTCAACAAGATTAAGACAGATCTGTGCATATGCAGACGATATAGTAATTACTACAAGAACTAAGCAATCAATGGTGGACTCACTAGTGAAACTAAAGCAACAGGCAATGAAATATGGACTAATATTGAACGAAAAAAAGACAAAGTATATGAGATGTACAAGAAGAAAAAGCCAACAACAAAAAGAGGATATAGATACAATGCACATAGAGCAGGTACAGTCATTTAAATATCTCGGGTCAATAGTAAATGGAAACAATGAAATCGAAGAAGAAATTAAAGAAAGGATTGCAGCTGGAAATAGAACATTTTATGCGAATAAGAGGATATTCCAATCAAAACTAGTTTCCAGAACAATAAAATTAAAGCTGTCTAAATCCATAATAAGACCTGTGGTTACATATGGCTGTGAAACCTGGGTGCTGAAAGAAGATATAATTCGAAAACTAATGATATTTGAAAGAAAGATATTAAGGAAAATATATGGCCCAACGAGACAATCTAATAATATATGGCGAATAAAAACAAACGAAGAGCTTGAAACATTAATAAAGAGTAAGAATATAAGAAGATTTATCAAAACACAAAGATTGAGCTGGTTGGATCATATTGAAAGAATGCCCGAAGAAAGAATTGTGAAACAAATTTACAATTGGAGACCTATTGCTACAAGATCACAAGGAAGGCCCAAAACCAGATGGATAGACGATGTCAGAAATGACATAAGAAAACTGAAGACACAGAACTGGAAGAAATGTGTGTTGAGTAGAGAAGAATGGAAGGATGTAATTGAGCAGGCCAAAGCCCATAAAGAGCTGTAGCGCCTTATAAGAAGAAGTGTGTGTGTGTGTGTGTGTGTATGTATGTGTGTTAGGGCGGCAGTTAGGAAACGCGAGTACCCTGTACAAACTATACTCGCGAGGCCCATATATATATATATACGACTTATTACTTTTCGACCCTTCCTTTTATAATTTATGATTAAAAAGAGGACTGTACTTACCACGGCCACTTATCCTGCGAGAATTTGGCATTGAAGCTGAAGCAGAACCCGTTCTCTGTGAACATCGGGACGAAGTGTTCGCAGCAGCTGTTTTGTTCCTTCCCCTTCCACACACAGTCCACGTACAGATCATCACAGCGTTCAACCACCTGCAGAAAAGGACAAGGAAGACATCAAAATCCGCCATGCAGCAGTTTTACCCATAGGCGTAGCTAGAACTTTATATTTGGGTGTGCACAAAGAAAAAAAATGCGGTCTTGTACCTTTTAATAGCATATTTTGCAACACAATCACTTGGCTCTTTAACAGCACTAATGCTTGTAAAGGAATATAAATTCACTAAATGACAGTGTTGAAAATTTCTGAATGTATGTAGTAGCCTAGAAGAAAATCAAATTTCATAGAAATTACACACACACAAAATGTTCATAAATGTTACAAACAAATACTACATCAAAATACACGTCATCTATAACAAGAGACGTCTGTCAAGATGTACAATGTTCATAAACCCATCACTAACTTCATTTACATAAATAGACGAAGCTTTTTCCTGTTCCACAAATAGCAAGAGCAGGGCTTCCAATGTACCCTGCATCTGAGTTGCTCTTAATTTAGTTTTAACTTGGGAAAGCTTGGAGAAAGCTCTCTCACACGTGCAGCTTGTGACAGGTATAGAAGTACAGAGTAGAATGCAGTAAATATCTTCTTTCTCCAATGACATCAAAAAATCGAAAATCTATAAACACCCGTTTCATCAGCGATAATGCACACGTTTGTACCAAGTAATGACATTTTCAACTTCTTACAAACTGTCGCTTATTTTCTCTCTTATTGAAATATCTGTCTTTAATTCTCTTTGAAAAGCAGCCCATTAGGGTGTGCCTAGGCACACCCGGCACACCCCGTAGCTACGCCTATGGTTTTACCCCATGAAGATGATTTTCATCGGTGCAGTGAAATTCAGGCAGAAACAAAAAGAGAAATATCATGATAACATTTTTTAAAAACCTGAGTAATTTGAAGGTTTTCGGCTCACATATGAAACTGATTGAGATATGAAAGATATGTTCCTTTCTGTCGTCTCAATTAAACCATAATTAAAAGTTTAAGCCTTGTTTCCATGTTAATAAGGCAGGGAGAAGAGAGGACTGGCGAGGAAGTGGAAAGGGGCGAAGGAAATAGATAAAGAAGGAGAAGAACAAATTATGAACGGGAATGGGAGGGGCTGAAAATCAACAAAGAATGGAAATGACTGTTAGAAAGAGTGGAAAGGATGAGAGAAAGGAAGGAGGAAAGAAGAAGGAAGAATAACGAAGATAGAAAAAAAGGAGGGAAGGAGGAAAGAAGATAAGTGAAGGAGTTGATAAGGCACAGACTCTCACCTGTCAGGTAGTGTCAAGATATTCCACTCTCAGGAACTCCTGACAGGAAATGTTCTCAGATAAGGACTGGCCCCTTCATGTTGTTTTGTGTATGGACCCTGTACTGGGAGTGTATATATAAGATGATGGTTGGATATTTCATCAATTTATTGTGAATATTCGTCTGACGAAGACCCTGTTAGAGGGTGGATATGTTACGTTTTTAGTGTATATTTTTTATACAATAAATTTTGCCTTGGTCATCATTCAACCTTGGCAAACCAAATATCATACTCCAGCTGTATGACCGATTCAATTATTGTTTCACGAAACATTACCGAACCCTAGCTAGAAATTCTTAAGCTCAGTGCGACAATATAACACGGTTCCTCTTTCAAAGAACTCACCTGCCCCGTTTTCTTGAGGTAAATATAATTATTTTAGTATCCCATAACAATAATTACGTGGATTTTATCTTCAGTGCAAATTTAACTGGTTAAAGTAATATTTACCAGTGACAAGAAGTTAGAAATGGCGATTCGATATATTTTTGTTCCAAATGATGCAACTGCTTTAATTTAAGCAGTATACCAACACTAAGTATTATATTTTAAGAAGTGATGTTATTAATGAATATCGAGCGCTTATGTCTTGTAATGCAGCTATAGTATAAAAATTCACATTCATCTCAGCAAAACGCCAAACACGCATTTCGGGAAAACATAATTGCGAGCGAAGCGAAAGCAGGCTTTCAAGAATATTAACTTAATGGGGTGTCAATACTTTCTTAAAATTCCCATATATTTAGTCTAATCCAGCTTTTCTTTTGGCTCGTTGGGGCTACAGCCGGATTGCGCACACTTTTCCGGTTTTATCAGTGGTATCTGATAAGCCGTTGACAAGCTGTCACAATGTACAGGATTGGGCACAAAAAAATGAGGCGATGTTGTGAGATGTAAAATGTTCTCAAGCCGTTCTCACTTCTGTTGTGTTTGTTTGTGTGTGTGCATGTGGACTTACACGTGTTTTTGCAGTCTTTAACCTAACATAACTTTTGAGTTTGAGTAAATTGGTATGATTTACTATTTTATTTCTAATTTCTATCTCTCTTCTTGTCTAAAGAAAAAAAACAGTTTTGCGCACAGACTTTAAAGCTATCAAAGTGGCAACGTTCGATCAAAATCTGTGCCAAAACATGTCAGCGAGATTTGTGCGCAATTCTGGATCTAAAGTGTGCGCAATTCGGTTGCGGCGGGCTCGTTTGGGGTCGAAAACGTGTGGACACCATATCGCTAAATACAGTATCAAAAATTTAATTTTCGAACTCTCTCTCCACTACACAAATCCCTTGACAATCTAAGATTTAGCACTTTATCAAGAGCTTCCTATCTCCCCCTTTAAATTTAATACTCAATCCTACCACCAAAATTTCCATGCCAATTTTAGACTTACTATTGATATTGACTCCTTCCAAAAAATAATTCTCAGTCTCCACACCAGAATTTCTGCAACAGTCTAAGATAATAGTCATACACACGAATTATATATCCCTTAATTTAATGGTCAATCCCCCTCTAACTAAAATACTCACCATAATCTAAGACCTAGAGTTGGATACTGTCCCCCCCACCCAACGTTTACTTCAGAATCCCATCCCCAGAACCCACGTGTCAATTAAGGCCTAATATGTAAGAATTGGATACCCCCCCCCCTTTCGGTAATAATACTTTCGGTAATAATCTGTGGCAATACCCTTAAATACTTTCGCCCGACCCTGTGGCCGAGTGGTTAGCACATCGCGCTGCGACGCCAAGGGTCCCGGGTTCGAATCCCGGTTGGGCTTGGTTGTTTGTGAATGTCCATTCATCAATTTCATCATTTCATCACTAATCCCCATCTTCGCAAATTAGCCAAGAGGCACAAAACGCGAAGTAAAATAAACTAAATCAATCAATCAATCAACCTTAAATACTTTCTTTTCTTCATCTAATGGATTAAATATAGTGCATTTAAGGTGTAAAATTTTTACATATATTTTGGAAAAATATATAAATGTTGAATTTTATATTATTTGAAATGGACAAAATCCCCCCCAAAATCTCGATGGCGCAGCCTGCGAAAAAACGCCTCCCACAAGGTAGACATCCCTGCAAATAATCACATTCACCAATCGGGATTTTTCGTTTGTAATTCACCATACAAGTACAAAGACATGTGCAATAATTACATATATTGAATAAAAATGTATAATTGTAGAATATACTAGGTAATATATTGGTACCAAAATGAGTAAAATATATTTTTAATTATAATTTTTTATATTTTTAAAATATTATTACGTACATAAACTGGTAATATTGTCGTAAAGTAAACAGTGCAGACTGACATTTTTTCTGACACCGGCAAAAGCGAAGAGGAGGACTGATCCGGTACCCTCCACAGGCAACATGAGGAAAGGGCCCTGAGCCCACGCAAGGAAGACTTCGCGTTGCGGCAAAGACTGACCGCGGGAGGAGGAGGAGGGTTTATGGTATGCCTGTTTAGCCGTCACAGTTGCCGGTGATCCTTACCGGATACAGATCAGTGTTGCCATATTCAATTGACAAAAAAGAGCTAAGTCGCCTAATCGGGTCTATCTTACTCCGAAGGTATCCAGTCACACTGGGGAACGATGGCGCAGTGGTAACGTCGCCGCCTTGTAATCAAGGGATCCCGGGTTTGGTACCCGGTGGAGGCATAAGTGGTTCGGATCCCACTTTAAACTGTCCCGATTAGCATTACTGTGAATGAAGTGGACTTAAATCGCCAAATCAAAATTTAAAAAAATCAAATCACACTGGGTGAAAAGCAAACTACCAAAAGATATTTTGTATTTACTCTAAATATCAGCGATTACGAAAGTCCTCTTTGTCCTTCTTCGACATCATGGGCGAGAAGGAGAGGAGAGGGTACGGTCAAGGGGTCAGCTGTCCTTCTAAAAATGGCAACCTAAAATTCTATATTTCACACATATAATATTACTTCGGTTACAGGAATTTGTGATAATTGTTGAAAGGGCCGATTGAGATTGACATACGTTGTCGCAGGAATGCAATAATTTTTTTGAGGTGATAGAACTGTTGTTGGGTGAAAACATTACTTACAAGCATAATTTCCCTATTGTTATCTTAGCACGCTCTGAATTGTCAGGTGTCGCAGGTTCGATACTCAGCAAGAAATGGTTATTTCAATGTTTGTTGTTATTATTTTACTTACATAATTATAAAAATTAATAATTACATACACAAAGAAATAATAATTTTATTTCAATAATTCACCATGCATTCTCATCGTCACGATTATCCTATAAAGCGAAAGCCTTAAAGGTAGCAAGGGACGTAAAATATATGAAATAATAGTGGTGTCAGAAATGAGATTTCAGTGGATTTAGCGAAACATGTGAGTGGGAGTAGTTAGGAAACAGATGAAGACTACATCTACTCTACATACGTCTTATTTGAAACGAAAAGTTTCGCGATTTGGGCAAATCTGGTTTCAAAAGAACTAAGATGGCAACAGTAGTAGAACTGGACTTCTTGCAGGTTCCGAAGGAAATATTGGGGAAGCGCCGATGCTGAGAGGGGAGAGGGCAAGGAGGGTGCTTCACGTGTTACAAAAGTAAACAACGGTTTGTGGGAGGGACTGTGCAGTGCGAGTTTTGTGAGTGGTGTCTTTCGTCTTTATGTTGTTTTCGGGCATTGTCTATTGAGTTTATTGAGTTTATTGAACAATTTTCACACCGAAAGTACCCCTGAGGGGCATTGGTGCATGTACATTACAAAATACAACATGTTGACATCGCACATAATATATACATATACATATATATATATCAATTTGGCAGATTTTTTTATAATATAACATAATATAATAGTAAAACATAGACTGACAAATTATTTTTGAAGTGAACTAGTGCTGTAAAAGTACATATTATCTAGTGTATACAATCTACATTTATTTTATAAAGTTATTTAATTCTTGAAATTCTTGAACTGAATATAATGTGTATTCCAATAACAATTTTTTCACTTTACTTTTAAAGATTGTGGATCTTTCAAAATTTTTGTAACTTTTTGGTAATATATTGTATAACTGGATGCCTGAGTAAAAAGGTCCCGTTTGGTATGCAGTTAGCCGCACTTTGGGAATGTGGAAGTTATCTTTTTGTCTGGTATTGTAATTGTGAGTGTCTATGTTCTTTGGATAGTTCGATTGTGTTTCGTGTATGAAAGTAAGTGTTTCAAGTATGTACAAACTTGGAAGTGTTAATATACGGAATTTTTTGAAAAGAGGTTTACATGTATCAGTTTTGTGTGCATTTGCCAAAATACGCAATGCTCTTTTTTGAATTTTAAAAATCCTCTGCGATTGAGCCGAGTTCCCCCAAAATTGGATACCATACCTCAAAATACTTTCGAAGTTTGAGAAATAGATGCCCTACTGTGAAATTATCTTGCTTAATAGAAGAGTTTTTGGCTCTAGATACACCAAATTTTATTATATTAGTTTTTTCGTTGTTCATAGAAAGTTTGTTTGCTGAAAACCAGCTTTGTAGTTCAGTAAGAGCTTCTTCCGTTTTTTGAATTAATGTTACATCGTTAACAGAATCTACCAAAGCCGTAGTATCATCAGCAAAAAGAGTAACTTGGGCAGTTTCAACATTTGCTGGAAGATCATTTATGAACAATAAAAACAATAGGGGTCCTAGTATCGATCCTTGAGGGATTCCAATAACCACATCTTTCAATTAGGAGTAATATGTTGTTTGCGTCCCATTATTGGATAAGCTATTTATTGCAACGCTCTGTTTTCTATTCGATAAATAGGATTCTATTAATTTATTTGATAGACCGCGGATTCCGTAGTATTTTAATTTCTCTAGTAGTATGTGATGATTCACACAGTCAAACGCTTTTGATAAATCACAAAAAATTCCAACAACAGAATACGTTTTGTTTATGGCGGAAAGAATATTATCAATTACATAAAAAATTGAATTTTTTGTTGTTTTCGATTTCACAAACCCATTTTGTTGCTTTATGAGTATCCTTTTATCTTCTGCATACTTTATTATCCTATTATAAATTAATTTTTCGAAAATTTTTGAAAAAATTGACAATAAGGAAATTGGTCTATAGTTTTCAATTTTTGTTTTATTTCCTTTCTTATATAAGGGTATTACTTTTGATATTTTTAGACAATCTGGAAAGCTACCATTTTCCATACACTCGTTAATTAATTTAGCCAAAGGCTCGTTAATGTACATGCAAATCTCTTTGATCACGTTAATCGGCATTGAATCTAGCCCTGTTGACTTTTTGTTTTTCATATTTCGAATTATGTTGGAAATTTCTTCGTCTGTAGTAGGGGTCATATAAAAAGAATGCGTGAAAGATCTTTTCACGTTATTTAACTTTTCTTTGTATGTGTCCGTTACGCTGATGTTACGTTGCAGGTTAAGTGCTACATTAACAAAATAATTATTAAAAGTATTAGCTATTTTTTGAGGATCTGTCTCTATTACATTACCTGCTTCTAATATGATATCTTGATTCGTGGTCGTTTTTTTTACCTGTTATATGATTAACTATTTTCCATAGTTCTGCAGTTTTGTTTTCTGAATTATTCAACTTTTTATCAACATACAACTGTTTGCAATGTTTTAATGTTTTCTTGTAATTTTTGTTGAACTGTTTGTAATGATCTTTAAGGGTAGGGCTGTTTGCATATTTACTCTGTTTATGCAATGATCGTTTTAATTTGCTAAGATTTTTAATTTCCTTGGTTATCCATAGGCAATTGGTTTTGTTGTGAACTCGTGCTTTTTTTATGGGAAAACATTTATTAAAATGGTATCTTACAGTATCAAGAAATTTTTCGAATTTCGCGTTTACGTTTACAGCCATATTGTTTATAAAATCCCATGTTTCTGATTTAAGCGCGTTTCTGAATTTTGAAATGTTCTCATCATTGTTTGTAGGTCTAATAACTCTGAATTTTACGCGTGGTTTATGATTCCGCTTGTCTTCTATTACGTTTACCTTAATAAGCTGAGAATCATGGTCAGAATTTCTTAATTAAGAATTAATTAACAAGCGAAATGGAGCTTGCTCCGAGTTCCGAGGTGGCGGGTTCATCCTATCTGAACAGTGTGTGTAATTGTGCGATAGAAGATATTTTGAAGCAATCTTTCTGTTCGTTCTTTGGCAGAAAAAAGCGAAATTGTGGGGAAAGGGAGGCCAAAGCCTATTTTGAACGATTTAAAAACCAAGTCGTCTGCTGGATATGACCGACATTTCAATGTTTCGTGGTATAACGACTATCCGTGGTTATATGGATGTGCGCAGTTGTCGAAACTTTTTTGTTGGCCATGTACTCTATTTTCGGGTGAAAAAAATGTGTGGAATTCAGGTGTGGATAACATGGACCATGACCATGACGCACCCAAAAATTCAAATTCAAATGAAAAATTTCACTTTATGACAGCATCATAGAACTTTTTTTTGATTTGATTTGATTAATTTTGCTTCGCTTGTGCCACTTTTGGCTAATTTGCGAAGATGGGGATGAGTGATGATATGTAGTGTTGTCCACGGGACGAGACGGGACCGGCTTTTAAAAATTCGAGACGAGACGAGATTGACCATGTGTCCCGAGACAAACGAATATTTTCGAGACGAGACAGCATTTCCAAGAGACGAGACAGGCCAAAGTCTCGTCTCGTGGGCAACACCAATGATATGATGAAATTGATGAATATACATCACAAACGTCCATGCCCAAGCCAGGATTCGAACCCGGGACCCCAGGATCATATAACTATTTTCAAAGAAGAGTCGTCGGATTGATCTGCTCTATAAGTAGCCTTCGATGTTTCTGTAAGCATCAAATTACGTATTATTGGGTCAACAACCAATGTTTGAGATTTCACTTCAGTCCTTATGTCAACATTTTTTCCTGATTAATAACTTTATCAAAATCTAGTATTGAATTGCAGACGTACCAGATTAATATTATATGAACTAATTGGAAGACATTGTGGGGGGGGGGGGATGAGGTGGGGAGGCGCCCAAGTCTTACGGCTCCTCCGTTAAATGTCCTACTAATAACCGGTAACACTTTTAAAAATCCCACGCAGCGGCGTGCCCAGGATTTTCGAAAGGGAGGTGTTATGTGTACATATTTTAAGTAGACAGTCCTCATTTTGCTATATTTGACTGCCTTTGGCGTTATATTTTTAGTAATACTGGACCAAAGGGGGTTTATAACCCCCACCAACCCCCTCTTGGGCACGCCACTGGGCATACACAATAAATAAGAATTGTTGCGGTTGTCTGGGCATGGATGTTTGTGAGCGTCCTTTCATCAATTTCATCATATCATCACTCATCCCTATCTTCGCAAATTAGCCAAAAGTGGCACAAAAAGCTTTTTTTTTTTTTTTTTAATGTGTTGTGTTTGTATCGTGCAGGTCTTTTTACAACCTGCACTTTTATTTTTTCCTAAGGGGCTATTTACACACCTTTTTTTAATTTTGAGTCAGAATTTTAGATAAGGGTCTATTTCCCCGTATACATAGAAGGGTGCAAAATGGCCTTAAGTGCCGACGCACCCAAACAATTTTAAATCAATCAATCAATCAACAAAAAGCGAAGTAAAATGCAATGTAATGCAAATAAATAAATAAAAAGGTAGTCACTCACCTCGTACAGAATCTCCTTGAGGTTGTCCTCCGGAAGTTTTAGGGCCTTGACTTTGTTCTCGTCGAACTTTTGAAACTCGTGAAGGTTGAAGTAAGACAAGTTGGCCACTTGAGTGACGAAATCTCTGTACTCTTGCAACGTGTCATTGCTCGCGTCCGGCCACTTCCTACAAAGGAACAACTACGGTAAGACATACTGTCAACTTGGGCATGGCTATTTTTTACAACTAATGGTAAACCAATATCATACATAATAAGCTACCTCTTGATGTTATAAATATGCCTGTGAATATATTTAAACTAACTGTATGACTGGTTTCTTGCTGCACCATTTTGCTCAATACACGACTTTTTTAAAATTAAAAATATTGTATTATAGTGCAAAAAAAACACAATTGTGTCTCTGTTATCTTACAATGTATTTCACATATATTTTGTTTCTTGACGTTGTATATTGCTGTACCTACAGTACAAGCTTAATGGCAATAAAATATTATTATTGTTATTGGTTCGAGGGCTTTTCAATGCTTAAAGTGGTTTCAGTTAATAGTCGGAACGCTAACCACAAATTAATATACATGAGTATTACTGCTGCTGTTACTACAGTACTACTGCTACTGCTGCCGCTGTTGTTACTACTACTATTACTACTGCTGCTGGACCTCCCCGATAGCGTAGTGGTTACGTCGTCGCCTTGTAATCAAGAGTTCCCGGGTTCGATACCCGGTGGAGGCACATATATGTCCATTTCCGATTACCCTTCTGTGCATAAAGTGGACTTAAAACACAAACTCAAATTCAAAATACTGCTTCTGCTGCTGCAACTATTACTACTACTACCAGCACTAATAATAATAATAATAATAATAATAGTTTTAAGTGCTGAGCACAGTAGCTATATGACCTAATACAGCACTAAGTCTAGTAAAAAAATTAGAAAATTGTATATATAAAATATGTACGATGTAGAATAATACATTGATAGTAACATTAAATTTCAAGATTTTAAAACAAGATCTTCTACTCTAATAATTAAAAAATGGCCAGATACACCATCATGTCAAATTTGTACAATGTTAACATACTAAAGTTATTATACTAATAACAGTAATGTAATTGTTATAAATACATATTAAAACAGCAGTTTTTTTATTATTATTAATCATCATCATCATCAGTGTTTTTCTAGCAAGGAAGGTTTCGGTACTCTTCAAGTTTGTTATTATTATTTAGTATTGTATTCATCGTAAGAACTACCCTAAATACTGTGCAATGCCCATAAAAGAAGGTGCGTCCATGTAGACACACACACACACACACATTTTCTTCATTAGAACAAAATGTTTTTAGTTCTATTCTCATAATAAAGTGATTCCGGTACGGCATATGATTGCGCCGCTCTCCATAGCAGCGTGTTACGACACTAGGGGTCGAATCCCTGAATGGGCATGGTTGTCCATTGTGAGTGCCCTTTATCACTTTCAGCATATCATCACTGAACTTCATCTTCGCGATTAGCCAAGAGTAGCAGAAAAGAGAAGTAAAATAAAAAATATCAATCAAATGGCATATCATTGCGTACCGCCAGAAAATATATAGATTATTATTATTATTATTATTATTATTATTATCATTATTATTATTGCACCAAAAATAAATATATAACTTTTCTAAATTTACGAACCGGAAAGGAGACAAATTTAGAACAAGAACTTTATCAAGAATTAATGTGACAAAGAATGGACTTTTGTATAGTATATTATGCAAATAAAATCGGTGTCTTACGTCACAGCAAGAACTGACTTCCGGCACCAAACCAATTCGCCGAAACGGAGTTCCGTTGCTTTCCGGTTAACTTTAAGCCCTGGGATGAACAAACTCAAACGCTAATTTGATTTTGCTTTCATTTTTGTAGTTTTTGCATGTAATATTTCACAAATTTGCCATTTTGAAATTGTTATTCGTGGTTCGCAATTTCAAAATGTTCCTGCTCGCCTGCTTATCAGTCTTCGGGCGTGGATTTTGTTCTAAATAACTAAATCGATCACATGAAAGAGTGGGATGCATAAATATTATCAAGCAAATTGTCCATCACCATGTTTCTTCTCGTTATTTTACCCAATGCAAGTTTCAAAATTGAAACAGTAAAAAAAAGCTGCTGGCAGCCTTTGAACGATCATACGTAAAACTCCAGTCCTTAACAACACGTAGGATGCAAGATAAAAATTAATGAAAATACTAGTGGACAATTTGCGGAGTAATACTTATGTATCCCACTGCGCAACGTTGTAAGTAACGTTTCTGCTGATAGATGCGTATAGACGAGAAACAGTGGTATTAGTTGCACTTTTACGGACAGATGGCACCGTGAAACTTCCGTTTGGAGTTTTGACTTTACTTTTTGAATTACCCTCGCATATAAATATTTGGGGGGGGGGGAATTCCATGAGAAAGTGCCCTAGAATCTCAGTCTTTAAAAATAAATGCAATGCTGTATCTTTTATTTTAATTTTTTAATTTATTCTATCTTGTAATTCAACAATCTAAAATTGTCATTTGATAAAAATTATAAAGTATTATTTTATATATATATATATATATATATATATATATATATATGTGTGTGTGTGTGTGTGTGTGTGTATTATATTATATATACATAGTTAAGTTAAAAGATTCAAGGCATTTTACATATTGTTAGTTTATTTTAACTTTTTTGCCGGCCCCGTGGCGGAGTGGTTAGCACATCGCGCTACGACGCTACGGGTTCCGGGTTCGAATCCTGGCCTGGGCATGGATGTTTGTGAGTGTCCATTCATCAATTTCATCACATCATCGCTCATCCCCATCTTCGCAAATTAGCCAAAAGTGGCACAAAAAGCGAAGTAAAATAAAGCGACTCAGTTTATTTTAACATTTTGATTTGCTTTTGTTTTGTATTGTGTCTCACTCGCGACACCAAAAAGCAATCCCCTTCCTAGAATATTCAAAGGCCAAAGGTCAATGACCTTCGCTCTTTGTCTTAAATAATTTATTTTCCATCATTTGACAATTCACAGAAATTAAAATAAAGACATTAAGTAAAGAGGCAGTGTTTTATCTGTCCCACCCATGACACAAAATTGTTCACTTATAGCTATAATCAACAGTGTTTAGTTTCATATTTCATTGCACGGAAGCTTTAAAAAGTGTTGCTGAACTATCAATAGAATAGTTCGTTGAATGGCAAAAATGTATTCTGTGTGTCCCACTCGTGACAACGGAATGCACCCCTTACTTCTGAGCAAGGAGGCCTGATTCAAATCACATTAAATAAATTATTTATAGAATAACGTACATAAAAATTTGGTATATATCAGAGTCACTTTTGGTGAAATTATGTAATCATTGAATAGTGTTTATTAGGCTCTAAGATAGTACATAAAGTACATGTACTGATGGTGTGAAGCTCATGCGAAAGGTAATGTAAACACACATTTAAAATTAATATAATTTTTATAGGCAAAAATAGCAAACATTTTGTATGGAATAATATACAAAATACTAATCATGTTAAACCGTCATTATCATTAAACTGTAAACAAACATGGCAGCTGCTATTTTTCAAACTACCATTAAACAAATCCAAAATTCATCTACAAAGTCTTTAAAAATATTTAAGGAAATTTTAAGTTATAATTTTAGAGTACATCGAGAATATTTTATTATCACTGGAAGAAATGTTACTGAAATTACTACAGTTTCATTAATACACTCAACAAACAATTCCATAGTAGGTACAGTGGCATCCATGGGTATACCAAGCAAATTGTCCATGACTATTTTCATTAACTTTTCTCTTACATCCTATTTGTTTTTAAGCGATGTATTTTTATGTATGCTGGTGCAGAAGTTTTCTGCAGCTTGTTTTGATTTTTCTTTTAATTCTTGAAGCTCTTATTGGGTCGGATAAAGTGCTCGAACATCGTGATGGACAATTTGCACGGTAATACTCACGGATCCCACTGTACAGTGTCAGGAACAGAAAAATGTATATTAGCTAACATAAATTTTTTTATTTGCTATTATCTAACTGTTCAAATATTTTACAGAGCAGTTTACTAGAAGAAGCCTTTCTACAAGAAACATATATCTATCTATATGTATGGAACCAAAAACCATGCAAGCAATTTTAAGCGTGTTTTTTTTAAAATAAAATAATCGATTTAAATAAATAAAATCCGATTTTAATCAAGATCAACAAAAAATATTTAAAAAATAAAAATCATGATTTATATCCACCCTGCGTCTGGGTAATCAGGGACTCGAATTCCAATGGAGTCACATTGCACCGCGGTTCACATATACGAGTATATCCCACTTAAAACTTTAGGTTTAGCCCCGATTGGCCAGACAAACTTTGACAAGCTTTTTACTTACTTGGCAATATAGGCCTCCATACGTTCTTGGCTGACTGGGTACTCCGTGCAGACTGTGATGCCCGGGAACACGACGTCCCAGTTGTGAAAGTCAGTGTCCAAGCCAGTGATGGTGGGGTTCGTCTGGAACTTCTCCCAAAGCGACACAATGATGATTGATGTGGCTGTTGCTCCGATGGCACAAAAACAGAACCACATGAACCTTGAAAGAGGAAAACGAAGTCATTAGACATCGTTGTTGTTGAGTTGGTGTTTTAAGTCCACTTTATGCACAGTAAGGCTAATCGGGACTGGACCTACAGGATCCGAACCACTATGTGCGTCCACCGGGTATCGATCCGTGGACCCCTTGATTACAAGGCGGCGACGCTACCTCATTATAGATCGTGTTTTATCAGTAAAGCGGTGGCGCAGCCACAGGAGGGGGGTGGGGTCAAACATTGACAGCCAAGGGCACCTGCAGGGGGGCACAGAGGGACAATTGCCTCCCTCGATTTCTGCAAATAAAAAATCATTTCGTAAAATTTTCTTGCTCGTTTCGCTCGCATTATCTACTTTTCTTACAGTCTCATCAAGTTAAGAGCCGTAGCTAGGGGGCGGCGGGAGTCAGCCCTGGACGCCGAACGATCTAAATCAAAAAAGTTGTAAAAAAGATAATGCCATGGCGCCCCGTGAAATTATTTCATCCCTATTAAATCAATATTGATTTCAGTTTGCAAAAAATTGGATCTAAAAATGTTCTTTCTCGTTTCGTTCCCAATTTAATTATTTTGTGTAATGCATTGCAAATTACCAGAGAGAGAAGTACGACTTCTCTTAATTGATTTTGTCTTAAATGCATGTTTTTGAGGAAATGGAGCGTGCACATTTGAGAGAAAATTTATTTAATTTTTGCTCTTGGTTTCTTATGAGTTGGATGAATTGATTATGCAATGTATTTAAATAATATATGTTGTGTATATATGTATTAAAGAAACTTTGAATGCGTACACAATTTAGTGTTAACCTGTTGCATATGTATTTTCTCATTATACGTCGCTCCATGTTGCATATATGTGAAACATATGTTGTACATGAAAGTTATACATGTTTATGTACTAAAATAATTATATTCAAAATGCACTCATCATGCATTTGCTGCTTTTCAAAAATACAGTGGGTGTGCTTGTTTAATGTTAATGTAAAATTGATCGTTTTGAAGAAAAATAATTCAAATGGTTTCTTCCAACACAAATTCTTTAGCCTCTCTTTGCGTAAATTACAAGGATAATAACGTCTTTGATACTACAGTACTACCACGTACCACTTATAATAATAGTAATAATAATTATTATTATTATAATTATTATTGGTACGTTATCCTCGTACTTGCCCCCCCCCCACCAAAATATCGTGATTGCGCCTCTGAGTAAGGCCAGGATTTCTATGTAGGCAAAACATAATGTGGAGAAGAAATCGCTGAAATATATGATGAAATGTGTGGAAATATATAAGTATATTAAAATATCTAATAATAACAATAATAATGACGACATTCAGCTCATATACTGTATTCTGTGTGACAGAAGAGGGATGTATAATACTTACCACAGGGCCGAAGTCCTGTTGTGTTGAATATAGTATACACCAAGATAATGTAAATAGTGTTAATAATGATGTTAATGTTACATAAAATAATGTTAAATTTTAATAATGTAACAACTTAATATAAATACAGATAAAACTCACTTACAGTCAAGTCTAGTAAAATATAAAGTTTTACAGAATTTTGCCACTAGTAACATCATATGAATCGAAAAATATGTCCAAATCATGCACTAGGAATAACTCATTAAACGATTCCTCAACTCTTACTATTGGATTGTTTTTGGGTATGTTTAACTTTGAGAATGACGTGCAGAAAGGTGTCCTGTTCGTCGCTGTAAACGGTGTTACCTAGAAGTTTATTTTCTCTAACAGCTCAGACCATAGCCAACCTTGTCTTCAAGTAAAAGTATTAGATGAAAATCTTCTGTCTTTCAACGTATTGAGACCGAAATGGTTACATAACGTTACATAATATCTATTATGATATTCTACAGGGTGGCTCAAAAAGTCACTTAACATCCCCGGTACAGAGTTGAGTTGGTGTTTTAAGTCCACTTTATGCACAGTAAGGCTAATCGGGACTGGACCTACAGTTTAAAGTGGGATCCGAACCACTTGTGCCTCCACCGAGTATCGAACCCGGGACCCCTTGATTACAAGGCGACGACGCTACCACTGCGCCATCGGGGAGGCCCTTACACCCCCGGTACAAGGCCACTGCAGCGCGCAACATGGAAATGGTGATGACCAATCGTTATCAGGCCAAGGGGGAACCACATTGATGTATCCAATCAAAATCTTGTGCAATGGCATGCGAACTTCTCTCCCTAGACGTCACTTTGATCTCGATGCGTTACCGATGCGCTAAACAAATTTTAAGGCATTTTTCTAACACCTCGAAAAGGAGCAAATTGGTACAAGAATTCAGTCATAACTTTTTACTGGTTAAAGATACATTAAAAAAAAACCTTCACCATTTCATTCCTCGTGAAATTCTAGTCTGATTTGATATATCATATCACCCCCTTCCCATTAAAAATTCTGAAGTTGAATTCAAGATGGCGGACATCAAGATGGCCGCCGACCGCGCGGGTGGCCTCAATGTGGTTCCCCCTTAGCCTGGCAAAGATTGGTCATCACCATTTCCATGTTGCGCGCTGCAGTGGCCTTGTACCGAGGGTGTTAAGTGACTTTTTGAGCCACCCTGTATATTGCTTTCAAAACAAAATCGTTTCACGATTTGCATTTGTATCTCTCCGTTTTCTGTTTGTTTCGACCGTATTCTTTCTCTCTCTATCTCCTTCCAGCCTGTTTTTCTTCCACATTTCCCTTTTTATCCCTCTTTCACTTTTCTATTCTCTCTCTCTCTCTCTTGATTCTATCTTTCTTTCCCTCCCCTCTATTCTTTATCTCAATCGTATTCTATTTGTCTCTGTTTTCCCCTTTTCTCTCACTTTCTGGCTTCTTTTACTCCTTCGCTTCTCTCTCTCTTTTTCTGCGTGCTCGTCTGTGTTGTCGCCCTTATTTTCTTCTCTATAAAGCACTCCATTCTCATGACCAGTGTTGCCACAATCTGAGGGCACAATTTCCCTTCCCAAGGGGCAAAATTTCCCTTTTAGGACCAATTTTTCCCTTCACCTAAACAAATATAATAATAATAATTATTATTAGGAGTGCCCTATTAGTAGCAACAGTAGTAGTAATATTTCCGTTGGTCCATGCTCGTATGAATAAAAAATGAAACAAAATGTTCACATACATGTCAGTTTCATCGCTTCCTGGTCAGATGCCCCAGGATTGAATCCTGGTCAGGAATCCAATAACTTGTTAATTCTTATCGATACAATTATCCGAAGATACAGAAAAGCGACGTACAATAAATTTAAATGGAATAGAAGTAGATACAGGCTTGTATTCAAGGGAGCAGAAATAAGAAGGAACAGAAAAAATGAAAATGTGGATATGAAACTGGAGCTTATAATGTAGTCAGATGTCATAAAATTTCCCTGAAATTGTGGCATTTTTCATCGAAATTCCCTTTTCCCTTTTGGATAAATTTTCGGTCCAAATTTCCCTGCAAAAGGGAAATTTCCCTTCATGTGGCAACACTGCTCATGACTAGGACCAGGGACTTTATCATGACTAGGTTTTGGTTTGGTTTTGTTTGAGTTGGTGCTTTAAGTTCACTTTGTGCACAGTAAGGCTAATCGGGACTGGACCTACAGTTTAAAGTGGAATCAGAACCACAATGTGCTTCCACCGGGTATCGAACCCGGGACCCGTTTTATCATGACTAGGGGACGGATTTCTAGGAGCTAAAAAAGGGAGGCATAATTATTAATTAGTAATAATTTCATGAAATAACTGGTTTAGATGCAATTTACATACAAAAGTTACTTATTTTAGTGCAAATAAAAAGACATACAATTTGTCTGATATAAAAACTTTATCATATTTTGGAACATTGCAGCACCATATACTTTTCAATGTTCTCAGTGGTGGAGTTCATCCAGGCGTCCGTGAGTGGGCGCTTGTACAGTCACGGACAATTCTGTGTTGTAACAATCCTATTAACTTCAATGTGATCGTTACAACCCAGAAGTGTCCATGGAGAACCTTTTCTCTATGTCGCAAACGTCACAAACGCTACTGTTGCTGATTCCCAAGGCAGGTTTGGTTCTCCCCGGGACGCATTGGCAACGCCGTCGCCTTGGAACGAAGAGGTCGCAGGTTCAATATTCGTTGGAGGCACATACTGGTTAGAATCCCATTTTAAACTGTAGATGAAGTGCCAGTATCACACCCGGTGGAGGCATATAGTGGTTCGGGTCTCACTTTAAACTGTAGGTTCAGTCCCGATTAGCCTATCTGTGCATAAAATGGGCTTTAAAATGTTATTTTTAAAGTTACGCATAAGGTTAAAAAGCCGTTTTTCAAGTCAAAATAGGGCTTTTAGGCGTTTATTGGAATTTATAGTTCATTTAGGCATTTTTATACAACTTTTCCGGAATATCTGGAGTAGCGACGCGCAGAGGCGAAAGCTTGTGGGCGGGGCCAGACTAGGTGGGGAAGGGAGCGATTGGCTAGTCGAGTGGCCCCCTCCCGCGCGACACCTCCCCTCCGCGCGTTCATTGGACGACGCACACACGCGCAACGTGCGCCCAGGACGAGTTCGCGTTCTCTTACTCCAGACATTCCGGAAAAGGAATATAGGTCCTATAGAATATCAGTAGAGGGGTGCTGTGTACATGAAACGAAAAGATCTCTAAATAGGATACGTCTAGGATGTAGCAAAAAAAAAAAAAAAAAAATAGGTATGGACCTAGCAAGCATGACATAAACATGTTAATGTGTGTAAACTAAGGCTGCATCTATTTAATTTTGATAACTCCTTGAAAGAAAATTATCTGTGGCCACCCACGTGCTCAAAATATTGTGGTATGTTCATAAATGACCGTTCATTCATGTAGTTACACGAACTCCTATTCCTAAAATACAAATTACTCTCCTATAAAAAGATGCCGGTACGACGTACCTTTGCGTACCGCCAGAAAAAAGCCCCGGTTATTTTTCAATTGTAAACACCGGCCACAGGCTCATGGATAGAAATATCTCAATATATAAGTATAAGTGAGGTTCATTGTTGTTACTTACTATTACAAGAAAAAAAATGTTTGTGCAGTTTCAGTTTATATACACGCTTGTCTCATTAATTAACTAACCATTTCCTCTCTTGCTACGTTACTAATGGTTTCGGGTTCGAATTGCGGCATGAATGTTCTTTATATGTGCCTCTGCATCAATTTCATCCCTCATCCTGATCCTTGCGATTACCCAAAAAGTAGCAGAAAAACGAAAACCAATAAGTCAATCATTTACTCTATTAAATTACCTTTCATTCTCTTTAAATTTATTAACTATGAAATGAAAACCGTGTAACTCGGTGTGTTTTCGTGTTGTATATATTATCGAATGTTCTCTGCACACTTCGCATCGCAATGGCAAATGCAAACTGGAATGCTACATGAATTCTTCTGTGTAGAGTACTGTCTGCTATTAAAAATGCTATAAGATTTTTTGGAAGCATTTACGTAGCATTTATGCTAGCAAAGACAATAAAGGGTCAATCCATATCAGCACTGGTTCCTTCACCATTTTTTCAAAAAAAAATTTTCTTTTCAACTGATGTTGAATTTTGATGAAAAATCCAAGTTTAGGATTTCCTTAGTAGGCAAGTAATGCAACAGAGCTATATATTTTTTAATATTTTAATTTCTTTTATATTTTCTGCTAAATCTTTGGATGCATATGTTTCCTCTAAAAAAATATAGCTCTGACATTACATTAGTTCCCTACTAAAAAATTCTAAACTTTGAGTTTTAGTTTAAGACTGAATATAAGTTTTGGCCCTAAATCTCAGCCATTTGCAACAGAGATGGTGAAAAATAGGCACACAACATAAATGTAGCTTAAAATGTACTGAAAACAATATTATTCTACCCCGCTTTCTGTCATTTTTCTTAGCTGAGTCATCTTAATTATCGCAACTGTCTGAAAAGGACAAGAAGTGCCGGAAGTCATGAAATACAAATGGCCATTTTCAAACGAAGTCAAGTTTTAGAAAAATAATGGCTGTTTTCATTGGACGTCCGCAAGATTTTTTCCAAGGAAGAACAAGCAAGCAAGGTATTTTTCCAAGGGGGGCAAAGGAGGCATATTTTCCCCCACAATACTCATGCCTCCTCAAAAAATACTGTTTCAGTCTGAAATTATCATGTTCCTTCAACGCACTTATAATAATTAACATAAATTACTGCGACTGAAATTAAATTATGTGTGAAATATATAATTTTAGGTCGTGGCCGTGGCCCCCATTGCAACCCCACCCCTTCTGGACGTCCATGCCTGTTTTGAACTACCCTTGAATCAACCAAAAAATTATTTTTTTAAAAAATGGACGAGTATGAAATTGGTTTTTTTTTTTTGGACCGTTTGGTATGGATTGACCCTGAAGGAAACTCTTCTGTCTAAAGCGAAATCTTACCTTTCGAGAAAGTGTCGCCCTTCTTCGGCGATGTACCTCACCCCATGGAGGGTACTGTTGTCGAAGAACTCCCTGTACTGAAATCTCCAACTGGTTTTCAAAAGTTCAAACTTATGATTCTCCTCATCGGAGTAAGGGTCCCTTTTACGATACGTGTATCGTTCCATGGTCAGAACTTACAACAGCTCAACACGATGGGTGCACAACCTGCTTTGTGAATCCGCGCAAGCGAAGAAATTTCAACCCATTCCCACGACTGCTGCGGTCATTGTCACTGACGCAATCGCTTTCCAGACTTCTAACTCGTTGGACGCCGCGCTGTGGACTGTCCAGCAAGGCCACAGTCGATTGTTTCTCGATGCGGGAAACAATAAAAGAAAACGAATCGTTAAGGCGGCGATCGACTGTTGATAAATGATAATTATGTCGCTATGAAAGTTTCGGACTGGCTTTTCTCTATCTTGACGAGCCGTAAATATATGACGTCAAATGTATAGGGACATAACAGAATTTCGTAACTTGAATCAATGTCTGTTTAGGCTGCGCAAAGAGATACAATTTCTTGAGTTTTGCGCAGAAAATTTATACCTCACAGTCGTACACAGAGCAATACATATTCATTCATTCATTCCTTTATTTTGAACCTAACAGCTTTTATGCATTAATACAATACACATATAAAATGTACATAATTGTTTTACATTAAAATTATCAGTTTTCCCCCCTATTTTACAGATATTCGATTAAAAGAAACACTTTGCCTTTTACAATTGTATGTTACACTTCCTTAAAAATGATAACAAACTATAACCAAATTTGTTGGAAATTGAACCTTTAGATTATATAAAGTTTTATACAAGAGCAATACGTAACATACTTCTTTAATTGGTTTTTACGTGTCCAAGCAAATAGGGCCTCCCCGATGGCGCAGTGGTAGCGTCATTGCCTTGTAATCAAGGGGTCCAGGGTTCGAACCCAGTGGAGGTACATAGTGATTCAGATCCCACTTTAAACTGTAGGTCCAGTCCCGATTAGTCTTATTGTGCATAAAGTGGACTTAAAACACAAATCAATCAATCAACCAAATCCAAGCAAATAATCCCACGTCATCATTGAGTGTACGCATTGTTTGAGAATTGTCTTGATTCTCTGTCGGATATTTGACACTTTTAGCGTCCCTCGGAAAGGCAAATGTATGCTGAAAGAGTGTTGCCAAAGGTGACTCAATACATCCTTTCTACAAGGTCTACAGCATGCCCCTGTACAGTGGCATCCATGAGCATTACGGTGTAAATTGTCCATCACCATGTTCGTGCACTTTATTTGACCCAATAAGAGCTTCAAGAATTAAAAGAAAACTCAAAACAAGCTGTTGACAACTTCTTCACCAGCATACATAAAAATCCATCGCTTAAAAACACATAGGATGTAAGAGAAAAATTAATGAAAATAGTCATGGACAATTTGCCGAGCAATACTAGTGGGTCCATCTGTACCCTAGAGTTAGAGTACGAATTGATTGGGGAAGGTAACGAGCGTAGTGGTCCTAAACTTTGAGGAGGGGCAGAGTCGAAAAGTTTTCAATCGCATAAAATTAACGTCCATGACTATTTACTAATCAACTGCTACGTTTGCATAAAATACTTTGCTTAATAAATGTGTGTATTAACGTACGGCTGTAATTATATATTTAAAAACATTGATCATTTATTGGAAAATTAACAAGCCCAATGGAAATTTTAAGCACACAGTAAACTTTTATTTCTGCAAGAAGCACAACTTATAAACTTAAAGAGAGCCTTGAATCTGAAGTTATTGTATGGTTAAACAAGGCAAGCCTCTTTTAGGCCACATACGGCATTTAAACTGTAGGTTCGATCCCGAGTAGCTCATTTATGCATAAAGTCTACTCAAAACTCAAATCAAATCAAATATATATCCTGAGCCTGAAATCACAGAGACCGTCAAGAAATATTGAACTATCTTCCAATTCGGAGATCATGTTCCACAAAAAAGGCTGGGTTCAGACTCACGAGCAATGCTGTTACTTGCAGACATTCGTGACGTCACGTTGAGTTCCTAAGCTAGTGTTGTCTCTGCCATTCTATAGGTGGCACAGACCTTTTTTTTTTTTTTACTTAACACCTGAGGCGAGAGTGTCCCCCTGGCCCAACGCCAAATTACACCTATGGGAGAAGGGGATGTTTGGAATTTCCTCTGACTGGACAAAACATCCCATGAAACCCAAGACAACCAAAAGGGCTACATCTTTCCTTGGAGCTTTTTATTCGTGATTGAGGAGAAAAGCAAGAGAATAGAAAGAGCCAAACGTGGTTCCAAATGAGTGAAGTTGGCAACACTGAGCACGGCATAACTCGCAATATGGTAACTCGGTGCCCATTTACTCGTTCTATGCCTGACAGAGCTATACACCGTTGCCACTTGTTCAGCCTTCGTATCATAAATAATGACTGGCTAGAAGAGTGTATCCATTACGAAACTTCACAAGAAAGCAATGGAAACTTTCTCATTGGGTAGAAAAGCGCTATCAAAGACACTCACCGCTCTAATGTATTTGCGGTAACAAGCTGTGTTAAGGTCTTGGGATGTATTCTTCATCCACTGCAAGAACGAAGTTCATATGAACAAAACCGTGACGTTTGGAAATAGTTCTTTCCCTATATGTTACCCACAACTCCTTATGCTGGACAGGCCATGGTATTAACATTCACTTCCATTTGGTTAAGACATGTGTATTTTTAACTACAGTACGCTGGCCCCGGTGGCGGAGTGGTTGGAACATCGCGTTACCACGCTAGGGGTACCGGGTTCGAAACCTGGCCTTGGCATGGATGTTTGTGTCTATTCATCAATTTCATCATATCATAACTCATCTCCATCTTCGCAAATTAGCCAAAAATGGCACAAAAAGCGAAGTAAAATATAGCAAATTAATTAACTACAGCACAAAACCAGTGGAGTCTTTGGGCTAGCATTTTTTTACATTATAACTTTTGGGTGAAGTTATGTCAGGTGGTTAGTTATCATTTCAAATATATATATATTTTTTCCTGTAGCCCTTTTCAAATCCAATTTTCACCCAATTAAAGCCCCGTTAGAGGGCTGCAGCCCCCTCACTCCCCCTAAATCCGAGTCTGCACAAGATTGTGGATTGTTTACACTATTTTACGGATTTTCCTATGATTTTTGATGCATATATCGCTTGTGTTCAAATTAAGTCCGATGTCTCCTTAGGATATTTATTTATTTATTTGCTTTATTATTATTATTTTTAAATATCTAACTCATATTGTTTTACCTTTATGTGAAACAATTTAATTGAATAAATAAATATACCTCTAGCAGCACTTATTTGCCAAAACTCAATACTCACTTAAGACTAATAACTTTTCCTCAAATATGTTTCAATAAACACTTCTAAAACAAAAATAGGATAAATACTGACGTTGTTCAGTGGGATTCATGAGTATTACCGTGCAAATTGTCCATCACCGTGTTCGTGCACTTTATTTGGCACAATAAGAGCTTCAAAAATTAAAAGATAACTCAAAACAAACGGTTGATAACTTCTACACCAGCATACATATAAATCTGTATTTTAAAAACACACAGGATGTGAGAGAAAAATTAATGAAAAATGGTCATGAGCAATTTGCACGGTAATACTCATGGATCCCACTGTACAACCACAATAATCGAAAGGTATGCCACATCAGTTTATGCATAAAGAGCCTGTTGTGACTCCAAGAATTAGCTCTGGACATGCAAACCTGTATGTTTTCATTAATGCATTTGTCACAATGTGTACACGTATTTGTAACATAATATCTACACATTTGTATGAAATAAATAAAACATAAAAAAAGGGAAAACCACTAAAAATCCGAGGAAACTGACGCTTATTTGAAGGTACAATGGGATCCATGAGTATTACCGTGCAAATTGTCCATCACCACTTTGTTTGACCAAATAAGAGCTTCAAGAATTAAAAGAAAACTCAAAACAAGCAACTACTGCACCAGCATACATAAAAATCCATCGCTTAAAACATATAGGATGTAAGATAAAAATTAATGAAAATAGTCATGGACAATTTGCACGGCAATACTCATGAATCCCACTGTACCAGGACAAAACAGCACATATCCCCGAAAGTATGGGGGGGGGGAGGAGGGCTTATTCGGAGGATTTCCCCTTTTTAATTTTAAAAAATGTCTCCTTGGTATTTCGTCTCGTTGTATTTCTGTTATATTACTTAATGACAGCTAGTGATGATTAGATGAAATTTGGCAGAAAGACATTCCCAAAGAACAGCCACTCCCAGGTCGAAACTCAAACTTCGGTGTCGGGATCGAAATTCGCCCACAAAGGCAGCGGTAGACAGGCCTGGTCGATTGAAGAAGTGTCACAGCGATTAATGCTCGCGTGTTCGCATACGTAAACAGTGATAAGGGGATATTTCGGGTCATGACAATTGAAGATCGATCGGCCTTGAGGTAATAGACCGGTGACACTATGTTGTGTGAATGGTTTACACGCGTGCTACAAGCGGGTCAAGGGATAGTATACAGTACAGTAATCTGTGATACAGTCATCTACAAAGATATGCACACAGAACCCAAGCGTGTTAGTTGACACTTATATTGACTCCAATAACACTTAAACATGGATAAGGTGCAAATGATGCACTTTTTGGGGGTGTCTAAATACACACTGAAATTCATAAAGGGACAAATGTAACAAGGTACAAGTACAGTTGACAAGGGAAAGCCACCTGCTAGAATGTTCCACAACAACTTTCTAATAGTCTGGAGGGGAGCAATGTTGGTGTATATATATCGTCCTGTTTTTGTACCTTGTTACATTTGTACTTGGTGCAGAGTCTGAAGAAGACCTTGCTAGAAGGTTGAAACGTTACGTTTAGTTTATGTTTTATAATAAAATAAATTACTGCCTTGGTCAGCATATTTAGTGTTTCATACAAAGGCTGTGTTTAGAAAATAGTATATTTACAAAATTAAATTATACATATTAGCAATTATTATTAAAATAGAAGTATGTCTAGATGTGAGTTAACCGAAAGAAAAATGACATTTTTGCATCACGACTGCTTGAAAGAAACTCGGGACAGGAATGGACTGTCCCGACTAAATCGGCATCTAGTAGCCTTGATTCAATGGTTGTAAAACTAAAACTACCCAATATTGCAGACTGCAGACTTCTGGAGCATGTCTATCTCCACGATAAAACCACATCATTTATGAAAGGACAAAAATAGAACTTTTTACAAATGTTAAAAATCGTCGTAATTATTTTCGTAGATTTTTATAGGTTCACCTTTAAATATTTCATAGTTAGAGGGAGGGGTCATGGCCCCTTGGACCCTCCCCTGGGTACGGGCCTGTTGCAGGTTACACCGCTAGAGAGAGAAGACGTTAACTGGCCATGACGGAAGGCTCTACCCCTGCACATGTGCAAATTGATTACCGCTAACCACAACTGTTAAACACGCTCTGTGGTCATTTCTAATTAGTGAAGCATTAAATGGAGACTGAATGTAGTGATCTGGCTGAAGAGAGGAAATTATTAAAAATCAATAGCTCATTACCTGAATGTACCGGGTGGCCAGAATTAAAGTTACCCAACTCAGAGCCCTCAGTAGCATGTTTGAGGCATCGTAGAACTCTGAAATTTGGTGAATGCACTATGCAGACCATGGGGAACAGAATGGCGATAAAAAACAAGATAGTTCAATTTTCCGCCACCAGGTTGAAATATGGCGCTGTACTTCCATGATAGGTTGTAATAATGACGTAAACTGCTCCAATTGGTTATGGATTTGCCTTTACCTTGCAATCTTGCAATAAACGAGAGATTATTTTCTCGCAACTTCCAGCCACTGACAAATGTCTTTCTAATTAATAACTCAGCCAAATCACTTAACGTGATTATTTGTACGTACAACCGATTATGGAAGTACAGCGTCATATTTCAACCTGGTGGCGGAAAATTGAACTTTTTTATCGCTAACTTCTTCCCCATGGCCTGCACAGTGGATTCACCAAATTTCAGAGTTCTACGATGTATCAAACAGGCTACAGAGGACTCTGAGTTGGGTAACTTTAATTCTGGCCACCCGGTACAGTCACCGGCAATAAAAATGGGACACTAGATCCTGAAACACTCGTTTCCCTGTAAGGCATTGTGTGTGTTGCCTAACTCTACAGCGTTACGTGGATTCTAATAGCAAATTTTGAATGACAACCTCTACCACCGCCGCATAGTTAGGCAACACACATGACGCCTTACGAGGAAGCAAGTAATTCAGGATCTAGTGTCCCATCTTTATTGACTGTGACTGTACATGCCCATGTTAATAAATGCCTACTCAAATGCTGTTATGCTCAAGCAAAGCAAATGTACTGTACAAGATGCTGGAGTGTCCTAAGTTTCAATTCTGGAAAACTGATTGATTTGGTTTATTTAATTCGCTTTTCTGTCACTTTTAACTAATCGTGAAGATGAGGTGATATGATGAAATTGATAAAGGGACACTCACAAAGAACACCCATACCCATTCAAACCCTAGACCTCTGGCGTCGTAGCTCGTAGCGCGCTGTGCTAACCACTCCGCCGGCTTAAAACAAGACTAGTGTTGCCCACGAGACGAGACGAGACGAGACTTTGGTCTGTCTCGTCTCGTCTCGTGAAAATGCTGTCTCGTCTCGAAAATATTAGTTTGTCCCGTCTCGTGTCCCGTCTCGTCTCGTCCCGTCTCGTTTTGTCTCGTCTCGTTTCGTAAAAGTGATCCGGAATATCATGCCAACAAAAGTCAAAAGTAGCAGAAACACGAAATATTTTTCTGGAAAGTGGGATAAAGCTCCAAATAGTTTACCCATTGCGTGGTGAGAATAAATAAGGTTCGTTAATCATGAGGACATTAATATTAAAAATGCAGTTTCTTGGTTACTGATTGCTAGGTATCTTATGAAATTTACCTTGTGTTTTTTCTCGCTTTCATACAACTGTCTATCCTTTTGAAATGTTTTCCCCTGGGCCTTCTTTCTTTCTACATGTCGAACTTCCGTGCACTATGAAAATTTACCTTTTTTCTTTAAATTCTAAGCTTATAGCTGGGAGCAACCAAAAATATTTTAAATGTGTAGTAGGAACACAAAAGACTATTCAAAATTGCAATAAGTTACTTAGTATATTACAAATAGATATCATTTATTGTTCTTAATATTGTTAAACATCTCCTTCTATGACATAAGTTTCATTAAGTGTTTCTTTGTGATATTGTGCTGTTTCATGTTCAGCTTTTGACGCACATACTTGTTTGTTTTCCCTTTAGCCTCTAAGTCCGGTACCACCACCGCTTGATAAAATGCATCCTTCGGCAGGCACGCATCTAGAAATATATGTCGGGGGAGGGTGTCTGAGCCAAATGTTTAAGAAAAAATGAAAATAACATTAACGACAACAATCAAGAAAATGTTTAAATTAATACATAAATATAATTCATACGTCTATTCACTTATATATGCAAATTAATTAATTCTATTATTATTATTATATGAAATGTTACAAAGATGGTCCAAGAATAGTAATATAACAGCAAGAATATTAGCTAATATCTAGTTTACGTGTAGTTAAGATCGCCAAAATTTGCATAAAAACAGCTATCCTGGCTAGGAAATTAATGTCAGAAAAGGTCATGAATTGAATATTTGCTGTATAACAAAAAATGATGTTAAATCCAGTTGACGAAAAAAAGTTCGTAATTAATATTTCTGTACATAAATCTTCATTGTGATACTGTCATTCAAAGCCGTATGATCCCAATAGAATCCTTGTTTTCTAGTAAGTTCGGCAGGAATAAGTAACCTTCGATTATGGTAAACAAATATATTTTATGTTAAGCTAGAGCAGGACCCCAGGCTGATGCAAGAAGCCGTTCCTGCAAAAGTGTCTGTTTCACGAAGCGAAGAAACGTGACAAAACCACCACGTATGGAAGGCAAACCTGCATTTATTTTATATCGCACATTTTCAGACCCGTCTCTCCTGAACTTATAAAAATCCAAATTTCAATGAATTTTTTAGACATGCTATAGTTGAAAAAATATGTGTAGATTTACCAAAAGGGAATCATTATGAGATTATGCATATAACGTGTTATTGGAATCAACCTATTTGTGTAAATTGGGTGCCTCCCCGATGGCGTAGTAATAACGCCGAGGTCTTGTAATTAAGGGTCCTCGCGTTCGATACCCAATGGAGGCACAAAGTGGACCGGATCGCACTTTAAACTGAAGGTCGGTTCGCAATTTAGCCTATTTGTAACTCAAATAAACTTAAAGAAAGTACAATGTCAACGTTAAGAATATTAGAATCCACTAATTCACCTGCAGGTAAGTCAAATTTTAGATATCCCTCTTCATCCTCGTTCATAGACTTCCTGCAATACTCTTGTGCATGTGGGTTGCATCCCACCAGGTGCTTGAAATGTGAAGAGTTATTCTTTCCCTGTACTGCGTTCTTTCTTTTCATAAGAGTAAGGCTAAATTCTCGTTTTATTTGAACTTTTAAAAAACGTGCAAAATACTTCTCTATCTTTAAAGAACCACCCTTTCTCATGTATGTGTAAAATAATCCCACTCTGTCTCAGAAAACCTCTTCCTACGATCAAATGGCGGAAACAACTCTCAAGTCTCAACAATTATAAATTTATGCTTAAATTTCCTATCATTTATACAAACAGTAGCACATATCACGTCCTTTGGTGCAACACTGTCAACAGCTAACGTTACTTTACTCGTCCTAATAAATTTACTTCCAACCAGTGACGGCGCCAGGGAAATGTGACGCGGGGGGGGGGGAGGGGGCAACAAAATATTGTTGGGGCTGTCACATTAAAACGCCCGAAAAGACTACATATATAACATATATGTATACATATATAATAATAGTTATAATAATAATTATTATTATATTCATGTATGATGTTTTGTTTTTGTCCCTTGTTTAGAGTGGACGTTTACTGCCTAAATTTACTTCTTGATTACGAGTTTATCTCCATATGATTCTATTTAATAAAGGCATTAATTATTTTTTATTCATAAGTCGCGTTGTCTCTAGTGGCCTATTTCAGTATTGGAAGACATTCATAATTTTATAATTCATCGTCTTTCATGATATAAATATTCAAGTTAGAAGATAATAATATAAATGACGAAAAAATGTGCTTCGAAGAGTTTAATTTTCTTGCAAATTGAACTTGACGTTGGAAGAAATTAATCTTCTTAAGTATTAGAAACAATGAAAGTGAAGTGCAATTCTCCTGTAGGAGAATTCTGCTGAATGTGCTTTGGAGAACACATTGCCCACCTTTGGTACGTCCAGGACTTGACATTTCTTCTCAATGCCAAGGATAGCCAAATGAGGCAGTTTGCATCCAGCATTCTGTTTCGAGCAAGCCTTTTCAAAGATTTTAAGGACGAAACGGTTCTTTCACATTCACACGCTGCATTGGAAACTGGAATTGTTACAGAGAATACAACTAGAGTGTGAACCTTGTGAAATGCCAATTTATATATTCCTAGGATTTCAAAGAAATCCATTTCAGTGCCATCTTCGTAACGCAGAAGAGTTTTGGGCAAAATTAGTGTTTCACATTTCAGGGAAATGTTATCGCAGGATAAAAAATCTGAAAAAGAAATATTCTGACCCTGGCATTACTTACTCTTACTCCACCACTCCAATGTATGTCTGTGCTACACAATTACAAGCACCTATGGAGTTCGTGGGAAGAAGTTCTTCGAATTTGATATGTACGAGAAAGAGCGAACCTGACCGCGATGTGTTTTGATTCGAATTTTAAGTGTAATTTGCATTTTAAGGTTAAAGTTCAATATATTTCCGGATAATATCCCCTCATTTTCAAATTAACTCCAAGAGATTGGAAGAAATTTCCTTTGTTAAGGTTTGCCTCAGGCTCATCATCTCGAAATTCAAGTCCCTGAATAGTAAGAAACCGCGATGAATCCACAACAACTGACATGTAGTGTCGGTTTTTCTCCGATCACCTTTGGTCCCGGGTTCGATACCCAGTGGATGCACTTTAAACTGTAGGTCCAGTCCCGATTAGCCATACTGTGCATAAAATGGACTTATAACACCAAATCAACCAACCAGCCAAATCTTGAACCAACTTTGAAGTATTTTACTAATTAGCGTTGTCACTAACGACCCACGATTAGAATAATGTGCTCGTACTACAGATGATGTTTTGTGGTTCTCAGAATGTTCGTGATGTTTTAAACCGATCCGCATTCAACGCTTTCTCCCAGTTCTTAAAACTGGTTAAAACTTAGGTTAATCGCGACGATTACAGGACGTAAATGAATGAGACATCACCTATGCCCAGGTCAGCGCTGAAATCTTGAACGAAAGTCACACACGCACTTTCGTATATATACTAAAACAAATTTAGTCAAGCTGGTATTTTAAGCAGGAAAGTGATATCATGCAGAATACACCACTTTGAAAAGGTGAAAATCGTCACACTCTTATAAATGAACTCTCTTATTATTTGATATTTAATTAACTTCAATTGGGGGCACGGGGGGGCGAAGTGTCTGACTTGGGGCGTCCGCCCCCCTGCCCCCCATCTGGCGTCATCACTGCTTCCAACCTTCTAATAACTTCCCTGTTGATAGCCTCAGCTTCGAAATGGAAGCTTGCGTGTCGGCGAATAATACAAAGGACTTGTTTATCTTACAAGGGGTTCACTGTCCTTCTTTCATTCCAAGTCTGCCTTTTTTCCATTTCTCTCAGCTTTTCCTAGCAGCTGAAAATAATCCTAAGTGTCCCTCGGATCATTGTTCCTGCAAAACTTCCTATCGGCAAGCAAAGAAAATTACAGAATTTTTATTGGCCCTCCCTTGCATCAACCTTCATTCTTAGGTCTGGATTTATGGCACTTACCCGCTACTGCAGGTCAACCTCGCCCCTGAAGCAACGGTGTCCATTATTCAAAGCGAAACCTCTGTCAGTGGTGAGCGGCGAAAAATAGTCTCGGAATACACCCTGGCCGTAACCAGGCAGGGGGTGCGCTGAGCCCCCCCTGGCATTGCTGTCAGCTTCCCTCTGAAGTTTGATAAAAACTACTTTGTGAAATTTGTTTGGTAACGAGTGAAAATGTAGACAGTAGATACTACATGTATTTTGCTCAAAAACTTGGCTAAATTCACAGAATAAAAAGAACAGATACAACATTCGTTCATCTGATTTACAGAAAGGTTAATCGGGACTGGACCCACAGTTTAAAGTGGGATCCAAATGACTATGTGCCTTCACCGGGTATCATACCCGGGACCCCTTGATTACAAGGCGCCGACGGGGAGTCCCATCATAGAACAAAGTTTCCTCCTACGACGATTATACACAACTTAGTTATCTTCCTTCACTTGAAATATATTCTATTTCAGCCTCAATATTTCGTTATTACAATCCAAGGAATAGTATTCTCTTTAAATAAAAATAAAAGCATTGGAAATAATCTTTAAACGGACGTAAAAAAATCAAAGCGAACCACCTGTGGAATGACTGAGAGAAAGAACAAGAATTTTCTCAACATTTCCGAAATTTCCATAACATTCTAATAAATTTGCAACCCGTGCAAATAATCAATCATGTGTTAAAATCTTGTCATGGTTCCCTGTAAATACTAAAATCGCCAAATTAGTTCTTTCCAAATTTCCCGTATTTTCTCCTCCTCTTTAGCTCTCAGCTGCTCGGAGTGGGATAATGATAGATTATTTGTCCCTAATTATCTCTTTCTCTTAGTCTTGCTAATATCTTGGACTTCCTAATAACTTTCCGAACAACTCCTCGTCAATTTGTACTGCCATGTTTCCTACAATACTCGAAGATAGAATTCTGCATTCGGTGTCAAGTGGATACCGTGACAGAGAAGCGAAAATCGGAAGCGGGGGTAAAGCAAGGATGTGTTCTGTCACCTCTGCTCTTCACTATATATATATATTATATAGTTGCGTATATAGAGTGAACAAGCCGACACCCCCAAGGTGGGGACGACAAGGGTACCGGCTCTCCTGTTCGCAGATGATATGCTTCTGATCTCAGAGACAAATGCCGGCCTACAAAGGGCTCTGGACGGGTTGGAAAAATACAGCAGAGAATCCAAACTGCAAGTAAATCTCACAAAAACCAAAAAATTATGGTGTTCAAGAACGGATATGTATATGGAAAAGACGAAAGTGGACTTTCAGAGGGCAAGAATTAGAAAGGGTAAAAAGAATTAAATACTTGGGATTAGTTCTCACTATGGCAGGGACATGGACAAGACATATGCAAACGGTACAAGGGAAGGCTGGGGCAATAACAAATGAAATAATGCGGACAGTATGGAAATTGGAGAAATACGATAAACATTTTGTGGAATAACTGTATCGTACATTATTAATAGGGTCAGTAGGGTACGGGAGGGAGATATGGGGAGCAAAGGGGAGCGATGCACTAAACAGAATCCAATGCACATTTTACAAGAGGGCTTTGCATATCAGCATGGGCACTGCAAACTGCGGCGTACTACGGGAACTTGGATTGGTAAGGGAGAATACGTGGGGTATGTTCAGAAGGGTTAAATACTGGGCGACATTAATATCAAGAGGGGAGAACTCGGTAAAAGGACAAGCGCTGATGCAACAGGTACAAGGGGAGGAAATGGGAACATGGGCGAAAGAGATCAGAGGTAAACTATACGAAATTGGACTGGGATGGATCTGGGAGGAGGAACACGTCGACCAGGGGACATTGCAATTAGTGAAACAAAGATTAGAGGATATAGATAGGCAGGAAATAATAGTGGAATGTGAAACTAAGAGATCGCTCGAACTCCAAAGAAGGGGAGTTCCGGGAATGGGGACAAGTAGCGTACATCAAGAAGGTGAGTATGGTGGCAAGAAAGTGGTTGAAATGGATGAGGCTGGGGGGATGGAGACACAATACAGTAAAAAACGAGGAAGGGAGATATAAATGCGTATTACGCAATAGTAATGATAGGCCAGAACATTTATTCTCATGTCAGGACACGCGCGTTCTGCAGGAGGAGAAGATACGCAACATAATCTTGGAGAGAGTGTTCAAATCAATTGTAGTGCAAAGGAGCATGGAACTATTGCAAAAAGTGGGCGTGTAATTACAAACATTTAGGGGGAAAGAAGTGCTGTAAAGAGACGGGATAAGGAAGAGGAATAAGTGTTAATTTACCATAACTGCTATGTTAACATCTATACGGAATGTAACGGATAGTGTAGTCTGTAGGGAATCATAGTTATGTAATAAGAATAGATGTAGTGCGCACAGCCTATGGCTCGCACACGAGATGAGCAATAAATAATTATACAATGTTTTTCCTACTTCGTAATAACATTCACTTCTGTACAAACTTTGGTGTAAAAATTAAATAATAATAATAATAATAATAAACCCTATCCGTCTGTCCGTTTATCTTTCCAACCTATAGAGCTGAGACTATTTTTACAAGATAAATCTCGGACTCGGACACTCCACGATGTTTTGGCTCCTCCTTCCACCTTCTGTACCTGCCCTTTTACTTGATGTTATTCAGAATTGTATTAGTATCTGGAGTACTATCGTAACATAAAATTATTAACCTGGAATAAATTGAAAAACAAAAATGGGGCGTAATGCTGTGTTTCGAAAGAGTATTGAAAGTTTAAGTATTCATTCATTACTCCCTCTAGAATAGTCTTCTTTTGACTTAATACACGCTTATCAACGTTTCTAATTGAAATACTTTATTCCAAGCAAACAAGTATTTGCAACTGATTAAATATTTTGCTTTTATTTTTCGAGACATTCGAGACGAGACGAGACTTTTCAAAAGCCGTCCCGTCCCGTCTCGTGTCTCGTCTCGAAAACGAGACGAGACAGGCATTCCGTCTCGTCCCGTCTCGAATTTCAAAAGGTTTGTCCCGTCTCGTGTCTCGTCTCGAAAACGAGACGAGACACGAGACGAGACGGGACATGTCCCGTCCCGTGGGCAACACTAAACAAGACCTCAAATCTCTATTTGAAAGGGAAATATTTAAAGTGAGGGAAATCTGCTGTGCCTGTAATACCTCACCTAGTTATAGGTTTTGTGTGTAAGGCCTAATTGATTTATTAAGAATGTACTGAAGCTGAAATTGGTTTTCCACTAAATAGACTGGTTAAAGCCACACATCTGTATTGTTCCGTAGCATCAGGACTGAAGTAGAGCAAGTTGTTGCAAGAATATTGGATTCTCTATCCTTCGAGGTGTTGTGAAATACACATTGTAACCTCACTGTTATAATTGCGTAATAAACTTTATGCCCAGCTGCTGCAGTCAGCCATCAACACGGTTTGCAACATTACAATTCTACTGCGAAACAAGGATTATGAATTATTTAGTTTAGGTGCGTTCAATAATTTGCTCGCAATACAATTGGTGGACACTCTGCCATATCCTTCCATGTTAGCCAGTGTACGCGCAAGATATTATTGACGAAAGCTTGTGGCATATGCAAGACTTTATTTCGAACGAGTGTTCTCTAGTTACCAGCCAGGTTAAATAGGCGTACTTGTTCGAATCACGTCCACAGGAAAGCTTCAATTCCGACATTTTTTCTGTATAACACTCTAGTACTAGATAAGAAATGCTTTTTAAATAAAAAGCAAGTTTAAAACATATTTTATTAGCTTCGATAAAAGCTTGAACAAAGAAGTAGTCCATGAGCCAGGACCTCAAATTTAGGCGATCGGTACCACTCGGGGGGACAGGTTCTCATATGATTTTTTTGCAAGGTCTGGATGCCTGGAACTGGAAAATGTGTGATAGTATCTCATAACTCTTTGCTTTTTATCTAATATTATTGAATTAGTAACAGCAGCCGAAAAATAATGGTTTTTCATATTTTTTATAAATAATATAAATTCATGACAATATTTGAATAAATAAATTTAATTTCAACAGACTTATTAAATTCAATATTACTTTATAATAATTATAATTATTAAGTGTAATAATATTAATATAATCCTTATAATAATAATAAAACTTTATTATATTTCTTACATACTGACATAGATTAAAGGCTTAAGTTTTACTTACAATTTTCAATAATAATAGTGGCTAAATCATAAATACGCATGTATGTTATAATTTAACATAAACACAATTTTATTATTTACATTCATCATCATCATCTTCTGAATAGGTGTCATCGCTCATTGATTTTCACATGTGGGTAGTCTACACTTGTCAGTGCAACTGATGTAATTTAGACAGAAGACCCAGTTTGTGTTTCTAATGTATTGGTTGTTTGATTTATATGGTGTTTCAAGTCCACTTTATGCACAGTAAGGCTAATTGGGACTGGACCTACAGTTTAAAGTGGGATCCGAACCACTATGTGCCTCGACCGGATATCGAACCTGGGACCCCTTGATTACAAGGCGATGACGCTACCACTGCACTATCAGGGAGGCAGTTTCTAATGGAGTTGCAAGCTAGTACATCTAACACAGTTGGGGGTTTGCCGCCACTCCATCCAATCCACTACCAGCCAGCGGCGGCTCAAGGGGTAGAGCCACCGTGCCATGGCACTACCCTCAGAAGAAACGCATACGTCGCCAAGTAAAGTTAAATGAATATATTGATAGTTTACAGACAAAGATATTCGAATCTTGCAATCGGTCAAACTGACGTGACGACCGCCCCAACCTCCTCACTGCATCGCCAGCTGTTTCGTTCGTACCATCGCGAGGCAACAGTCCGTGCCGCCGAAGAGCTGGCCTAACCCATGGACCTAACCAAGTTGACACAGGGGGGTTGAAGAAGTCTCAGCGAGAAACACTTCCCCATGAGGCGAGAACAAAGTGGCAGGGGGAGGGGTTAGCCCATAAGAAACCGTGCCCGTCTTCGCCTGGCACGGCGAGGGAACTTTCGCAGTGTTGACACGACACAGTTGCTACCTTCATAAAAAAGACCCGTTGGGGAAGTAATTTCTGCCTACTTTTGGAGAAACGATCCTAGTATTTATCAAAGTTAAATGAACATTTTTGATAATAGATAGATGCACCAAGAGGGCCATCCAGACTTTTTTTAAAAATATAAAAGTAAAAAATCCTATGATGATGCGAGTTTCCTTTGGCATTTCGACAATTTATTTTCATAACAAAGATATTTTCGACATCAAGTTAGAATACGTGTGCATGGAGGAGGAGAAGGTGATAGGAAAATGTTTTTCCTTTCTTCTTGTAATTGTTATGTTTTTAGGGAAGTGTCCTGTAGAGTATAAAGATAGGTTAGTGAGTGAAGATGAATCGGATTAGTACGTTATTACTTAAACACATGTTGTTTTCCACGTTACCAAACGAGGCTAAACATCTTGGCCAGTGGCGCAACCTCAAGGACGGGGACATGGAGTTGTTTTTTCTCTATTTACTTTATCACGTTGGCACTACCCATCATAGTTGCCGACGGCCGCCACTGCTACCAGCTGCTCTGCTCCATCGTCTTTTTTCAATGTCCAACTTCTCCCACTTGGACTACTAGTAGGTATACATGGATCATTCAGAAGACATCTCTTGCTTATAGCGGCTTTATAATCGCACGTTAAGCATGTTTCTTGAGACAGTCCCTTCAAGGTTGATAAATGTTTATCTCAACCTTCTTTGAACACAATAGACGACATGCCATGTCATTCATATAATGTACGGAAGATTTTGGAGCATACAGTAAGCACGAGAACTACTATTTGCCCATTAGGTTTTCATTGAGATCCCTTTGATCTCCGAGGCTGCGAACATATTTCCTGTGTTTGGGAGGAAGGATTTTCAATGCACTTACTTTTCCTTTTCCTGCAAATGCACATGGAGACTTATCATATCTCAACAAACATTCTTAATAAGAATTGAAGCTATTTTCCTAATGCCAAGGACCATCATGGATATTTTGGTACTATATTTCAGAAACAATTTAACAATGATTCTTTTGGACTCTCAAACAAGTAATACACACATCTGCGTCATCTGAGAATCTCATTAGCAGCGGCAGTATTCACCAACAAATTACCATATCTTTTTTATGTTTACTGTTGAGATTGAGCACTTTGGGGCTCGCTTCAGATGTGATTTTGCATAATTTATATCCACAGTTCGCGGAGTGTTTATTCAAAAGATTTACAAAATGCTCTGGTTTCCTACATTCGTTAACAAGAAATGCAGTTGGAGTTGTTTCATTCGGTACGTTACTTAGACATTTCCTTTACTTTCTGACAATCTGGGAAGATGAGATGCTCTGTGACTCATGCCAGAGTTCTTCCCACGTGTTTCTTCTTTCGGTGTACTTTACAGACGTCTCATTTTACGTATCAAACAGAGTCCTATTTCCCTCTGCAAAGCAAAGCACAAGGCAGATAGACCTCACCAAAGTTTGACTCCTCTTCCTTTAACTCTCTGAATAGGAGTCATACCATCAATCGCCGTGGATAAATTTCCAGATATTTCCTCAGGGGGATAACATTTTTCTGTAAGTATATCTCTAATGACCATGATGAAAACCCATTTGAAGATTCCGATTATGTGCTGTCACAATAATTCGACCAAATAGTGCCTTGTCTGATAATTGACCTGCCACTACTATCCACTGCCTTCTTCTTGGATCAAGAGAGGAACAGAAAGAACTAGACGAAATCCATGTACAGCCGATGTTTATGCAACTGAATGAATATTCAGAGAACAGATACAGTAGAGTATGGATTAGTACAGGTAACAGAAAGACCCCACAGTCGCTTGAACCAATGCTCACATGATGTGCGTCACTATAGAGCAATGTGTGTATCAATAGAACAGCTCAGAAACGGACAGGGTCACAGCAGTAACTCGCCCCTAGTATGGTGTGTGATCTCGAACGGCCAACACCGCTGCACATCTGTGTGGCATGGGTTCGATGAGGTGATCAATGTGAGCTTGGAGGATTCCTCGAAACTCTTCACTTTGGGCAATTTCAGCTCTGGAAGAGTTGAGGGAGGTGACATCCTACCTAGAATGCGTCTGCCAAGTGCATCCCCGACATTCTCTATGGGATTTAAGTCCAGTAATCATGCTGGCCACTCCATGCTCTCTATTACCTCGTCCTTGGGCACGTTGTGCACTAACAGAATGCTGTGAGGACGAGCAATATCGCCGATGAAAAAGAAACGATCACCTATTGCATCTGCGCACTGCATGGCAAGAGGTTTGAGGTTCTCGTCCTTATATCTAAGGGCCGTCAAACTGCAATTTCCGATGACGTGGAGGTCCGTACGTCCCACAATTTTGATTCCAGACCACACCATCAGTCCACCACCTCCATATTAGAATGTTTCTTGAACAAAAGCAGGGTTATATTGTGTTCCACATTCCCTCCAGATCAGGTACGTCTATTGTAAGGCTCGAGGCTGAACCGCGACTCATCGGAGAACAGCGCTCAACCCCATTCGTTGTGGCCTCTATTGCGATGTTCCTCAGCCAATTTCTACAGACTGGAAGCTGTACGGTGATGGAACACACTCCATGAGTCTATATGCACAGAGGCCATCTTTAAGAAGGCGAATGCAGACAGTTTGAGATGACACCTTCACCCTATTGCTGTGAGAATGGCATGTTGTTGTTTCGTTGCATTCTGTCGTCTGTTCCAATCGGTTGTTAAGAAGAGGTACCCGTTGTCTCTTGCTGTTGTTGCTCGCGGACGAACTTGACCTTACATTCGTCGCGCATTTCCAGTTATTTGGAACCTAATCTACAGGCGAGAAATGGCACTTTGAGACACTCCAAGAGCTACTGATAGCTGTCTCTGTCTGTCCACGGCATTGATTCAGGGAAATCTCACTGTAGAGGCATTGCACCACTTGCCCACGTTCCTCAATGAACTGTTACACTGTCCTTGGACTCTACTGTCATACACACAGCTGCGCACTTCAGTTGTCAATTCAGATATATCTGCATTAATGATGGGCAAATAGGCAATTGAATCCTGTAATGGTGTTAAATCCCATCCAACTTGTCAATTAAATTATTAAAATATTCACATATTTTAATTAGTGTAATTATTATAATTTTAATTATCATCATCATTATTTATTTAGATCAGAATTACTGTAATTGTTATTTCTAATAGTAAAAGTCAAAATATTAAAAAATATCAATACTTTCCATTTACATCAAGGTATCTTGGGAGTGGAGTGATAACACATAGAAGGCAAAGAGTTATGACATGCAATCACATACTTTCCATCTCTATGCATCCCAACCTTGCCAAAAAGTCATATTAGAAGCCATCCCCCCGAGTGGTACCGACAACTTGCCTGGCTCAAGGCTGAGACGTGGCCTTTGCCTAATCCCAAATAATCTTTTAGTTAAGTTCACGGATTGTACAAATAAAAAATATCTATATTATCTATATTAACACACTTGTACAATCACAATGATGGATAGTATTCACAGCCATTCTGATGTTCAATTTTTATCAACAACTTTTTAAACAAATGAAATTTGTATCAGTGCTGCAAACACCTTCATTTTTTTTAACAATAAGTTCATAATAGTTGTGAATGTCAATATTGGACAGTCACAAGGAGTAAAGCGGAATCATTTTAAACAACAGCTTAAAATAAATGGGAAGAAAATATCTTCTTCTGAGATGAACTTAGCACGTTGAGCAGACTGAGTCGAATCTCGCTTGTTCTGGAAGTGAACAATTGCCGACCTGCAGTGGCGGCGATTGGGTTCCAAAACTGGAGGGGGCAAAGTCAGTTTACTTGCCCTTGGTAAATAAGGTTTAGCATAGTGCGGGAGCAAAAGTGGCAAAAAGTGGAGGGGGCAACTGACCCTCTGCCCCCCTCTAAGCGCCACCACTGCTCACCTGAGATAAACTTTCTCGAGTATAGAATACATGTCCCCTCGTGTTACAGCCAGTGGCCCTACTAACCGAAACATGGCTTGTCTGCAAGATAAAGTTAGGAAAGACTGGAAAGAAATCGATAAACAATAAAAACGTTGTTGAAAATACAAAGCACTGTACTCACACTCTCAACCCCCAAATTTTAGCAGCACCCCTTTAAATGTTGATGCTAGATTTTATACTTCCCCCTCTCAAATCATTCTTATAGCTGTCCTCCAGATTACAAATTCTTGGTAACAGTTGCTCCAAACCTCGTTAATTCATTTTATTTAAACTGCTGAAAAAAGCATATATGCCTAATACAGCAGTTTATGATGATATATGACATATACACTATACATACAATAAAATATTAAATAAGTGTAGTACTATGATAATATATAGTAAGAAGAATTGCAAAAACTTATTTACAAAATCAAGAAGGCTTAGTTGAGCAGGCCATGTGGCACGAATGGGAGAGGAAAGAAGAGTTTACAGGATTCCTGTTGGAAAATTGATGGTAAGAGACCTGCAGGAAGGCCAAGACGAAGATGGAGGGATAACGTTGAGATGGACCTAAATTAATTCGGTAAGTATGGAAAAGATTGGATTGGTCTTGCCCAGTATAGGGACAGATGGAAGGCTTGTGTTGCTGAAGCCATAAACCTTCGGGTTTAAGAAGGCTAGAGTGTTAGTTAGTTACAAAAATACAGCTGCCTGGTTTAGACTGTAGGACATCTGACTGCCACACGTGAAACTCTGGTTCGATTCCTGAGTGGAGGGATTTTTCCAGCATTGTCCCTACGTGGAGCAGCAATGAAATTCACCCAGCGTCTAATAAATACGTAAGTACCTCGGCGAGAGACGTACAGGCGGTCGGAGCGTGATGCTGATCACATCACCCACAAATGACGAAGATTTTGAATGTGTGGGCCCCTACCATCATACAGCTTCACGGTATGTTGAAATGTGAATGGGGTGGTTTTACCTTTTATTATTTACAGAAATAAACAATTTTGAATTTCAATATTATGTTGAACATGCAATCACAATCATAACGATTTTTAAGTCACGGTGAAACCCTTTTTCGTTTAGGCACTGATTTGATGACGATGCACTATCGGTTAGAATGGCACATTGATTGAACTTTCGAAGTTCAAGTTATTGACTACAAAACAATTTCCAAGAAGGAGGACTTGAAAAAAGGGGAAAGAAAGCACGACGACAACAGAATGATGAAAAAATAAGGAAAAATCGTTGGAGTGACACATGATTTTCATTTCAGGTCACGGTGGTGTACCTTTTTGTGTCAGTAGGCAGCTTCTAATCTCACTCGGCAGATGGAAGCACAGGCTATGAATAAATTGCTTTGTTTTTTTTGTTTTTTTCAAATAAGACAATTTAACGAACACAACAAACGCAATACAAATTACAATGCTGGTAACGTGAACATCATGTACAAATCTTGTGTCGAATTTTCTAGGGCAGTTAGCAACACTGCAGTGTACACACTTATTTCGTAATATTTCCTCACACCCGCACACACTTTTCTCTTACAATTATAGCAAAGATCGATATTCGTCTGAGTCCTTGAACTTCGATGGAAGGAAAATGTGACAAATTGCAGCATTATTGTCAAACAGAGTAGCAATAGTTCTGCAAATGTTAATCGTAACGCCACACCGTGGTGAAAATGCGAAGTACAAATAAAATAGCAGAAGTACATGAACGGGTCTCTTATAGGACACTTCTGAAACACTTTATTGGTCAAGCCCCACCCTTCGACTTGTGACGTCACAAAAATTGCAGTGTATAGGCTAAGAGAGCCCGAAACCTAACATGCCTAAACCAACAACGAAAGTATTTAGCGTGACGTCAGAAGACGAAGGGCGGGACTTGACGAAGAAAGGCTGTTGACAGTGATGTGCGTCTACGCGTAAACAACGATAGTCTACATTCTACACGTAGACTATTTTATACACGTAGATTACGTAATCTATGTAAACAACATGGCGAAAGGTGATAACTTAGCAAAGGACGCCGTGGAATTAAAAGAAAATTATACTGCGTATCAGTTGCTGATGTGTAAGGATAACTTTTCATACTCTTCCTTCCAAATTCGAACAATTTCTCACCTAGGAAGAAACCTAATATAGGAAATATTCTAATGTTTTATGGGAAAAAGACCACTCTTGCCTCACGACTGCCATCTGTTGTTGTTTTTTGCATACTATTTATCTTCTTCCATAGTTGATGATGGAAGATGAGAGAAATTTTGTTGTAAATAGGATTCTTTTCAGTTCGTTAGGAACCAATATAGTTGAAAATGTCACCTTCCTTTCATGAAAGCCTTGAAAATTAATTTTAATGCAATTTAGATTGTCTACGTAGTCTATGTAAACTACAACCCAATGTAATCTCCGCGTAGATTACGTGTAGACAACGCATGTAGACGTAAACTCATAGTCTACGGCACATCACTGGCTGTTGAGCAGCGTGCCGTAAGTGATACCATACATGAACGGATTACGGGAGATCAAAAGCCGACCACAGCGCACGACCACCGATCAAACTACACGACAATACGACATAATATTCTGTATGACATGCAATCACAAATTGGACATTTTTCGGTATAATATCAGACTACAGATGGTCTATAAGATAATGACACAAATCACGTTTATTCTAAGTGTCTTCTTTGATTGTTTTCTTCATTTCCACACAAATTAATTCAATGTGACGTGCACCTTATTAAAAGACTACAATTTACTACCTTCCGGCCCGCAGCCAGGCAGGGGCCAATGGGGTGGGGTGGGGGTTGAGCCCCCCTGGCACTGAGGTCAGCTCCCTTGACATTAGGTGAAACTATTTTGTGTATTTATAAGAAGTGTAAGTAGCAGCAAGCATTTAGGAGATTCTCTTCTCTGGACTTCAGAAAGTTCCTTCACAGGGGAGCTTCTTTATCTTCGTTGTACCCATAGGCGCCGACTCCATGGGGCTTGGGGCGACTCGAGCCCCCCCCCCCAATGTTAACGATGTGGGGGCAGTGCCCCTCAAATAATTTTGCTTAAGAGGATCTAATATATTATTTTGCTTCTCTTGTAAAGTTTACTCTGAATTGTGCAACATGAACTTAACTTTAAATACATTTGAAATGTTCTAGACCATCAACTTTGGGGGCCTGAGACCGCTAAATCATCAACTTGGCGGGGGGGGGGGGGGCTATGACCGGAGACAGCAAAACACATGACATATTACTATATACTAAGTATGTAATTATGAGTATTGTTAACATTTTTACTAAAAAGAGTTTCAAAATAATGAGGTGATATGACAATTATACCAGTATGTTGTTTAGTGAATTCTGAACAATTTGAGATCGTAAACACGACTTTCAGGCAATATTGATATGTAGGATATTTAGTTATCCTCGAAATCTCTTCCTCTAGTCCAAAGAATAAGGGGAAATAATTCTAAAGTCTTTGAGTTTATTTGACACTGGCTTGCAGTAAAATACGCAAGGAAAGCTTATGAAGGTCTGTATTGCGAAAGCGGGAACGGCTATGATCAAAGGCATTATTGATAAAGCACGGCGTGCTATATGTTTTTCATTATTGCAAAATTAAATTTAAGAAGTAAAATATTGTAGCAAGAACAAAAAATTAAAACTAATCTTCCTGCGATTTCTGTTAACATTTATGTAAATAATAAAATAAAACTGTTAAATATTGTAAATATTCGTTATTTTTATGGGTACGTCAACACTAAGGTTATTTGCACCCGTCACATGTCCTTTCTTTACAAGTCTGTTGCGGACATTAAAACACACCCATGCTCTCGCCGGGACTCAAAACCGAGACCTCCGGATCAAAGCAAGTTGAGTCGACCACCCAACACGCTCGGCTACCAAGGCCGACATGAAACTGTTATGTTGGGCTCTTAATGTAAATACATAGCCTACTTTTCAATAAAAATGTTAATTGATATCTAAAAAACAAATGAGCAGACACACGTTTTTCATGTTACATTTCATTTGCATGAGGAATATAATAGCTGCTTAAAAACTGCTATACGAAGACGTAATTTTTATTTTTAAAAAAGGGAGGGAGAGAATCATTCATTCATTTATTTCAGTGATCAGAGCCCCCCAATAGTTTTGACAAGTCGGCGCCCCTGGTTGTACCTGATTGCAACCTCCCATTTATACAGACACATGTGACTTTGACGTCATTACGCAAATTCCCTTCGCATCTGCGTCAAAGGTTAACAGCTCCCAAGTTTTTGGGAACGAAGGGGAGTTTTATTGTTTCGGCCGGGGAGTGGAACGTACGGTAGGCACTATGATTGAATATTGTCCATCTTTTCTTGGGTGATATGAATATCTGCATCATCAAACGTAGTATGGAGTGTGTAGTAAAGGATGATTTCAGTAGCAGCAAATTAACACTTCAAGTGATATTTTAAAAGACATAGAAAATGTAGTATTTGTGTGATATTTCTAAACTTTATGTAAGTTAATGACCCCCTCCCCCACACATAATTTACCTTCACTTAATACTATCAAGCTTTTGAAAAATGGACTTGATGTACAAAGCCCCCCCTGATAACCCGTGACCCCCCCTGGAGATCAATTCTGGCTACGGGCCTGCTACCTTCAGTTCCCAATAGATTTACAGTGAGTATTTATCCACGGACCCCAATCCCTACCCCCCCCCCCAAAAAAAAACATTTATGGGCATTTTAATTGTGTATTTATCCTTGCACTCAGATGGAAAATTCTGGATATACCCATGTTTACGTTAACATTTAGTATTTTTGTAGTATTCTCGTATCTGTCAATATGTAAATCTACTTTCTATTTCTTTACTTTTTAATTTTTCGAGTTCTCCTCAAGAACTCCAAACGTGCAATCAGCTTTGTCAATCTTCTTCCATTTCACTGCTAGAAGTAGGGCACACTTGTATCTGAATGCATACTATGCAATAGTTTTCCTAGTGACTAAGAAATGCGTATTATCAACGTTACTGATCGGAACAAGTTGTCTTATCGCAAGGTCAAGCCATGAATTCAGTGTTGCCAGTGCCTATATTGTTATGATACAATATCAAATATCACACATTTTAATTGTTTTTGTATTTTGCTTACTTTACACAGTGGCGGATTAATGACTAGTCTCGTGAAGGTTGTCTTAAAATTATTGCCAACAAGACTCATTGAATCCTTAGTTTTTGGTTTTTAGACGTGGAAGGATGATCATCATATTACGTTGATTTCTGACTTTTCGTTGCCTTTAAAGCGATCGTCCCTCCGCCCTTTTCCTCTTTAGGATTAATCGCGACGATGAAATTGCCTAAAGGGGTAAGCGCACAGGAACGTCCACTCTATGGTCGGGTCTCGAACTCAGAACCTTCGCTGGCGAGATGGTGAGTCATTTCTCAACGCGCCGGTCACCGAAGCAGGTTGTGGAGGAGGGGCTCCACGCATTCTCGATCTACTATGCCACAGTGGAAGTGATGTTACCAGCACCATGCTCCGGTTGGGAGCAATGACACTTTACTTAGGGATTCGAACCCGGGTATCCCGTTCGGTTCTGGCCTGAATGGGAACACTTTCCGACCTCCGTGTCGTGTGGTAAGCACAGCGTGCTAGGACTCCAGGTGTTCCGGGTTCGAATCTCGGGTGGAGATGGGTGAAGCTAAATAACAAAAATAAAATCAAAGCCTGTCAGGAGAGCATTACTGGTTTCATTGATTCATTTAGTTTATTTTATTTCGCTTTTTTTTTACCACTTTTGGTTAATCCCGATGATGATGAAATCTATGAAGACACAATCACAAAGAACACCCATTTCCAGGACGGGATCAGAACCCGGGACCTCTGAAGATTAATGAAGATGGATATAATAGTTATAGGCTACAATAGGCCGTTTTGTGGCATAGTTTCATAGTATTTGCACCTGTCACCTAATATTAACACTTACAAGTTTGTACATACTTGAGACACTTTCTTTAATACACGAAACAAAATCGAACTATCCAAAGAACATAGACACTCACAATTACAATACCAGACAAAAAAAATAATTTTCATATTCCCAATTTCGGCTAACTGCATACCAAAGAGGACCATTTTACACAGTCATCCAGTTGTACAATACGTTACCAAATAGTTACAAAAAATTGGAAAGAACCACGGTCTTTGAGGTGAAAAAATTACTATTGGAATATACATTATATTCAGTTAAAGAATTTCAGGAATTAAATAATTGTATAAAATAAATTTCGATTGTATACACTACATACTGTTGTGCGTTTAAAACGCTGGTCCACTATATAATAACTAATATATATATATATATATATATATATATATATATATAATTATATATATATATATATATATATATATATATATATATATATATATATATATATATATATATATATATGATTTTACACTGTATTATACAATCGTCATGCTCCTGTAAAAATATAGTGCCCAACTGATGGATATGTGCGATGTCAACATGTTGTATTTTGTAATGTACATGCACCAATGCCCCTCAGGGGTACTTTCGGTGTGAAAAGTTCTCAATAAACGGAAACGGGGCACCATAGTCAGAGGACGCACCGGGACTTTGCCTGGTGTTCCTGTCCGGTTTTGCTTCAAGGCTAACACTCGACCCGACATTTCCACAAAAGCACTGGCAACCCGGTCAAGAAGGGATTTCTTCTACCACTCCTGGGTCAGCCGTTCCTTTCGACGTCCACGGAGAACCATGCAGCGGCTCCCAGCTCTCCTTCCCGTCCTGCGGGACGCAAGGCTGCTGGTTCGAGTCCCGGCCAGGTCACGGAGCAGCAGCCCCGCCGTCGACAAGCTCCTTCTCAGACAGGATGAATTCGAAACCCGGCACATCGGTCCACGAGAGCTACGACATGATCGAAATGTTGGACCTCATCGGATTTAAGGTTAGTGCGGTCAATACGGGTAGCGAGTTCGCTAACACACCTCTTGATGTGAATTAATATTTAGTGTAATTTATATTGTATACGTAGACAAAGTAAACTTGACTGACCCCCGAGAATTACGTAAATGTTTTTCTAATCGATAGATTTACATATGTACATCATCTTTTAAAATTTGGTTTCTGCCCCATTTTGGTTAATCGGCAAGGTGAGAATGAAGGACGATAACGATAAAATGATGAAGGAACGCTCACAAAAATATCCATGCCCAGACTGGGATTTGAACCCGGGACTCGTGTAGTCGTAGCGCGCTGTGCTAAACACTCTGCCGCAGAGGCTGGCTCGATATTTCATGTAACATTTAATTTGTTTCAGAGCGTGCAAACCACAAATCACTGAAATATTTGTATGTATGTATGTATGGCCCGAGTAAGTAAAGAAAAGCCTCTAGCTCATGTTACTCTCACCGTTTCTTATTCTTAAAGCAGTTACATGTACACTAAAAAAACGAAAAAATACGTTTTAATGCTAATGACACGAAACCTAGCACTGCTAGCCTAACTAAAACGTCGAAAGTTACTATCAGCGCCAAACTCAACACCCATAACCTCACAAAAAGAAGTAAAATTACTGTCCGTATCAAACACAGTACTTTAAGGCCGTACCAAAGGCAATTTTGAGGTAATTTTTCGGTAACTGATGGCAGCACCGTTTGCCGTGGTAGTTATTAGGATTATGCTTACCGTAAAATATAACATTCTATTCTGATTTTACATTTACAATGAATTATCAACTTCGTTTGGAAGTAAAAAAGTCATGCAGTGTTTAAGAAATTGATAGGTTCAAGCGATATTCTCACCGAAATCACATCAGAAGATATTTCTTCAACATGTAAATAAATTATACATTTTGCCTATATTTGAAACATTTTGCTTTTGATGGAATATTAAGCAACAAGCAATTAAATATTAAGACTTACCTTCGAGCTTGTTCAGCTTTTTAACATCCCTTGTTCTCGTATCTGCACGGGATTCGATAAGCTTGGTTTGATTTTCACTCTTTCAAGAACTTGCATTGATCATAAAGTTAGACAACACGGAATGAAATCTTGGCAACAGTGTATGCTAAAATCTGCACCACGGAGTATATTGCGACGAAACGCCACTTCAAAAATTTTAATGATAACCACTACTTTCTGAAGGAACAAAATGTTTTCATTTTTTCACATAGTATTTCAGATACTTGCGGGAAGAGCATGTGATCTTTGTTTCACCACGAAATCTTCCATACTAGTCATAAAAGAAAGAAAATGCACCGGTATTAACAAAACTATCACTTCAGCGCCATCTGTACGCTGCAGTTTGAACATGACGGAGACCTTATATTTTCTGTTATTTACTTAAATCCCTTCAATCGTAACAAAATTATAAGGTTCACATGTTCTGGTGAATAAAACAATCTTTTATATCGGAAAATTTCTTCCTTACCGAATCTATATTAGTTGTACGGTTATCCTTAGAAATTTGGGTCTATGCTTTAGCATGACTCTAGAACCCCCTTAACAGTGTAAAGTTATTAGCACCATTATATCTCCCACATCCAAGTAGGACACCCTGGACTGGATTTTGAAAAGTAGCGATTCGAGGCTCTGCCGTCTGAACTTATGGCCAGTACAGTCCTCCATGGGGTCTGTGTTGTGTCGTCCATATATGTTTGTGATTTTTCCTTCCTCTCATTCATCCAAACATTTTTGCAGGTGATGAAAGTTGAATAGCAGAAAAAATAACAATGAGTATTATTACCACGGCTATAAATGTCATTATACAATAATAAATATTATAAACTAATAAAAACAAATTTTATTCGAAATAATAATAATTATTATTATTATAATTATTATGTTAATGGGGAGACTCGATCCACCAAACGCGTGAATACCAGAACAACTATTTTCCATTATTTATTTTTCATTTTATGCAGTTAGTATCTGACATGCATTTTGATATTAACTTTTGCACGTCTCGTTCAAGAAAAGGCTTTAAATGTTAGGGATTTTTTCCAACTGTAATTATTATAATTTGGAAAACTGTGAAACCATATGTTATTTGGATGAAATGGTAGAATACAACCTTGTTCCTGTATTTTTCACTCAATGTTTTTGATCCAATGCATTTTTACTTTGATTATTCTGTTCGAATACTAACTGAATGGACTTTATTTCTGTTCTTAACAATGATAGTAGCAAACTTTCGGCTTTCTTGTATGTTCAAATGAATGATGTCAATTTCCAGGGGTGGCTGGCATCGACCTGTTCGACCTCCCTCCCGACGCCCATGCTTTCAGTTTGTCACCATTCATCCTTATCTTTGCAATTAGCCAAAAGTGGCAAAAAAAGGAAAGTGAAATTAAGCAGATCAAGCAATCAATCGAAATACAATTGATCATATCTAAGAGCCGGACCCTGGAGTAGAGTGGTTAGCACATCGCGCTGTGACGTCAAGGGTCCCGGGTTCGAATCCCGCTCGGACTTGGTTGTTTATGAATGACCATTCATCAATTTCATCATTTCATTATTCATCCCCATCTCCGCAAATTAGCCAAGAGGCACAAAACGCGAAGTAAAATAAACTAAATCAATCATGTCTAAGAGAAAACCATAGTCAAGAAATGTACATTAAATACCCTAAAAATATGCAGTGTATGTTATATGGTTGCAGGGCGACATGTGTCAAGTGGCACATATAAGTATAATTTTCCACAAAGGAGAAATCTATATGAACTTTGTCACGTTATTCACTGTGTACAGTAGGAAATGAGAAACGCATTTTTAACTCTAGGCAACACCCAAGACAGTTTTCTGAGTCAGAGACAAAACAAGACCTTCCAAACGTCCATGTTGTCCATATTTGATGATATTGATGTGCAACAAAAATATCAATGCAGCTACTTTATATGTGTAATGCTTATTTTTGGTCCAATAAATTATTCTATTTCCAGAGTCTTGATGAGATGACCGACAAAGCAATTCCCGCCAATATTCGCCTGAACAGGGATCTAGATATGGAGGAACCAATGCGTAAGTTGATTGCAATTGTGTAATATAGGGTTTAGTGTTTGTGTAAATTGTAGTGTTATATAAATGGGTGGATTCCTTTACATCGCGAGTATAAATGCCAAAATGAAGTTTTTTACCCACCTACACACACGTATAAAATGACTCGGTGACCAAGAGCTTTAAGTATTCTACGGTACTTTTGATTTTGCCATCGAAGTTCCGAGGTTCGAATTCCGGCCTCAGCAAGGGTGTGTCTTTTGTTCTTTAAGGGGTGAAACCCTGAAGTAAGCCCCCTCCACCCACATACATTCAAGGGTATGCGCTTGTTGTCCTGGTGCCTAAGAATATACCAGGACGTCAGTTCCTATGAATTTCAACGACTTTATTTAACTATTTGTTATATGTGAGATTAGAAATATAGGAGCAATTTAGAATACGGGACAACTCTCCAATTTCGTTCATATTTCGCATACTTAATAATTTAGGGTTCCTAATCACGAATCTGCAGTTAAAATTTGGCGGTCACTTGTCGAATTTTCATAAAAAGCGAAATTAAGTGGTCTGCGATCGGCACGATTGCTCATTATTTACCGGAAGATTTTGAGTTTCCAATATTCAAAAAACGAAATATACATTCCTGATATTACTACGACCCCATTTAACTGTTTGCCTAACCTTACCGTGAATGGTTTTTGGGGCTATGCGTGAATGGTTTGCACCGTAAAAAAATGTCAAGTTTCGTAGCACTTGAGCGACAAATTTTAACTACACATTCGTGATCAAGTGTCCTAAATTATTGAGTATGAGAAATATGAACGAATGCCCTGTATTATTAATATGTACCCAACTGAAAGTTACTAAAAGAACTTACGAAGGAAATAACTTTATTTCCTACCTTCAAAGTCGCCACCTTCCTCACACCACGCAGATTACTGAACAAGTGAACGCTACGTTGAACAAACATGGTTTCCATGCTTGTATACGGAGAACGAACGCGGTAATTGAAAAGCTTATTTTACAACTTCTACACGTCAAATAACAATTTCAACACGTCACCCCACATGTTAACCTTAGATACTTCATCGGGACTACGTATTTCTTGAGTATAATAAGTAGGAAAGAAATTACGGAGTTGCCCGGTATTGTATAATCTTACCGAAATATAATACATATAATCAAAAGGAAATATTGCATGTCGAGACGCAATGGAGTGTTCAATATATTACATGAGATGCATTTTCTGTTCTGGTGGCCAGAACGGAGACAAACTTTGTGAGTGACGGTTTGATATAATGTTTAATTGTTACAGTGACATTAGTGGCATTTGCAATAATTACTCCAAAATTTACATTACATTTATAAAGTTTACAATTACATTTATAACATGGGTGTTCTTTGCGAGTATCCCTTAATCAGTATCAGTGAATGTTGGAAATCCACATCGGCTACGATTGGGTTTTAATACTGCGGGGAAAGTGCCAAAACTGGGGGCAAGGACATTTTACTTTCCTTTAGTAGATAAGGTTTAGCATAGTGCGGGGGCAAAGATGGCAAAAAGTGTGGGCCAACTGCCCCCTAGACCCTCACCTAATCGACGCCACTGGAAATACAAATCGCCGAAACCGAATTGCGCACACTTTAGATCCAGGATTGCGCACAAATCTCACTGACCTGTTTTGCACACAAATTTTGATCGAACGTTGCCACTTTGATAGCTGTAAAGTCTGTTTAAGGATTAAATAAAAAAAATATAATTTGACCAGTAAGTAAAGGTAGCAAGTCAAGATAGGTTAGGTTAGGCAAAACACAGCAAAAACACATGTAAGTCCACACACACAAAGAAACACAACAGAAGTGAGAACGGCTTGAGAACATTTTACATCTGACAACATCGCCTCATTTTTTGTGCGCAATCCTGTACATTGACAGCTTGTCAACGGCTTATCAGATACCACTGAGAAAACCGGAAAAGTGTGCGCAATTCGGCTGTAGCCATACAAATTAATCTAGAGGCAGAAATCGAAGAATATGACGGCCATCTGCCAATTGTGACGCCACATTTGCATTTGTGTAGAGATCACTTTAAAGTTAGTTTTCTGAACGATCAATAACCCAATTTCCATCAAGATTTTATATAAATATTTTGTCGACCTTAATTTTATAATCTAATAGTGAAATATAACTTAAGGAAGGTACTACAGAATTGTTAACACTGAAAATCTATTTCAGAGGATAAACTTTATGATTTCAAGGCGTTTTGATCTGAAAGTTGTAATTGTATTTTTGTTACTTGGCGTCGCTTTTCTGACACTTGTGGCTAATGCGACGATCCTAATAAGAGACAATTAGATGAGATTTGTGAAAGGACACACTCAACAAACTCCAATTTTGAGGTCGGAATTCGAACCCGGGAACTTCAGTAGTGAGATCGAGGCTAACATTAACTGAATGTAATATTACACACAGTAATGTTTGAAAAGGCAGTGTGAATTTCTATAATCGTTATATGATTAGTTGAAAACACAGTGGAGAATCGAGATTTCAATTAAACTTGACTGACGTCACTGAAGTTGTGACACACTTGAAAGATACTCTCCCTGAAAGTAGGATCCACGTCGCTACTTGGTAAATAGCAAATTCCATATCGCATGTTGCATTTACTCCCAGTGGAACACATTAAAATGTTTGCATGAAATTTTGACAGGCAATGTTAAGCTTCATAACATGTCACTGGAGTGAAATCAAACTCGTGTCCTTGACATAGTATTTAAAGTTTCAACATATGTCCATTGCAGCATAAATAGTTTATCTAGGACTGAAGCAATCCGTGTTTCTTAGTCGATCAGACACTTAAAAAGGATCACTGTCACTGATATCGCAGTGACCTTTATACATTTGTTACGTCACAAGTTTCTTATACGTATATTAAAGATACACTCCCCCGAAGCAACTTGAACTCGTACAACTTAAGTAGAAAGCATGATATAAGTAGTAGTTGCAAATTCTTTCAATTTCTACAAATCCTTCATCAAATCTGTACTCTCCGGGTATCCAAATTATCCGCTGCATTTGAAACGGATATTGGATAATTTGAATTCCGTGACTTTTTCTTGCCGTCCCTGCTTTCTTTAACGAGGGTTGTTAAAGGTCGGGAACAAATAAATTCTAATGGGCTCCATTGTGTTCCGCTGCAGGATCGGAACCTTTTTTCTCGCACAATTTAAATTCGGTCCAAGTTGCGTATTGTTACATTGAAGAAAGGTTCCTGGACCGAATTTAAATTCATTCAGAAAAAAAGTTCCTGGACCGAATTTAAATTCATTCAGAAAAAAGGTTCCTGGACCGAATTTAAATTCATTCAGAAAAAAGGTTCCTGGACCGAATTTAAATTCATTCAGAAAAAAGGTTCCTGGACCGAATTTAAATTCATTCAGAAAAAAGGTTCCTGGACCGAATTTAAATTCATTCAGAAAAAAGGTTCCTGGACCGAATTTAAATTCATTCAGAAAAAAGGTTCCTGGACCGAATTTAAATTCATTCAGAAAAAAGGTTCCTGGACCGAATTTAAATTCATTCAGAAAAAAGGTTACTAGACCGAATTTAAAATCATTCAGAAAAAAGATTCCTGGACCGAATTTAAATTCATTCAGAAAAAAGGTTCCTGGACCGAATTTAAATTCATTCAGAAAAAAGGTTCCTGGACCGAATTTAAATTCATTCAGAAAAAAGGTTCATGGACCGAATTTAAATTCATTCAGAAAAAGGTTCATGGACCGAATTTAAATTCATTCAGAAAAAAGGTTCCTGGACCGAATTTAAATTCATTCAGAAAAAAGATTCCTGGACCGAATTTAAATTCATTCAGAAAAAAGGTTCCTGGACCGAAGTTAAATTCATTCAGAAAAAAAGGTTCCTGGACCGAATTTAAATTCATTCAGAAAAAAAGGTTCCTGGACCGAATTTAAATTCATTCAGAAAAAAGGTTCCTGGACCGAATTTAAATTCATTCAGAAAAAAGGTTCCTGGACCGAATTTAAATTCATTCAGAAAAAAGGTTCCTGGACCGAATTTAAATTCATTCAGAAAAAAGGTTCCTGGACCGAATTTAAATTCATTCAGAAAAAAGGTTACTAGACCGAATTTAAAATCATTCAGAAAAAAGATTCCTGGACCGAATTTAAATTCATTCAGAAAAAAGGTTCCTGGACCGAATTTAAATTCATTCAGAAAAAAGGTTCCTGGACCGAATTTAAATTCATTCAGAAAAAAGGTTCATGGACCGAATTTAAATTCATTCAGAAAAAGGTTCATGGACCGAATTTAAATTCATTCAGAAAAAAGGTTCCTGGACCGAATTTAAATTCATTCAGAAAAAAGATTCCTGGACCGAATTTAAATTCATTCAGAAAAAAGATTCCTGGACCGAATTTAAATTCATTCAGAAAAAAGGTTCCTGGACAGAATTTAAATTCATTCAGAAAAAAGGTTCATGGACCGAATTTAAATTCATTCAGAAAAAAGGTTCCTGGACCGAATTTAAATTCATTCAGAAAAAAGATTCCTGGACCGAATTTAAATTCATTCAGAAAAAAGGTTCCTGGACCGAATTTAAATTCATTCAGAAAAAAGGTTCCTGGACCGAATTTAAATTCATTAAAAAAAAAAGATTCCTGGACCGAATTTAAATTCATTCAGAAAAAAGGTTCCTGGACCGAATTGACTTTTCAGACAAAGGTTCTTTACTGTCCAGAACCCATTTACGCTTGCTGATTTTCTCTCCTGGACCGGAATTGAATTTATTTATAATTCCTGGACCTTTAACAACCCTGCTTTTAACACCAAGATGACTTGAATTTTGGAGGCGAAGGATTCCGCGTACTGGGATTGTGGATCAACCACTGTTGTACTGAAACCTAATTAAACTATTATATCAAATTGAGATGTTTCTATATTTCCTTGTGTTTCCCGCAGCCGAGCACGAACTGATAAGAAGAATCAGAGAGATCGCCCGGAAGAACCAAGTGTGGAGGAGCTACATAGGGATGGGGTACCACAACTGCTGCGTCCCCCACACCATCATGAGAAACATCTTTGAGAACCCCGGATGGTGAGTGTAAATCAATTACATCTCTACTGTGCAATCGAATTCCATAAATACACTCTTCGACTTTATAAAGTCATCATATTTATGTACAGATAAGCTCATTTGACTGGGGCTACAGTTTAAAGTGGGATCCGAAGCAGACTCCACTTGGTATTGAAGCCGGGACCCCTTGATTACAAGCTGACGACTTTTCGCGATTAGCCATATGTGGCAAAAAGCGACGCTAAGTATCAAAATCAAATCAAAAGAAAGCAACGAGTCGCACGTAGTTCAGGCTTTTGCCGCAGATGTCTCTGTCCAGCGCTCTCCAGTAACATCATCTTACGGGATCTTTCGGAACTACTGCCGCGCTGTTAACTTGATGAATGTTTCGAAAGTAGCCAACTTTAAACTTGAAACGCCTATAACATGAAAACTGTAAGCTATATTCACAACAGGTTTCTTGCATTCTGAAGCATCGTCAGTTGACATGTTTTAAATCCTTTGCTTGTCAGTTTATTCCATAAAAGAAATTATGGAAAGCAGAGGGCAGAAAAGACGATAAGTAATTGTAGCAAAGGGGCCTCCCCGATGGCGCAGTGGTAGCGTCGTTGCCTTGCATTCAACGGGTCCCGTGTTCGATACCCGGTGGAGGCACATAGTGGTTCGGATCCCACTTTAAACCGCAGGTCCAGTCCCGATTAGCCTCACTGTGCATAAAGTGGACTTAAAAACACCACTCATCTCAACTCAAATTGTAGCAAGGCCATAACTTGGTGTTTTATCGTGGAAACCGCACTATTGAAGGCTATGGTCATGGATGCTCTGGCGTCTTGAATCTCGACTATAATAAATATCTGTATTCTAGGCACGCAGCCAGGGGGAGGGCTGGGGGCCTCAAACCGGCTCCCGAATCTACAAATGTCTAATTTAAATCGTGTATAGTGGTTATTAATTTTATCTCCTTAGCAGGATTCAACATATTGAGAAATCAGAGGCGTGGCGTACATGTAACCGGTGTTACCGCAGGTAACAGAAAAATGTAAAGAAATTAAAAAGTTTTTCTCAATAAAATAACAACATTGTTAAATAAGGTAACCGACAGCGTTGCAGTTGAGTGTATATTGCAGAAGACATTTTTTCTGCAGCCGACAAAAGCGAAGTAACAGGCCGTTTCGCTACCCTCAAGAGGCAACAGGAGGAAAGGGTGCCAATACAAAGGAAGAGCGGGGAAATACTTAGAGGCAAGTGTGCTACAGGGTTATTCATATGCCTGTTTAGGGGCCCAGTTGCCGGTCCAACCTACTGGATCAGCAAGTGTTGTCACATTGGATTTCCAGAAAAGAGCTAAATCTTGCCTAAAACTGGGATACTATTTCTCTCAAGCAAGTAGACCTAGACTGCAAAGCCAAAGCTGGATTTAACTACAACTGAGACCGTTTAGTAATAGACGAAAAGATAAGTATTATACTTGATGCGATTCGTGATTTGAACAAACCTTGCTCCAAAAAACTAAGTTGGCAACACTAGTACGTACATCTGGACTTCCTCCCACCGCTGGAGGAGGGGAATTCTGTCGTCTGCTCACCGCAGAAACGTCAAACTGACCCGAATGTGTGGTTCTTCTTCCCCTTTCCACCTCTTTGCAAAGAAACAGAGATGGTTGACAAGGCTCGACTACTATTCACTGGATTTTCGCGGTAACTCTCTCATGAGTGGCAGTTCTTTCTAGGAGTGATTGTAGCTAAATAAATCATTGAGCGGATTGCGCAAAAAAAAAAAAAACAGACCAAAGGCAGGTTTTTTTGGGGGGGGGTAGGGTGGAGATGATAACGTCTGATGGCAGGTAACACTTTTGAAAAAGTCACGCCACGCCACTGTGAGAAATGCTCCTTTAGATAGCGGTTGCTGGTTAGGGATGATCACCCCCCCCCCCCCCCCGAAATAAAATTCTGGCTACGAGTCTGTTGTATTCAGTAATCATTTACAGTCTCAGCATTTATCATTGGCAATGGCATTGTGATTTTTTAGAGTGGTTTTCAATTTAAGAGGTTTTTGATGTAAACAAGTTTAGGGATAGCGAGACACTTGACTAACTTTTTGGCATTCCTAAACCCGAAGGATTTGCTTGTTGCAGGACGACGCAGTATACCCCATACCAACCGGAAGTGGCTCAGGGGCGCCTGGAGGGTCTCCTGAACTACCAAACCATGATCACCGATCTCACAGGGTTGGAAGTGGCCAACGCCTCTCTATTGGATGAAGGAACGGCCGCTGCGGAAGCCATGAGTCTGTGCCACAGGTAAGGAGCTTCATAACAGTCACGTTCGTTGTTCGAGATGAATTAATATAAGTCACAGATTGTGCCCGAAAGTTGCAGTCTACACTTCAGCGTACTTCGAGTGAGGGTTGTTGAAGGTCCAGGAATTTTAAATAATTTCAATTCCGGTCCAGGAGAGACAATCAGCAAAGCCGAAATGGGTTCTGGACCGTAAAGAAACTTTCTATGCGTAAAGTATTTGAATTCGGTCCAGGTACCTATTTACCGGATCAATTTAAATACGGTCCATCGAACTTTTTTCAGTAAACTATAACTGACATGCAAGAACCAAAAAAAAAAGGCATGTTCTATTAGTGGACATTTTGTGCAAGAGCATGCAGCACCTAGTCTACACTGCCTCAGACTGGAATCCTGCATTTGCATCCGATTCTCGTGAAGTCACTTCTTAGACCCTCTTGTGCACACAAGCACTAATGCATTCAGATTGGTTGTAATCATTTACATGCCCTGTTGTAAGCAATATAAACGTTCATTATAATAATTTCCAGACAGAACAAGCGCCGAAGGATCTTCCTCTCCTCGCTGGTGCACCCACAGACGCTGAGCGTGGTCCAGACCAGAGCAGACTCCCTGGGGCTGGATGTCGAAGTGGGCGACGTGCTGTCGGCGGATTTCTCCAACAGGGACTTCTCTGGGATCCTGTTTCAGTATCCCGACACAGAGGGCTCTGTCGTCGACTTCTCTGATGTCGTCAAGCGAGCTCATATGAACGGGGTAAGTGATGAAGTTTTAACCCTAGCTATCCCGTGCAGTACGAGAAACTTACTTACCTGGGGGGGGGGGGGGTCACAGGCCCACACTTTTTTATTACTAAAATTCAAGAAACCATTTTTTAATTGAATTATATATCTATATATTTATTAATTATAATAATTACATAAATTACCATCATTTGCAAAAAGTAATAACTAATTATTGAACGAGTGTCGCTAAAACTCACAAAAATCACAATAATTTTTGATTTGTTTGTTAAGTCCACTATATGCACAGTAAGGCTAACCGGGTCTGGGTCTACAGTTTAAAGTTGTATCCGAACCACTATGTGCCTCCACCGGGAATCGAACCGGGACTCCTTGATTGTAAGGCGACGGCGATACCACTTCGCCATCGGGGTAATTTCTCATTAGTGCTTCTTTTGTGTATAGAGGTGCAATTGTTTATTAATTATAATAATCATCATCATTACCAGCCAATTGTACACTGCCACTGGCAGGAGTGTCTCGAACAACACGCATTCAAAGATGGCGCCTGATAGGCCCATATATGTGCATTTTGCCTCCTATTTACAACACATGTACGTTTTTATGAACAAAAGTAATGCAGAAATATTGGGAAGACCTGAACAATGTCAATAATTTTCAATTTTTGTAGATAATTTTAGTTGAAAAAATAGAGGGGTGGGCCTGACAGCCCCCCTCGCGTAAGCTAGGATTAATATTCCTTCTTTCCATAAATTTGATTTGATTTGATTTAGTTTATTTTACTTCGCGTTTTGTGCCTCTTGGCTAATTTGCGAAGATGGGGATGAGTGATGAAATGATGAAATTGATGAATGGACATTCACAAACAACCAAGCCCGACCGGGATTCGAACCTGGGACCCTTGGCGTCGCAGCGCGATGTGCTAACCACTCGGCCACAGGATCGGGCTTCTTTCCATAAAGTATTCGTTATACTGGTACTCTATCGACACAGTAGCACCGAGGATTGAAACAACTAATTGCAGCTGATTGAAATCGCCAATCTGGCTAAGCAGAGTAAGAAATAGCGAAAAATAGTGAGAACAATCCCTGGTGTATGCAGGGGGAGCTGATGGAGCCACACGCCCATCTTGAAATTTGGAGACAATTAAAATTTTCAAATGAAAACAATAAAGAATTTGGGAGGAGGGGATGTAGCTTCCATTAACCCCCCTCCCTAATTTAATAAGCATTTGAGAACAGAGGACAGAATCAACCCGAGAGAGATTAGTTTTTGAACCCATGATCCAGATAGGAGAGCAGTATTTAAGTATAGGAGAGATAATGTATTTGAGATATATCCTAATGGATGATCGGTTTTGGATTGCAGAGAATCTGTACATACAGAGACCAAGAAGAGGCATTGTTCTTTTAGTAGAGTTAGTAATGTGCTCATTAAAGTTTAGTTTTTTTTAGTCCAAGATATTTTCATCCGTTTGAAGTTCATGCATGAAACACTGTGATCATAAACGTCCAGAAGGGGAGAAAGGGAGGGCCACGCCCCTCCTGGAAAATGAATGTTCACCTAAAATGTATATATTACACACAATTTCATTTCAGTGACAGTAATTTGTTAATTATTATAAGGGGGTTGAAGGAACATGATAATTTCAGACTGAAGCAGTGTTTTTGAGGGGGGCATCACTATTATGGGTGAAAATATACCTTATTTGTCCCCCCTGGACGATAATTACTTTACTTGCCCTCCCTGGAAAAAAAATCTTGCGGACATCCATGACTGTGACAAAAATAATTTAGAATTGGTAATTGTTACTTAAAGTAAGGACACTGTAACTAAGTTACAGTTAAAAAAAGAGTATCCGTTACTGAATTACTTCCAAAGAGCAACTTCCAGTAAAATCACTAAAAGTACTGATTTTAGCGAACTAATGCCTCCAGTGAAGGATTATAATCAGTAGGACTCGGAAGTTGAAGACCTATAAATTGCCAAAAAAAAAAGACCTAAAAATATCAAAAAAGGACCTAAAAACGGAAAAAAGGACGTATAAATGTGATCCAAATTAATTAATAACTTCAATTTTAATTACATATTTAATGAATAAAAAATACAAAATTCTGGTGGTATGGAACACACGGTGCGAAAAAACTATATGAATGAAATGAATCTTCTTTCAGACGTCATATATTTTTTAGATTAACATAATTTGAAAAATCATATTTGAAGAATCATATTTGGCCTAACCACGCTAGGGTTACAGAAATAGGAGTTCGGAAACCCCTCAGTTGGCATTGCAGTATATCACAATGGTCATCTCCAGCGCGACCTTCCTGACAAGTTACGGTTAAAGGGCCTTATACCGTACCTGCTTCAGTCGTCCAAAAATGTTTTTCTCGTTTCAGGGATGGTTCAAATATATTTATTTCTTTACTACAGAAAGGATGTTTAAGGGGTGATGAACTGATGATTATTGTAATTGAGAATGGGCAGTAAAAACGTAGTCGAAAGAAGGTGAAGTTGCAAAAAAAGCCGTTAAGACCTAAAAAAGGCTAAAAAAGGACTAATAAGCCAAAAAATGCCGAAAAAGGCAAAAAAGGACTAACAAAACCCACCTTTTTCTGGCCTACAATGACCCAAAATGAACATATATTATGCTGGTCCTCGTCTTCGGAAACTAGGGGGAAAAAAAGGATTTTTCCTCAACTTCGGAGCTAATCAGGGTCGTTTTTTTTGTTATTAGCTATAAATGCGAAATGTAACGGATAGATGCAGCAAGTAGTATATGCACGTAACGTGCCTGATTTACGGCTGTAATTTTGTCGCGGATTTTCGCGAAAATTGACCGTTTCTGCGAACATTTTCATTTTTACGATAAAAACTAAGAAAATGCATTTTTTAAAAAAATCCTTTTAGAATTATATTCGATTTGAAGATGTTGGCACAGTAACACGAAAGTCAATTTTTTTTAATGTGCAGGTGACTGGGTTTTCCTGATCCTACAGATTGTTTTGTACACTCCACTTTTTCTAAAATATAAATATAACTGAGTAAAGCTGATTTTCAGAAGGTGAAATTTATTATTTACTATTGTTAAGCTTATTTTCCCATAAATATTGCAAAATATTATGCCTTGTATAGTTGATTTTGTAACATTATGTGCATGGCATTAAAAATTACCACGAAATTTTTGAAAAATTAACACCAAAAAACCCGGCCCTGATTATAATGTATGCGATAAAACTAATGGAGGAATGTATCGGTCGATAATGGAATCCTTTCTTTGCAGACTCTGGTGTGCTGCGCCACCGACCTCCTGGCGCTGATCCTCCTCCGACCGCCGGGAGACTTCGGGGTGGACATCGCCGTCGGGACGTCGCAGAGATTTGGCGTTCCTCTGGGGTATGGAGGGCCCCACGCGGGGTTCTTCGCCTGCCGACAGTCGCTTGTTCGTCTCATGCCAGGGAGAATGATCGGTGTTACCAGGTACTACCACTAAATCTTACTTTTCCATCAATTGCTCGATAGAAATGAAACAATAAAATAGGGGCTGAAGCCTCCCCTCCCAAAATCCTACAAATATTTAAGGCCGAGTCAGCAGTAAGAATAAGCTTCAAATTTGCTCCTGCCACGTAATTCGACTGCTAAGAAGATGTTCCAAATCTTAAGAACAGATAAAGACGAGAAAAATGCAAGTTTATGACTAAGTAGGAATGAATGTACAGGTAATTTAGAACCTTTTTTAGAAAGCATTTAGCGGTATTATTTTAATGCTAACACAACCTAACCTAACTACGAGAACATTTAGGTTTATTCTTGGAAGAATGCTAAGGGACCTAATCTTAAAACATTTTTGTCTAAGTAATCGCTAAAACTTCGCAGTATGTGTTACAGACGTAATTGCATACATAGCATGATGAAATCACGATAAAGCAAAGACAGAGTCTGCTGCCACGCGTATGTCTCTTTTATAGGTTACAGCAGAATAGAACGTGGCAGCAGATACTACCAATATTTAATTTATATAGTGGAAATTAATATTACTTCCTTAACAGGATAAAACATCTTGTGTAATAAGTTGTAATACACTGAGAATTAATCTTCACAACTTTTACCCTCCCCACACTTTTTCGCCTTAAGATGGCGGTTGCTGATATGGGATGAGCCCCTGAAATCAAATTCTGGCTAGAGCCTGCTTATCACAAATACCACATGCCCTTGACAGGATGGGATACGGAGCGGCGATCCTCCGCCTCCACTCGCCACTCTCACTTTTGGTACCCTCTCACTCAGATCTTCTTTCTTGATCTTATCTGAGTGTGGTATCCGTATCCCGGAATAGGATATAAGGATTAACTTGTGGAGAGGTCAGAAGGTACGTAAGAGAGAAGAGGCAAGTGCTCTGAGTCTTGGTACCTAAGATTTAAACCAAGACGTTTTTGAAAAATTAATATTGTGAAATTGAGTAGCTCCAAACAATAAGCAAGATATGAAATATAAAGATACATATAACATAGAAATAAAATAATGAATATATAAGAATACAATATAAGAATGAGAATATAGAATAAGATATTCGAGGAACCCTTAGATCCCATAAATAAGAGAATAATAATGGCACTTGATGAGGAATCCTTAGATCAGAAGACAAGTAGATATTCATAAGAGTTATATTGAAGAGACATCCCTGAAGAATAGGGAGTTCTCAAGCCTCCTCTTCTGTCTTCAATCTTCTACTCGCAGTCCTCAGCTGGTAGACAGCATCTAGATACTGGAAATATATATATTGGTTTCAGTCATCCAATTCTGGTATGTCAGGTTCTCTTCTGAGGGATGTAATGTAGTGTTTTCTTCTATTCAGGGAAGCCGGTCCTTCTTCATACTATCTTATTTCATTTAAGCAATTATTTTGTGCACAGCTGCTTTCTCCCATTAATTGGGCAGCAAGTCTCATGCTCGATCTAGTCTTAGTTCCAGTCGGTTCCATGTTTTCATTAAATGATGATATTGGAACCACTTGTCGGGCTCGTGACTCTTGATGGTGTTTGAATTCCATTTCCTCAAGCGTAGATATCAGCTCAGCCAAAGCATTAATTGTAGGAAAGGTTCGTTGACAAGTAAGTTGTTGTCTTACAAGGTCTGGTTCTAGCTTAGCTCTAAGTTCCCTTATTTTGGGGTCTTGAAATTTATTGCAATAAAACACAGCGTGTTCTGGAGTATCAGTAGTCTTACATACTTGGCACTGGTCATCTAAACTGAGGCCAAAGCGTTTCAAATATGCCTTATAAGGGCCATGCCCTGTAATGAGGTGTATCAACCCTTTAGTTGGTTTAAAGAGTGAGTTCATTGTCCAGAATTTAACGTCAGGCATATATAGCTTCGTGTGTACTGATCCCGAGTATTGTCTCCACTCTTGTTGCCATTTGCTTTGTAGAACCTGGTCAATGTCCTGCATGGTATTCACATTAATTCCCAACAGCATGAATATCTTAGCTTGGTCTCCCTTCCGAAACCAATATCTAGAAGCGTGTCTTTGAACCTCAAAATCAAGAGGCAAGACACCAGCTAGCACTATAGTTGACATAGTTGACGTTGTGCGAAAGGCCCCAAGAATTCTCAACAAGACGTTGCGCTGTGATGATCTCAGACGGTCCCGGACAACTTTCTTCCTAGAAAGGAAAGCCCAAGTAGACGCTGCATAACATATAGTTGTAACAAATATCGCTTTATAATACAGCATTGCGATCTTGAATGGTATCTTAAATGCAGTATTACCCATGTTTAAGATATTGTGTAAAGCTGACTTGGCCTTAGCTGTAACACTGTTCACATGAGCTCTTAGGCTCATTTGAGCTTCCATGTGAATTCCAAGGTATTTGATGACTTGAACATTTTTAATTGAAGAGTTCTGAAACTTGAATATAGGCGCTCGAGCCAGTTTTCCCTTAAGGAGGATTTGATATGTCTTCTCCTTAGCTATGGTCAACTTAGATTCCTCAGACCAAATGGCCACTTGATTCAAGATCTTGTTAGCATTGAACTCCAAACCTTTGCGATTATTCGATCCGGTTATGATTAATAGATCATCTGCATAAGCAACACTATCTATGATCTCATCCATCCTGCTGAGAGCCAGCAGTAGTGGTTCCAAGGTTATATTCCAAAGGACTGGCCCCAGGACAGAGCCCTGAGGACAGCCTTTGTTGACACTCCTGCAGATCGTCTCATGTCCCCAAACGAACTGTATTCTCCTGTCTTTCAGGTAATCACAGATTAAGCTGTATAGAGGCTTAGGAATCTGCAACCTCCTTAGTTCTCGTAGTAAGTATGGCCACCATACATTATTGAACGCTCCGCTAATGTCAATTGTAATTCCAGTAACATACTTATAATGAGTTTGGTTTATAGATGTTATCACACGATTGACCGCATCCTCAGTAGAGCGTCCTTTAATAAACCCATACTGTTTGCTGGAATTCCTTATTAGTGTTAGTCTTTCGTTTAGTCTCTTTGTAATCAGCCTCTCAAAAACTTTGCCTAAGACATCCAAGAGGCAAATTGGCCTGTAGGATTTTACATTGGATGGATCTCTTTTGGTATCCTTTAAGAAAAGCACTAACGTTGCTAATTTCCAGTCTTCAGGAAAAATCCCTTCTGCTAGACATTGGTTATAGATTGTCTGTAAACCTCCGAGAAGTTGGTTTTTAGTAATTTTGATTAACTCGTTTAGAGTTCCATCAGGACCCGGGGCTTTGCCATTTTTCAATCTGTCGATCACCGCGGCGATTTCTTCCTGTGCAAACGGTATCACCAGTGTAGGATTTTCATAGGTTACATCAACTGTAGATCTTATGTTGTTCTGGATTGGTGTGTCCTCTTCAGAATCGTCCAATGGTAGTAGTCCATCCATTATGAAGCTTACTGCCTCCTGCCATGAGCTTGTGTATGTATTGTCACTCTTCTTAAATGGTACAGGGACGAATTTCTGTGAATTTTTTTGGGCAGCTATTTTGTATGGCATGCTCCAAGGATTTTTAAGGATCTCCCGTTGTACTAGACAGGCCCAGGATTTGATCTTGTACTGTTCAATAAGCTTACCGTATTTCCATTTGGAGTTTCGGTACTTCTCTAGATAGAATGTTCTGTCTCTATCCGTCTTGGATTTTTGATAGAGCTTTCTGAGTCTCCGCGTAATGTTCCGTCTTCTCATGATATACTCTGGCCAGGCTTGTTTAGGTTTCTGCTCCTTCATCTTAGGAATATGGCCTGGCGCAGTCCCCAATATGTGCGCAACTGTAGCTACATTTCCAGAGATCGTGTTATCCAAGGTTATCGGATTGTGCCTTAATTCATTTGCCACAAGAGTGCGTAGCATTTCTTGGTCACGCATATTCCATTTTCTTTTGGTTAATCTCTTGTTGACTGGTGTGTGTCGTCTTTTAAGTTTGATACAGTAGCTAATCAAGTTGTGGTCACTAACTGTCAGCTTCTCAGCAACCCACCAGTTATCTATCGATAACCGCCCATTCATGTTTGAAATTGTCAAGTCAATATTCGATGTTGCTCCTGCTCTATTAGAGTATGTTGGAATATCAGATCTTCTATTTAAAACATGTAAGTTTTTACTGGCCAGTAGGTCTTCCAGTTCCAAGCCACGGTTATCTGTGACCTTGCTAAACCAATGCTTTGATTTAGCATTTGAGTCCATTCCAATTAAGATGTTATTCATGGATAGGTCAGTAACAATTCTTTCCAGTTGATCCAAATAAGGTTGTATAGGATCTTTAAACTGGCAGTACATATTTACTAAAAGCCAGCTATCATCTCCTAAGCAGATTTTCGTTACTATACAGTGAGATGTTGAGTAATTGTGTAACCAGAATATTTGTAAGTCACTATTGGCGATTATAGTAAATGTCATTGGTTTATCAGATATTGAGTAGACTTGCATTCGACTCGGAATGCCAATTGGTTTTCCTTTCAGGTGGTAAGGCTCCTGGATGAGAGCAATGTCTATATTATGAGTAATAATATGATTTATCACTTCTTGGGTTGCTATCTTAGAACCCTGCGCATTGATTTGGATCACTTTAATTTCATCAAGAGTTTTGCTATGTACATCTAGAGAAGGGTTATCCATAATTAATTTTAGAAATGATTCTATCTCTTATCTCTCTCTAGGTTGGACATTCTTCTTTAGCGCAATTTCTTTCTCGTATTTTACAGGGTATACAAACCCATATGTTTGCTGACGGACAGTTTTCCTCTGCATGGGATTCTCCGCATTTTCCACACACTGTCTCTTTGTTGCAAAACTTACTAATGTGACCTAGATCTTTACATTTAAAGCATCTTGGCACCGAAATAAAATCCCTAACAATAGCCACTGAAAAGTTTAAGAACAGTCTACCTTTACTTAGGATTAGGTTTCTCATGTTTGGTGATGCTTCTAAAACTACATGAGATGAGGCCTGATTCCGCCTACCAGTCCGAAACCTAATCCTCAGGTTGTTGTACATTTCCTCATCAGTCATAATTTCGCTAAAGTTCATATGGTACAGCTCATCCATTAGTTCCTCATCCTTGTACGACTTGGATATATCGTACAGAATTACCATAGGATTTTTCTTCCTTGTGGGTTCCATCTGTAGTCCGCATTCAAGAAGTTTAGGGTTATCTTTCATACGCTTGAGTTCCTGGTCAGATTCCAGTTCAACTATTAAAAGTTCTTTGGTTGGACGCATGTTGGTGATGCGTATCTTATCTTCTGCAGGCTTGATGTTCGACGTAATTACCCTTAGAATGTCTTTCGGTGTTTTTTCTTTCGCTTTGATGAATAAAGTTGGTTTAACAACTTTTGAGGGTTTAGGTACTTTCGTATCTTTGAGGGTCGTTGCGAACATGTCATTATGTAAATCACCCTGTCATTGTCTTCTTTATATCTCAGAGACGCCAACGGCAGCGACGCCTACAGACTGGCCCTGCAGACTCGAGAGCAGCACATCCGAAGGGACAAAGCCACCAGCAACATCTGCACTGCGCAGGCGCTGTTAGCCAACATGGCCGCCATGTATGCGGTTTATCACGGGCCACAAGGACTGAAAACCATCGCAAAAAGAGTGCACAACGCCACGTCGCTGCTGGCCATGGGTAAATGAACCTCTCTTTCTTGTTCTGTTAACATATATTTTCCAAAATGTATTAACTTAATGTTTACATCTCAAAGTGCGTGATCAAGGTTGTTACATTAAAGGTGAGTCAATCGGATACAGTGTATGCAGTGCAGTGCATATAGTAAAGCGATACTGTGAGCAGATCTAGATTTATAGGTTATTTGTTTGTACAACTGCAGTTTTGTTGCTATGTTATGTAGATTTTCTGCAGCTTCTGGCTAATCGCGACGATGCGCATAAGTGATGATATGATGAAATTGATGAAGGGACACTCGCAAAGAACATCCATGCCCAGGATCCCTGCTACAGATTCGAGTACAATACTTTTTTACACATCGTGTATCACTGTGGTGAGCAGTGGATGCAAAGATGACAAATTTAAAGTAATGTAAGTAATATGAAATGCATTTCAGTTGACACCCACAATGCTACACTCTGCAGACTCAAATCAGAATGCCAATCTCCGCCATATTACCCTGGACCTATGCGCGAGCAAAGATGCGCGGCTTTAAACAAGAGCGCATCGTCTCCAGTCTGTTACCTTGAGGTCTGTGATAATGAATATTAGTTTGGTCATGTACTTAGAACATAGATGTCACTGGTCACAATAAATGATCCAAATTACGCCATAAAAACAACAGGAAGTGTCACTTGGTCGCAAGATTCTAAGACAGTTTTCATCGCTCCCACCTCCAGATAGCATGACCGTCGATCTCAAGAAACCTACAACCAACTGCGTATCGACAAATATTCGTGAAATCTTGCATGCAAGTTCTCTTTGAATGCAAAGAAAGTGCAGTTCAATTTAAAACCAGTCAACTAGTACAGCAAGAGGTGGGAAATTCATGAAATGCCGGACATATTAATTTTTATTCACCGTTTCTCCTCAGGTGTACAAGAAGCTGGCAGCGTTGTAGAGAACGGCCTGTTCTTCGACACAGTCAAGATCCGTCTTTCTGCAAGCCAAGAGGAAATTCAACAGAGAGCAGGGAAGAAGGAGATCAATCTACGATACTACGAGGCCGGGCAGGTGAGGCATTGGTAAAGCAATGGAGTCTAGAGTTGAATAGGTTAACACAGAAGTTCCCAAACGTTTTGTTTCAGATTTTTCTGCGTCGCCCTAGTCAGAATATAGTCCTATCTAACACTTGCAACGCTTAGTTACTGTGGTTAGGTTGCTTGCCGTAAGTTCAAAAATTAACACATTATTCAAATTCAGAAACATTTTATGTACAAAAAGTACTAAATAAGCACGTATTTGAATTATAACACCATTAAGCCTTGTTTCCATGATATGAAAAACTCAATATGCTGACCAAGGCAGAAATTTATTTTATTATAAAACATAAACTAAACGTAACGTTTCAACTTTCTAGCAAGGTCTTCTTCAGACTCTGCACCAAGTACAAATGTAACAAGGTACACTGGGAATCTAAGGAAACGCATAGTTTCGCCAGGAAGAGCAGCTCGCGAGAAACGTAGTGTTTCCAACTCTTGAATCTAGCCACAGATTCACGCGACCGGGTGGAGATCTTGCTTTCCTCTTGATTTGATTTCAAAGGACAACAAGTTTATTTGAGAATGTCTCTGGTAATAATAACAAGGGTTATTAACATTTATGCTTGAGTTTTTTATTATTCTTTTACCACTTCCGAACGAATATGTGAATAAGGAGGTATCACGGATTTCGTTATAGCTCGGATACTTGACACCTCCCATGAGAGAGTCCTGCAGACGAAAAAATAGCATTATGACTAATTCTGTTATCTATTTCAGAAAAAAAAAGCCCCTTCCGATAGCCTAAAGTCGCCTTGTAATCAAGCAGTCCTAGATACAATTCCCACTGGTGGCGCACCACTCTAGATCATAAGTTCCGTTTCCATTAATGTATCTGTGCATAAATTGAAATAAAAAAAATTCTTCAAAATTTACGTGTGCTCGGAACAACCCTTGAAAGGCAAAAGTAAAATGACGTGGAAGTTGTGATTGGTTTTTACATCACTCGCGCTAATGCGGACCCCCGAACTCCATTGTTGCAGTTATTCTTTTCGAGATCTTTTTCTCGTTGGTCCTGCCACCATAGGTAGAAGATTCTGACCCCCATAACCACCTAGACAATATTTTTTTGTTTTGTAATAACGCTTTCGGCATTTTTTCTTCAGAGTTATTTTTTTTCCCTTTTAAATGCTTGGCGACATCTGTTTTGAAAGTTCGTTTTAAGTGTAAATGCATCTGGACACACAGTGTGGAGTGGGATTCGAACAACAAATATGAGCTTCCGTCGCGAATCGAACCAGCGCTCCTTAGATTATGTTTTCTTTCCACGTTTATTAAAATTTGCTTCCTTCAGCCTACTTCCGAATGTCGTATATTTCAATTCGTATTAGTTCTTTTTTCCGGTTTTTTTTTTCATTTGCATTGTTCGAGCTGTGATAATTATCTCTCTTAATCTGGTTATTCAAATACTTTTTATACTTTTTTTCCTTTTCTTTTCCCTTCGCACTCATTACAGATTCGGTGTCGCGCTTTTCCATATTTTCAGTAATTTAATTCTCCTGTGTATAATTCCTTTGACTATTTTCAATTTGCCCTTAGTCTGAATCAAGAAAATATGTTAGGAAATGTTTCCCGTGTAGATCTTATTGTATGGCGGTGTATAATTGATGCCAGCTTTTTCTTGCGATAAGGGTTTTGAAAGTGCAAGGGTCTCATTCATTAAATATGGTGGGAAGGGAGGGGGGCGAAGGGGTGCCAGAAACCTTCCAGACGGAATATGCTTGAAACAAAAAAGTAGGTGCAACATTTGACCGTACTCTTCCATCAGCAGGTGGGGTGCTGAGAAGACTACCTGCGAGCGAGGGGGAGGGGTTGGCGAGCAACACTGCCACAGCGAGTCGCTGTAAATGATTTCATCGTCTGTGCTGGGTGAAACCGGTTCTTGGTGCTCCTATACTTTTCCGATACATTTCTGCCAGCCTTTTTAGCGAAGCGAGGTCATATGTTCCAGATTCGAACTCTGGTCAGGCATGAATGGATCACTGAGTTTGTCCCGTCACAATTTTATAAATTGATAATTCATTTGTATTAACGCGATTAACTCAAGAGGAAGAAGAGTGATGTAAAATAACCGAAATAGAAATTCATGCATTCGTGACTGGTGCTAGTGTAACGACGAAGTTAACTCTTTATAAATGATGAAATATGTAGCCCTTGCGCTCAAATACACTTATACCTTGAAAAAAAAAATCCAACTCATTGCTGATCTCTTACTACATTTGGAATACAGCCAAGAGCAATGTAAAGCAATGCAATTACATTGTGAATGTTTCACATCCTATAGTCTTTCTTTTTCTCGTAGCGGGGGTTCATTCATTTCAAATATCTAGGAAAGGATTTAGCAGCAATCCGTGATAAATGCTGCGTAGCCAGGGTTCTTGGGTCCTAGCCTCTGATAATTATGAGTTTTTCTTTTTCGTTGTTTCTTCAATCTTCATCAATTTCCCTGGAGCATTATTCATCCTCTGTCGCCATTGGCTATATGTAAAGGTTGACATAAAATGAGTAAAAGTCGAAAAGAAAACACAAGGATATGCTTTTCTCATAGCTCGCCAAACATGCACATTTCCGTATTTTATGCTTTCAGCGCTATCATTATTCTTGGCAGGCAATGGAATTGAAGCAACTATCACAACTAACGTAAACTACATGTCACTCAGGCATGACAATTCTTGCGGGCAAAGTGATTTTTTTTGTATTAGCACGTGGTAGCGCAATAACTATCTTCTGGCCTCCTAGATTTAAATCCGTACTTTTTATTCCAGTTGAGTGATGGACTCGCAATTTCGCCATTGAAGGTTTGGGTTGTATTTGGGTTATACGTATTGTGTTTTTGGTGCGCTAGGAAAAAGCAATCCCAAAGGTTCGCACAGAACAGAAAATTGTGTGCTATCCCTCTCTCTCTTCCAACTCCGTCCCTATCTCTCACCCCCCACGTCCCCACTATTTAGGTAAACTGTTGTTAGAAACATATTTTCCGAAGAATATCCACATTGAAAATAATATTCCCCAATTGTTTTGATAGGGCATTTCTATTGCTCCAAACGAATTATCTCCGTGAGAGGACTAGGGCCTCCCCGATGGCGCAGTCGTAGAGTCGTCACCTTTTAATCAAGGGGTCCCGGGTTCGATACCCGGTGGAGGCACATAGTGGTTCGGAACCCACTATAAACTGTAGGTCCAGTCCCAATTAGCCTTTCTGTGCACAAAGTGAACTTAAAAAACAACAATTCAATTCAATTCAATTGAATCATCTTATCAATATTTTTAAATCTGCATGCACCTGCTTAATTTAATATATTATACATTTATATTCATTGCAGGCAGAAATGTGAGAGAAAACGATGTATTTTTTTCAGGGGATGCATGAGACAATAATAATGTATATTTTACGGTTTATACTCTATTATATTGCATTGATTCAATAGTATCCTTATTTTCTAAAGCAAGCGTGAGTTTCTTTGCACACACCACGCAGGCCCTGCTTGATGTAAATCTCCCATGCAGTAACGTCACGGTTGCCTTTGGCACCACGCTTTGGCTTTAATTCTAGCCCCGGTGGGTGCTTCGTTCGAGATCCTGCAGCAGTTTTACTCGTATCTATGCCTTGAGCATGTCACTTGCAACGGAATCTATAAAATGAAACTTTCTGCATCGGAATGGGCGTGAAACTCTACATGCACCAATGATAAGGTGTGGACGATTCATGCGTCAGGCGTTGGATTCGGTGTTACGAGGAAGAAGGTGACCAAGGAATGAAGTCAAGACCCAACAAAGGCCGGCCGAGGAAGACAACCAGGGAAGAAGATGCAGGCATCATTGAGATGAGCGAGGGCAATCTCTTCATGGCTGCAACGAAGATTCACCAAGAGTTGAAACTGGAGTGCCATGCTGCAACAGTTCGACACCGTCGAGCGGCAAAGAATGAAGCAATGACGCATTTCCATCACGAAGCACGGATCAGTTTTGCTTTACAATATTTACCAGCTCCTGAAGAAATTTGGCAGAACGTAATTTTGAGCGACGAGAAAGTATTTTCGTCTGACGAAAATGGTCAGGTTTATGTTTGTAGGCGCAAGAACACTCGCTACGGCTACGAGAACATTTCTACCCATCATAGGAGCGGCAGGATATCCGTGTGGGGATGGATTGGTGGAAGTGTGTTCGAGAATAAATTCATAGGAATACGTCGCAGTGCTGGAAAACCACATGCTTCCCAGCGTGCGAGAGAGACACCCTGAAGATGAGATTCCTCACGTGACTTTCGATCAAGACAACAGCAGCGTCCATACATCGAAAGCGACCACCACCTAGTTTAATCAGCAGCCAGGAATTTCAAGAGTAGATTGGCCAGCGAAGCCTTTCAATCGAAAACATTTGGGCGTTGATTGTGAGAGAGTGGGAACCTAGACAGCTGAGAACAATGGAAGCTCTACTGGCTCACGTGTTTGATGTCTGGAAGAGTTTAAGGAGAAGACCAAACATCTGCTCGAGGAATCCTTGCCTCGTCGACTAGATGCAGTGCTTGAATCCAACAGCGGGTGGGCACAGTATTGAAACCCAGCACGGTTTAACCGGTCCTTTTCTACATTCCAGAACAAAACTAATTACACACATCTCCGTATGCAACTTAACTTTCCAATTCTTTCTTATTGATACCTTGGGGTGCTCATGGTTACTTTTTCGCACACCTGAACCATTATATTATATTCCATAATATTAATATTCACATTAGTGAACAGATTTGATTCACATGAAATTCAAATGCACAGCACACATGCACCCATTCCTAACACTTAACTGTTAGTTTACATCACACCTGTCACCTTGTCACAGTTCTAAATCAGGGGTGGGGCATTATGGCGCAGACTGTGATGGAAATTTGACTGAGTAAACAGGGCCCAAGTTGAATAACGTCATCAATTAGCCATTGCTGTTATACAAATAGTAATTTGTAGATTGTAAGGGGAATTGTTACGGGTAATAAGTAATTTTGGAGTGGGGGGGCCTTAGATTGATAGGGAAATTATGGTGGGCGATTAATGAAGTTAGTGGGATTTTCAGGTAGCGGGATTGATAATTATTGATAATAATTGATTTGGGGGCAGGGAATCCCAAGTCTTGTGTATTACTATTACGTCTTAGATTGCTTATTCGGAGAGAGCAATATCAACAGGAAGTTTAAAATTGGCATGGAAATTTTGTTGGGAAGTTTGAGTATTACATTTGAGGTGGAGGGGAGGGGAATGAAGTTTTGATAAAGTGTTACGTCTTAGATTGTGAAGGGATTTCTGACGATTAAGAAATTGACAAAGATCCGGGCGGGACTCGAACCCGGAAAATTCGGTGTCTGGATCGTTAGTCCACCACTAACAGCGCTTGGCCACAGAGCCGGTTCTCTTTGGTGGCCAAGCGCGTTAAGTGGTCCACTTCCGATCCCAAGAAATTTCCGCGTTCGAGCCACGGCTTCAGTATTGGTATCATGGTATCAATTTAATCTAATCGTCACTCATCCTCATTAGCCGAAAGTGGCAAAAGAGCGACTTATAATAACAAAAGATACAAAAACAACTTTAACACTCTAGTAATTTCTGATCAATAGATGCGTATTAGCTTTTATTGTTGACTCTTTAAGTGCCTCCACGATGGCGCAGTGGTATCGTCGTCGCCATGTAATCAAGGGGGTCCGGGTTCGATTCCTGGTGGAGGCACATAGTGGTTCGGATTTCACTTTAAACTGTAGGTCCTGTATTATATTGATACAATATCTTCAGGAAAATAAAGCGTAAAATTGAATTCTGCCTCTGAGTGAGTCCATGATATTGTTTATGTTTGAAGGTAATATATTAAACATGACTATCAGCATAACCGAACGCATATAATGAAATGATTTATTAGTGTTACCAGGCTAAAGGTGGGGAGTGCGGCCTCTTGCCTCTTTCATTACGGAATTCCACATGTAAAAATTGATCAGCTCTTATTGCGAGTAACCATTATAGGCTTAGACCAAATTCTGGCGTTTATATTTCAATTCACTTCCTCAACAAATCCTTTCTCGATTGACTAGATTTTAAGCGGAGCGTCATTCAGTTGTCTGTGAGTTATCTTTTTGCAGAAGCAACAGCAGCTCGCTCGCACCCACAGTGCCCCGCCCACTCGACGAGGCGCGTTGTCTGTGCAGTGTAGAACAGTGACAGTGTTGCCTCTCTATTCGATCTTTGTATTGTATTTTGTCTGCCACTACACACACATTTCAGACAATTCTTTCCATACAACAAATGGAAAAGCAATCAGGCAACTGTTAAATGGCTCTTTTCTAGATTTTATATTAACAGTTTCCATGGTCAAGATATGTTAACTTGGGCCTCCACGATGACGCAGTGGTAGCGTCGATGCCTTGTGATCAAGGGGTCCCAGGTTCGATACCCGGTGGAGGCACATAGTGGTTCGGATCCCACTTTAAACTGTAGGCCCAGTCCCGATTAGCCCTATTATGCATAAAGTGGACTTAAACACCAAATCAATCCAATATGTTAACTTGGTTCTGTTTCGTATTCCCACAATTTGGGTATTTTAACATTTTAATTTTCATCCGTTTCATGTTTGTATGAAAGAATATGGTGGGAAAATAAACTACTTGAGACAATATCACTAATAATAATTGGCCGCCGCTGTGCCCGAGCGTGGTAAGACGTCGGCTTTTGATCTCGCTGCCGAAATTCCCGGGTTCGAGTCCCGGCCTGGGTATGATTGTTTATGAGTGTTCCTTCATGAATTTTATCATACACTAATCCTCATAATATGAATCTAGCCCCCCATGGTTTCTTTATGACTGTCCTTTTATCAATTTCATCGAGTCATCATTCATCCTCATTGTTGCGACTAGCCGATAAATCTTGGAGAAGCTGCGAAAAATAAGATGTAAAATAATAACAGAATTTTCTCCGCAGAAGGAAAAATAAATACTCCAGAAAACATGCAATACAGGAAAAGAGTGTCCTGTAATGTGAGTCTGTAAACCAAATGTAATTCACGAATGAAGAAGTTTACGTGAAGGTTTCATCTTCTACGAAGCAATACAGGCTTGGATGGCGCAGTGGTAGCGTCGTCGCCTTGTAATCAAGGGGTTTCGGTGGAGGCACAAAGGGATTCGGATCCCACTTTAAACTGTAGGTTCAGTCCCGATTAGTCATACCGTGCATTGTGGACTTAAAACACCAAATCAACAACCAAGCAACCAATACAGGGTTGGAAACACTACAGTTATAGGTTTGGAAACACTGCTCCTCTCGGGAACTACTCTACCAGGCGAAACTAGATGGTATAAAATTCCGGGTTGCATAACAGTCAGGGAGGGCGTTTCTTTCGAATTCCTGTGTACAAAACAGGACGATATATATATACACAAACATTACTCCCGTCCAGACTATTAGAAAGTTGTTCTGGAACATTCTAGTTGTCCCTTGACAACTGTACTTTCACCTAAAAGGCTAAACATATTTTCTTCCATCTAGAATGTGGTTGGACTCTTTATCTCACGCTCTTTTCCCTTCATTCTTCTTCCTTCTTCTCTCCTCTTTCTCTCTTGTCCTTTCCACTCTTTATAACACCTTCTTCCATTCTTTGTTTATCTTCAGTCCCCCATTCCAGTTCATTGTGTCTTCTTCACCTTTCTTCTCTATTTCCTTGGCCTCCTTCCATGTTCTCACTAGTATTCTCTTCTCCTTTCCTATCTGCTTAGCCTCATCCCACTCTGTGTCATGTCCTGTTTCTCTCGTGTGTTTAAATATCGCATCGAAACGTTACGTTTAATTTATGATCTATGATAAAATAAATTTCTGCCTTGGTCAGCATATTGAGTTTTTACGTATTTGAAATAATCATATCATTGACTGAATTTACAATTTTAATAGTGGAACAGGTGAGCCTGATGTCCACTGCATATGTTCTCACATCTTGGTATCAAAGAGGACACAGCCACCCTCATTTCCTGTTCCACGTTGATATTGTTATTTGTCAAGACACGTCTCATTTTAGTGAAAACATTGGAACATTTCGCGGCCCCCACTTTGGGAACCACTGGTTTAACATAAGAAAGGTATATTCTGCAATCTTCAAAACTGAGAACAACAACAGTAAATGCGCTTCTTGCACGCACAGTCACCGGGTGTAAAAATTGGGACACCTAGATTCTCGCTTTCTTGCAAGGCGTTGTGTGTGTGTGTGTGGATTTTAAGGACATGAGGGATGGTTTCCGCAAGGTTCTCTAGGTGGCGCCTGGGAAGCACTTTTGTCAACTTAGCTCTCTTGGAGCTCTAGGTCTGGCTCTTTCGTGCACTTGTTTGGCTATGAACGTAGGCTTTAGCCCCCCTGCCCCACTGTGATGCCATCACTGCCTCCGGCCCACATAGACCAACTTTTGCCACGAATATAACTTTTGCACGTGATATTGTTATATTGTGTGCGTCGCCCCACACCCCCTGTTACCTTCCCAGCTACTTTCTATAGCGACGTGGCTGACGTGAAGATGACAATATTGTTATCCGGAAGTCCTTTATTTTCGATTTCATACGACCACCAATGGATTATTGAGATGGATGAAGCCGCCAGATCTAGACTGTGAAAGCTAAGAATAAATTGTAACCACTTTAAAGTCAACGGTATTGTTCATATTAGACAGCGCAAGCGTAGGTTAAAATTTATTCTCGGTGAGGTGTCACTGGACACCAGCAGTGATGTGCGTCTACACGTAAACAACTATAGTCTACATTTTACACGTAGACTATTTTATACACGTAGATTACGTAATCTATGTAAACAACATGGCAAAAGGTGATAACTTAGCAAAGGGCGTCGTGAAATTAAAATAAAATTATACTGCGTATCAGTTGCTGATGTATGACGAGATCTTTTCATACTCTTTCTTCCAAATTCGAACAATTTCTCATCTAGGAAGGAACCTAATACAGGATATATTCTAGTGTTTTATGGGGAAAAGACCACTCCTGCCTCACGACTGCCATCTGTTGTTGTTTTTTGCATACTATTTATCATCTCCCATAGTTGATAATAGAAGAGTAGAGAAATTTTGTTCTAAATTGGATTCTTTTCATTTCGTTAGGAACCAATATAGTTGAAAATGTCACTTTCCTTTCATGAAACCCTTGAAAATTAATTTTAATGCACTTTAGATTGTCTACGTAGTCTATGTAAACTATAACCCAATGTAATCTACGCGTAGATTACGTGTAGACAACGCATGTAGACGTAAACTTATAGTCTACGGCACATCACTGGACACCAGTGAGCCACAGATAGAGGAATGAAGGGAGAAAGTATAGAAAAGAGAAGGAAATGGAGAGAAAAAGGAAGAGAAGATACGGAAAGAAGGATATAAAATAAGAATGAGAAGAGAGATAGAGGGAGAGAGAAAGAGATAGATTGAGAGGGAAGAGATAAGGTGAGACAAAAGGAAAAAAGAAGGAGATGAATGAAAACAAAAGATAGACAGGAGAAAAGAACAAAGGCTTTAAGAGAGTGAGGGAAGAGAATAAGAGACAGGAAAAGATAGTGGGGGAGAAGGGAAACGAAGAGAGGGATAGAAGAAAAGCGATAAAGAAAAACAGGGATGAGTAGGAGAGAGAGACAGAGAGAGAGAATAAACAGAATAAGAAAAACAGAAAAAAGTGATGAAAAGGTAAAAAGAGAGAGAAAAATGAAGGGTTGATAGCGTGGAAAATGGGAAAAGTGGAAAACTGAGCTTCATAGACAAGTGGAAGAGAGTAAGAAAAAGGGAACGACAGATGGGGGAGAAATAATATCATGAAAATTACATAGATTAGATAACTGTAATGTCCCTTCATATTTATAAACGTCCATGGTTATTTTTAAACGGTAGTTGGAAGACAGTTGCACCTTTTTACAGTGTATGCGAGTTGAATATGTTCATTAACATTTTTATGAATACTTAAACGAGTACTATTTTCAATAAAAACTTTCCAACAGCTACTTCAGAGCTTGAACCCAGTGACGTATACTGAGTTTAATATCTGGGCTATCTAACCATATCACGTGGTCCTAGGCTATGAATATAAATAAGTTTACCAACTCATAAGAAATCAGGTTGCCAACTCATAGGAAATCAGGTTGCCAACTCATAAGAAATCAGGTTGCCAACTCATAGGAAATCAGGTTGCCAACCCATAGGAAATCAGGTTGCCAACCCATAGGAAATCAGGTTGCCAACCCATAGGAAATCAGGTTGCCAACTCATACGAAATCAGGTTGCCAACTCATACGAAATCAGGTTGCCAACCTATAGGAAATCAGGTTGCCAACCCATAGGAAATCAGGTTGCCAACTCATAGGAAATCAGGTTGCCAACTCATAGGAAATCAGGTTGCCAACTCATGGGAAATCAGGTTGCCAACTCATGGGAAATCAGGTTGCCAACCCATAGGAAATCAGGTTGCCAACCCATAGGAAATCAGGTTGCCAACCCATAGGAAATCATGTTGCCAACCCATAGGAAATCAGGTTGCCAACTCATAGGAAATCAGGTTGCCAACCCATACGAAATCAGGTTGCCAACCCATAGGAAATCAGGTTGCCAACTCTTAGGAAATCAGGTTGCCAACTCTTAGGAAATCAGGTTGCCAACTCGTAGGAAATCAGGTTGCCAACTCGTAGGAAATCAGGTTGCCAACTCGTAGGAAATCAGGTTGCCAACTCGTAGGAAATCAGGTTGCCAACCCGTAGGAAATCAGGTTGCCAACCCGTAGGAAATCAGGTTGCCAACCCATAGGAAATCAGGTTGCCAACTCATAGGAAAACAGATTGCCAACTCCTGAATCACCATCATCACCTCACTGATATGAATAATTTTAAATACAATTTTTGATCGATTTCTCCTGTATTTTATTCCTAAGACTTGAGGCTTCGCAGATAGCCTAGAATATACGCTCCTGCTTGAACCCTTTCCGAAAAGAATTCTCGCTACGAATTAAAAAAAATGTCTTGGTAATACTTAAGCATCCCATTCTACTTGTAAACCTTAGATATGTTATTACATTTTACACACTTAAAGCCACATTTACAACGGGGTTGCTAACACATATTACCAGCAAATGTTGGTAACATTTCGAAAAACGCTTGTGAATTTGTTATGAACATCTCATGTTAGCAACAGATTTCCCGTGTTGTCAACATAAATTTTGTTATCCACAAGAAGTCGGTAAAGATAATGTTAGCAACATTTTCCCCGCTTCCCCTCCCGCCACCATCACGCCATTGAGAGCCAGCCAGCGAGTGAGAGATGTGCTTTGTTTTGTAATTTATTTATCATTGGAAGATCTTTGAGTGAAATGGAGTGGTCAAAGGATCAAATGCTGAACATAGTTGAATTGTTCCGCGAGAAGCCTGTCCATTGGGACCAAACTTATCCACAATTTAAAAGACAAAAACCAACAGTTGAAGACTAAAATTGGTAAACGCTGTAAGTGCCACAATAATTCAAACATCGTTTGCCACGTTAAACTGTGAAATGTGCCATGCTTTATAATGTGGTAAACGTGAAAAGTGGCTGGTAACCCTCTTAAGTAGTTCAAAGGGCGTGTAAAGAGGTCACTAGTGCGAACGTTCTTACGGGCTGATGTGCTGAACGATGCGATTTCCCAACACTTTTGCTTTTGGCACTTACAACGTTTACCACTTTTAGGCTCTGACCGAAAGGTGCAAAGTACATACTTGAAGTATGGTTTTGACGGAAGTGACGTCACCTAGTACAGTTCGAAAGCGCCAAGAACAGAAGCAAGCTAGTACCCAGCTCTCAGAACAGATGCTTGGTGACTAGGTCACGTGATATCCACATTCGTTGTTCATTTGTTTTGAATCGCGGAGATAGAAAGCCAGCAACACGGGTTAAATATGCGTTATGGGTCAGCAAGTTGTTGGTTAAAGTTCTTGTAATGTGTGGAAATGTATGTGTACGAATATTTGAAAATGCAACGTGATTTCTATGGTTATAAACAAGTATTTAAAACGCAAGGGAAACAACGTGTCCTCAGTTCTATCTACTGATCGTATTTGACGATGCAGTCGAAGTACAATTCGAAAGACTTCCACTTCTAGTCCACGACTTGAAGACCGCACCTCCAAGACCATAATCGGAGGATGCTCGCTTCAAGTACGGTCTGCACCTTTCGGACACGGCCTTAGTTCACTACCGTTATAATTAGCTCTTGCCCGCAGTGAAGGTCTCACCCAGAATGTTCTTAGTCTTCTTTGTTGCGCCAAAATGACACATGCTGCCACAGAGAGTACAACTTCCTCCACAGTCGGCATCTTGCAGCCAAAACGTTAACACAAATAAAGTCAAAACTAGTGTTCTGGTTACCAACATTTGTTGACAACATCTGTTGTTAACCTTGTTGGTGGCAAACAGTTGATAACATTCGGTGTAAACGCGCCTTTAGTTAATACATGTATTCCTACTTTCAGGTCGGAATCTCTTTGGACGAGACAGTCCAAGAACGTGATTTGGGAGACTTGCTCTGGATTTTCAACTCGCAGAAATCGATTAACGAGGTAAGTGATATTCGAATGTACAATTACAACCTTTGATCAATAAATACGGTGAAAGATTGAATGATTGATTTCATGATTTATTTGCAGGAAAGGTGGTACATGTATGCAGGAATGCAGCTTATTGTCCTTCAAAATAATCGCCTCCAATGGTAATGCACTTCTGAGAACGCGTGTAGAGGTCTCGCATACCTTGGACGAAGGCAGCCTGTGGGATGCGATTGAGTTCAGCGTTCACATTGCGTTGGATGTCGGCAATGCCCGAAACCGTTGTCCTTTTAAGGGTTTCTTCAAGCGAGGGAAAAGCAAATAATCGGCAGGGGCAAGATCTGGCGAATAAGGAGGGTGATGGAGTGCAACAACCCCTTTACGTGCCAGGAACTGCTGCACGGTTATGGCGGTATGGGAGGCGTGCATTATCGTGCAGCAGATACCAGGATCCATTTGCGTTTGAAGCAGAATTTCACGTTCGTACGTTGCTCCATTTCACCCATAACAGCATCGCTGCACTGCACACTTTTTTCCACAACGCGTACACACAAACTGGACAACCACACGGCTTCGCAAACGATGACTGACAAACCTAGGGGTTCACTGACCTGACCGTCAACCAGTAGTACCAACTACACAACACGCCAGCAATTCATTTACCGTATTTCTTGATCAAAGGTTGTATATTTCCCGTCACAGCTGAATGCAAATTATAATCTAATGTCCTGTCTAGTTCGCTGCACTGTTTGACTCTTTTTGCACTCACGTGTCTAGTTGGTTACAAAGTGCAACACCAAGTTGATCTGGTGTCATGTAGTGTTTTTGGTGTCTGCTTCGTATGCACTATACACTCTGGAGCGGTGTACAGTGGGATGTATGGTCACGTGGTACGTGTTAACCAATCAAATTATGTTTAAAGCAACAGACAGTTGTTTTGTTTGTTGAATCTTCTTAACTCGAACACCGCTTTTATCTCGTATGGCGTCTACTTGGTTCAGCATAATTTCCCTGCACCAGCCTGACACAAGATGTACCGCCACTACACCTAGTGTCAAAAAGAGCGAAGTAAACTGAGCTTAAGTGTACATATCTATAACTAACTCCCTAGCCTTCTTAAACCCGAAGGTTTATGGCTGCTGCAACACAAGTCTTCCATCTATCCCTCTCCTGGACAAGATCAATCCAATCTTTTCCATCCTTACCGATTTGCTTCAGGTTCATCTCAACGTTATCCCTCCATCTTCGTATTGGCCTTCATACAGGTCTCTTACCATCAGGTTTCCCAACTCTTTATTTCCTCTCCCATTCGTGCCACATGGCCTGTCCACCTAAGTCTTCTTGATTCAATTATTCTAATAATATCTGGACATGAATATAAATTATGCAGTTCTAAATTATGTAACCTTCTCCACTCACCTGTCTCCTCATCCCTTTTAGGTCCAAATATTTCCTAAGGATTTCATTTTCAAATATTCGTACTACTTCTCTTGATTCGTGCTTTTTGGTTTCAGTGGTATTAAATCTCCTGCAAAGTAAGTAAGAAAGGTGTTTTCTATTTCACAGCTGGCAGAACAGTGCCTGGAGCAGAGGAACAGTAACACAATCCTCCAATCACAGTTCCGAAGGAGTTCCCAGTTTCTGACTCACCCAGTCTTCAACTCTCACCACTCCGAAACGAGACTCGTGAGGTACATGAAGAAGCTCGAGAACCAGGATGTCTCGCTCGTCCACTCCATGATCCCTCTGGTGAGTGGACTGAAACTTAAGAACGTTTAAATTGACTAAGAGTTAATTCATTTGTTAACTTTACACGACGGACAGTCAAATGAAGACATTTTTTTTAAACTAGTAGATTTCTGCATTAAAAGTTGCACATGTTTTCTGCATTTTAGCGTAGACCTATTGTTGATCTACATATACTTTCAATTTTGAGTTAGTGCATGTATACCTTAAGAAGAATAAGTTTTTGGGGTCCACGTGATTTAACTTATGAGTAGACCTTGGATTTTTAGGTTCTAAAAAGTGTGCTTTTAGGTTTCTAATATAGGCTCTAAAAATCCTAAAATAGGTTCTAAAAAATCCTAAAATAGGTCCTAAAAATTAAAGTTAGGCTCGAAAAATCCTGATATGGTTAAAAAAAAATTAAAATAGTTCAAAATTCCTGATTAGGTATAGTCACCGGCAATGAAAATGGGACATCCATATCCTGAAATATGCACTGCACTATCTTGCATAACGTTATGTGGGTTGCCTAACACTACCGCGATGGCAGAACTTACCATTGGAAATTTGCTATTGAAACCTACTCTTCGCCATATAGTTAGACAACAATCTTTTTCATGTTATTCACAGTCATACTCCGCAATTTTGTCTGCGAGGACAATCTTTCAACAAAAACATAGTCAGTGGTGCAAACTTCAATGCTGAAATGTTAGTTTGCAAGGCGTGAATGCCACAAAGCACCAAAGTGACGCGAAAGTGAGCAAGACCACACAGATCAGACCACTTTGGAGTGTACAGGTAACAGTGGCACCAGACATTTTGTTTTGTTTAAAGCTTTGATAAATCACCATGCACATGGAGGAAGGGAAATCGACGGAGTACGTTTCAAACACGTTCGTCATTGAATTTTTTCGTCACCAAATAAAGCAAATGCCTTTGTGTGACATAAAAATCCTGTAAAACCTTTTAAAATATATAAAAACCTAGAAAAAGGCTTGATTTAGGCGCATAATCCTAAAATAGGTTCTAGCAAGCAAAATAGGTTTTCTTAGGCACTATATCACTTCATCAGTCCTTGCGTATTTTAACGAAACGCTGACATAACTTATTATTTCTTGCATACCTGTAAAGGAAAAAAAATAGGTTAAAAACCTAAAATGCTAGGTCTACTTACAGTATGAGCCATCGCGAAGGTCTTTCCAGCCATCTGCGTGCGGACTGAGGCCATTGTCGAACTTCCTCCTCTATTTGTAAACTTGGTGGTGTGATAAGCATGCACAGAGATATTGAATTTTCATTTGCCGAAATTTTTTCGTAAGTTTTAGGCTGACAGAGGGCCAGAAACCACTCCTTTTCGCTGGTGCAAGTGTGTCAGGGAGGCGCCATATTTAAAATAACAAAAATGGTGTTGTGAAGCTCACTTGATTAGTGTTGCAGCCTTGAGGTTGTTTTGTAAATAACGTTGTTACCTCATGTAGATTTGAGCTATAAACAGTCTTTAATACAATTATTGGACTTTTTAAGGTTTTCGTTCGACTCTTGACATATATTAGGAAGTGGTAGAAGTGAGTGACGTATAATGACAAAACAAATGAGCAATGCCTCTCCTTCCAGGGATCTTGCACGATGAAGCTGAACAGCACGACGGAGATGATGCCCTGCAGTTTCTGCCATTTTACTGACATCCACCCTTTCGCCCCTCTGGACCAGGCCCTGGGTTACCTCCAGCTGTTCCAGGAACTGGAGGAGGACCTCTGCCAGATCACGGGATACGACAGGGTGTCCTTCCAACCGAACAGGTAACTTTGGAACATCCATTTTTCTTGCTTATTTCCTCAAGGGAACTTGTCAACATTGCAGTTAGCTATAACCTGCCAAGTCCCTCGATCTAAGCATGGAACGAACAAAATAATGATGTGTTTTAACTTAAAGGACCCTCAAATTAATGTAACTGTAAAAAATTGCTGTTTAAATTTCAGTACTTTAAATTGCTATAAAATCTTCATTGACAACTATGGCAACATTTTATGTTGATAAAAACAAGGAATAAAGTAGAGGCAATTGAACCCAGAACCTTTGGACATGATACTCATACTCCTCTACAGGACCACTTGGCAGTCTGATAATATCTTCGCCTCATGGAGTGCTCTCGAAAGTTTCGAAATTTGAAGAGCTCTTTCTCGAAAATGGCTGCCTAGTGACCGCTGGCTCCTTGGCATAACAATGCCTATAGTGTGCACTACCACTACATGATTTGATTTGGTGTTTTAAGTCCACTTTATGCACAGTAAGACTAATCGGGACTGCACCTACAGTTTAAAGTGGGATCCGAATCACTTGTGCCTCCACCGGGTATCGAACCCGCTATCACTACATGAGATCCCATCGATGGACGTCCGCAGAATTTCTTCCATGAAGAGGCGAGCAAGGTATTTTTTCCAGAGGGGGGCTAAAGAAGCACATTTTCCCCAATAATGGTGCTTTTCCCTCAAAAAACACTCCTTCAGTTTGAAGTTATCATGTTCCTTCAACGCCCTCGCAATAATTAACTTACAGTATATTACTATGGCTGAAATGAAATTATGTGTGAATTACATAATGTTTCGGTGACTTTGATTTTCCATGAGAGGGCCGTGTACCCCCTTGTCCCCAGAGGCGTCTCGTGAACGCATGCGGTGCATGCTGCGCATGCGTCAATTGTGGGGAAAAGGACAGCTTGCTCTGCGACGACATTCACGAGCGTTTCTACATTCTAATGTCTTCATATAAGAGAAGTATTTATTTTGCAAGAGAGCGCTCAACTAAGCTTATATTACATTTCTTGGATCTGAAGTGACTCATGCGTCAATTGTGGGAAAATAATTATTACTTTCACTTCAGATCCAAGAAATGTAATATAAGCTTAGTTGAGCGCTCTCTTGCAAAATAAATACTTCTCTTATATGAAGAAATTAGAATGTAGAAATGCTCATGAATGTCGTCGCAGAGCAAGCTGTCCTTTTTCCCACAACACTACATGCACCGCATGCGTTCACGAGACGCCTCTGCTTGTCCCTCTTCAGGACGTCCATGGTCCCATCCCAAACTCAATTTCCCAAGCTTAGCAGGCCTCCCCGATGGCGCAGTGTAATCAAGGGGTCCCGGGTTCGATACCCGGTTGGGCCTCATGGTGGTTCGGATCCCACTTTAGACTGTAGCTCCAGTCCCGATTAGCCTTACTGTGCATAAAGTGGACTTAAAACACCAACACAATCAATCAATCAATCCCATGCTTCGCCTCTCCTAGTCAGTTATGACATTTCAATGCCTGGAAAAACCTAACTCACACTAATATGTCCAGAATTTTCCATCTTGGGGAGAGGGGATGTAAAGGTAGATGGTTTTGGAGGGTGTTAGGTGTGTGTGTATAAATAACTGCACCTTGCCGCTTGTTCGTGTCACTGTGTGTTTGTCAGCTTTGAAGTTAGCAGCTGAATGTTCTTTTCAAGAAATATACATTAATGTCCATCCTTTTCCAGTGGGGCCCAGGGAGAGTACGCGGGCCTGAGAGCCATCAAGTCCTTCCTGGAGGCGAAGAATGAGGGTCACCGCAACATCTGCCTCATCCCTGTCTCTGCGCACGGCACCAACCCCGCGTCTGCGCAGATGGCCGGCATGAAGGTAGAGCCAATCAACATCACCCGCGACGGAGGCATCGACATGAACCATCTCCTCGAGAAGGTAAGAAGACAAAATTAATAAATTTTGCAATTATCTCAGATTCCTTATTTCTATTGCTTGACTATCACTCTTCTGTGTCTTACATTTCTTATCAATCCTTCCAAACAATGTGTGACTGTTTTGAACACCCTCTGTATTCGTCAGACTTAGCACCAGCTGATTACTTTGTTTCCAAAAGTGAAGTCACACGTGAACGGGCGTCTATTTGACTCGATTTCGGACATCCCGAATACATTAAACACCACAACAAAAGACTGCTTTTACAGAGGCATCCAGAAGTTGTATGTGTACAGTTAGAATATATGTATGTCGAAAGCTAAACAATCAGTGTCATTTCATACTTTTATAACGCTAGTCCTAAAACTTAGTAAACGCACTGTGTAAATAACAGACTTGGGCATAGGCCTATATAAGCTGCCTAACTACATGTGGGCCATAATTCACGAAGGGGTTGCAACACTGAATAATGACCATGTTAATTATGGGAATATCTCATTTATATGTTATGTAGAAAATAGAAAAACGGAAAAAATTTGACCATCATTCAGCAAGATGGAGCCACAGCGCGGACAGCTGCTTAGAACCATTTTCGAGCATTGAATCATTTCACAAAATGCAGACATTCATTGGCCTCCGCATTCGCCAGATTTATCAGAAGCAGACTTCCTTTTTGGGGAACACTTCAAAGAACGGGTGTGTGTTAACAAACCCCCATACGTCCAACAGCTCAAGAAGAACATGAAAATCATAACACTGGCAACACTGACGCGTGTAATGATGAATGTTGTGGCAAGAGCTTGTGCATGCGAAATCAGCAATGGTGGGCGTTTACGCGAAATAGTTTTTCACACCTAGGTGAAAGAAATCACCCATATGCAATGTACATAATACCAGGAAATCAATAAGTACCACCTTCATATGGCAAATGTATGCTCTGTTGAAACCCCTTCATGACTTAATGCACACCCTGTATGTACTTCGAGAAGGTTAGCAGCGAGCGATTTAGAATTGTATACGAAGGCAGAGTTCAAAGTTTTCCATTGTCTTTGAAGACTGTAGTTACAACAATTTACTATTTCCTTGAATGATTTTTTAGGTGGAAAAGCATGCAGACAACCTGGCGTGTCTGATGATTACGTATCCTTCCACCAACGGAGTATTCGAGGAAACGATCGCTGATATCTGCAGGATGATCCACGATCATGGAGGCCAGGTGACTTTTTCCTTATTTCCCTCTTCTACTGTTACTATTATGTATTTTTTTAAAAAAACATTATCGTGCTAATTCCCGTTGTTGATATTCTAACATAGGTACACACAACTTTGGGAAGAAAGGTTCTTCCATCCCCATGTCATCACTAGGGAACGGAAGTTTAGGTAAATAAATGTTGTTGTTTTTCTGCGATAAGAAGAGACCCTCGTTTCTGCCAAAATTCTGATCATAGCCTTATATGTCAACACAGCAAATTTTATTTTACATAAAAACGCATATTTTCCAGTTTTCCATACGTAAATACATATTTTGCGAATTTTCATTTTAAATACATAAAATCGTTCATTTACTTCAACTACCTCGAAATCCTCCAAGGAAAAATGTTTATTCTCCCCACCTCTTTCATATCGAGTGTCATATCGCTGGCAGACTTCTTTCTGGCTCCTCGCCTACGATCCTATTGGAGGAAAATATTACCTCCACTGGATCTAACCCTCAAGTGCTAATGTGTAAATGTACAGAAATGTTTGGGAAAAATCAAGGTTTTCAAACTTTGTGCCAAATTGCACGTGGAACTGGTGAGGAAGAGGAAGCTTTGGAAAACTTCAGCGTTAGAGGCAATTCGTGCTTGAAATATGCAAGAATTGCTTCTTGTGACGTGGGGCGATCTTTCTCACAATATAAGATGCTTTTTAGAGATAATCGTCACAGATTTACAATGGAGAATTTGGAAAAAACTATGGTGATCCACTACAACTGTTACAAAAGATAGCTCACTAAGAGGTAAGCATTTAGAAACTGATTTCACGTGTTTAAAATGCACGTAATATTTTGTTTTTGTTACCAAATGTTTTTTTTTATTGTTGTCACATATTTTCAAGATTTATGACACATAAAAAAAAAATTGTGAGTTTTTTTTAGCACATAAAGTTCCGTTCCCATCACTCTCTTCTTCCCCCTGTCTTTTTCATTCTGTCGCTCGTTGTCCTTTTCCCTCTATGTTCCTCTCGTACTATTATTTTTTCTTTCCCGCCTTGCCTCTCTCTCGTTCCCTGTCTTTTTTTTACCTCTTCCCCTCTACCAGTCCTTCTTTCTCTCACTTTATCTTTTCCCCCATTCTATCTTTCCGTTTTTCAGTCTCTCTCTTCTTTTTCTTTCCTCTCTCTTCCGTGTCTTTCTGTTATTCCCTTTCCCTCACACTCTTAATCACTTTTCTATATCTCCCTTCTTCTTTCCTTCAGTTTATATCCTTTCGTCTCCCTATCTTTGTCCGTTTTTCTTTTGTATCTTCATCACTTTTTCTTACCCTTATCTCTTTTCAACTATCGTTTTCTTTCTGTGACTATTCTTTTCTCTCCTATTTTTCTCTCCAATTCTTTATTTCTTTCCCCTCTCTTCTTCAGTGCTTTCTCCCTTGTTTCTTCTGTCTGTTGCTCACTGGAGTCCAACAGTTGAGCATAATCACGAGAACATTGAAAGGGAGTGTTGATGGTAAGGAAACAGTACAGAGGTTGAATAAGATGACTGAGACAACCCGATCATTCTGCGCAATCCTTATCTTGCTCTCTTCATGAGCAGGACTTTGTCAGGGAGACGTTTTCGTTCGAGCGTCCAATAGTGCGCACGGACGAAGCTAGATATTGTGCGGAATTGAAAGCTCTTCGCTCGCCAGACAAAACTAGTGGTACACACTCGTAAGCCAGTAGTACAGTATAACCGTAATGTTTGTGACGTCCACACGTGGGGTAGCAATCAGTGCCGTGCTCACGAAGGGGTTGGTGTTGGCCATACCCTTCTCCCTTTAGGGCCCAGTATTCCTAAAAAGAAGAATGTCAATAACAGGAAAAGATTGCAAAATGATGAATGAGTACTAAAAGAAGTACACGTAATCCCCAACCCCATATGAAAATAAAAAAATATTTGATTTGACTACTAAGCGAGAGATTCTGGGTTCGAATCTCGGCTTAGCCATGGGTATTCTTTGAGTGTGTCCCTTCATCAATTATATTGTATCATCTTCCGATTAGCCAAAAGTGGCGGGAAAGCGAAGTAAAATATACCAAATCAAGCAATCAACGGTTGGTTGATTTGGTGTTTTAAGTCCACTTTATGCACAGAAACAAAACCGGTAACAAAACACACATTTTTGTAGTTTCTTCAATAATATTCATTTGGCTTCTTGAGTTCTGAGATACATTTTTCATTCCAAATTATTTCATTATTCACTGCAGAGTATAACACACAGGAACAAGAATGCGCGCTCATCACGGGTTCGAATCCTGGCCTGGATTGTTTATATGAGGTCCCTTCATCAATTTCATCATATCATCACTAATCCTCATTTTCGCGATAACCAAATGTGGCAGAAAAGCGAAGTAAAATAAACCAAACCAACAACAATATGAACGCGCGTTCTCTTGCCCAAATAAATACATACGTTAGAGGCTGAGAGATTAGTATATTTAAATGAAACACATCCCATATTATACATACACATTGTACAACGTATAAAAGGTTGTGCAAATACAGAGAACATAACTACTGCAGAAAATTTTACCCTGAGTTCTTTAGAGGATTTAAAAAGGAATCGAAGGAAAGCCAATCCCCTATCTGTCCTATAGGAGATAGACTGGTCGACCTGAAAGCACGGGCTTTCAACCATTGCAGCGGGGACGAGGGGGCAAGTTAGGTAGAGGCAGAAATCTTACCTTTTCCTTCGGGCGGTCGTTTCTACCTGGAACTGGTGAGGCGGAGGAAGAGCGAGCTAGGCCAGGTTTGCCCGCGGATCGCACCGAGGTACGAAAAGCGCGTGAAAAAAAAGTGTTGGATATGAACTGTGGCTTTAACAAGCCTATAAATATTATGATTTGATCTATCTCTGCTAGACTAGCTACTCCTCAGTGCACGTCACTGTGTCTGTGGTGGTGGGCCCTGAAATATGGACCGTGAAATGAATGACACTGTGAAATTGAACTTACGTGATTATAGTCATCACCTGCATGTTAAAATATAGTTTAATCCGTTGTACCAATGCACGGTGATATATGAAAATTCATTTGAGGCTTGTTAATTTCTCCAATGTGTATTTTGACTGCAATATCGAATAATGTTATGTTTCATTTAGGTGTATCTGGACGGGGCCAACATGAACGCCCAGGTGGGCTTGTGTCGCCCAGGGGATTATGGGTCTGACGTCAGCCACCTAAATCTTCACAAAACCTTCTGCATTCCACACGGAGGAGGTGGACCTGGTTCAGGTCCGATTGGAGTGTAAGTACAAAGTTTCTCTATTCCAGTAGTCATAAATACACATTTTTAAGTTTGAAAATAAAGTTTAGAAAATTCACAATTGGACTCTAGAGTTAAGAAATTACGTCACGCATTACGTTTACTTGAAACAATTGTAATTGTACACATGGCGATTAAACAGTTTTTTTATAAAATTTATTCAGCAAATCAAATTTTGTCCATTGCTTTTGAAACTAGAGTAAATTAAATTGTAAAAGTAAATGTTAATTTTGTAACTCTTTATCTGAAAAGGTAACAGAGTTCAACTTACTCGATTCAAAAAGCAATTGCTTTCTAACTGCGTTAGAAGTGATACGATACTTTGGCACAAAAAAGAAGTAAAATTGGTCATTTTATGTATTACAAAAATAGACATATGATGTCTATAATAAAGTAACTCCGGATTCATCCAAACATAATGTTGTTTCCAATTACTTCCCTGTTGAAAATACCATGTTAGTTATCATTATTTATTAAGGAATATAATTCAAAGTTCTATACATTTTCAGAAGGTTTGCTTTTCTATAATGTTTCAGTTAAATGTATTATATTTATAAAGAACACCAGCTTCCTATGTGATGTTTGTTTTATTTGTATATATATTTGTAAGCCTTTCAAAATTTGTTCGATATCTTGAAAGTGATATCACATTTTTTAGTAAGGTTAAGGATAGTAATGACAAGAAAATTTTGAAGATGTGGTTGTGAAATAAAATATTTGTTTACTCGTGTGTGTTTAATTATCTAAATTGAACACTCTATTTGTTTCAAATTTCACATTTTTTCGAAAATATATGGGCTGTCCTCGTTCCCCATGCACTGTCTGCATAATTGTAGTTTTCTTTCTAATAATTTGGTGATTCTTTGATTGCAGAAAAGAGCACCTGGCACCTTTCTTGCCCAGCCATCCAATCGTGGATCCTCTGGAGGTGATGGGCCACCAATCAAAATCGTTCGGCGTTGTTAGTGCGGCTCCATTCGGCTCGTCCGCCATTTTGCCCATTTCATGGGCTTACATCAAGGTACGGTGGGACAGGGGGAGCTCTCGGGCACGTGTCTAGAATTATATTTCGTAAGGAGTTCGGACCAAGTCTCTCACACATATAATAATATTAATATAATTTATAACTCATAGGTTAATAAGATTAATATCGTCATTATTAAATATGGAAATTAATCATTGTTATTATTACAACACGAACAGATAGAGAGATGATATGGGCCTACGAATAGAGATAAAAGAACAAGTATTTATTATCTAGATCACTACAATTTGTATGTCCTACCCAAGACGTTAACGTCAATTTTTTAAGGGGGTAAGAATTGAATGCCAAAAAGGTTGTTAGGTTCAGGTGACGTAAAGTCCCTGATAACTATTTTTATGCGTATTATTATTACTAACGGCACCTGTAAATTTGCGCAGGCACTGTCAACGCAAAGCTGTATGATTATGTAAGTTTTGCGTAAGTAAATCAACTTCATATTATACAACAGTAAACAAGCATTCTGCCTATTTAATTTTGGAATTATGTTTCTCCGGGGTCCAGGCCCCCTTGACCCCCTAAATACGCCCTAATACCTATAAGGGTCTTTCACTGAGGGAAAGATTGCTTCAAAAAGGGGGCACAAAATGAAGACAATGAGATACTTGAAATGCCATAAAAGAATATCGCTAATCGTCTGATTAAACGTGGTCTAAATGTTACATCTGATATTGTATATGCCTGGGCCTGAATATATCTTACAATAGTCAGACAGCTACCCCAACTTACAAGATGTGAGAGAGAAAGCGCTGTCACCCATGTCAAGAATAATAATTAGTATTAACTTTTCAACAGATGATGGGTCCACGTGGTTTACGACGGGCGACGCAGGTGGCCATCTTGAACGCGAACTACATGAGCAAGCGCCTGGAAGGCCACTACAGCACTCTGTACAAAGGCAAGGATGGCTTGGTGGCGCACGAGTTCATCCTGGACGTCAGGGAATTCAAGAAAACTGCAAACGTCGAGGCTGTGGACATTGCCAAGCGCCTCATGGACTACGGTGACTTTACAGCTCACTTATTTCTGCCACGAATGCTTCACGTATTTCTCCACTGGGTATTCCCTATTGGCCGATTTGCATGAAGTATTCCGGATAATTCTTTTGTCTTCACGTATTCGTTTGTATCCCCTCATGAAAGAAAATCACATCACATAATGTGTCAGTAAATAATTAACCGCACTTTAGCTGCAAATTTCGTTAGGTTGGTCACACTGCTTTCTGCGCGTTCATTATGGCCAGCTTAACGAAACTTACAGCTAAAGCGTGGCTAATTATTTACTGGTCCTGTCTTCTACATCCATCACTGCATCTGACGATGCTATTCTAGTTAAATTGAACTAGTAGAACGAATTCCATAAATAAACTCCAAGGGGGTCGTAATTTTTCAATAAGGCGAACATTAACCTATATTTTAATAAACCACATATGTTTAAGTGTGAAAATAGAGAAAACAATTCTTATACTTTACACTTTGAAAAAAATGAGTTAGGCACGGATCTAGAAATAATTTCGAGAGGGCAGTCCGAACCAAGTGTCTCAGGAATAATAATAATAATGTTTAAATTAAAACAATCAAATTATAATTATATTAAATTAAATAAATAATATTTAAATATGTAAATTAGTTACTATTTTATTATTATTATTGCATGTTTAAAGACAGTATAAGAATAGAGATATGACAGCACATATTCATTATCTAGCTTACCTGTACTTAAGATCGGCATAGTTTGTGAAAATAAAACAAGTGCCATGACAGAGAAATTGTCAAATAGATGAATTGAATATTTACTGAATGACAAAAACTTTCCAATAAGTTGAGAGGAAATTAACTCGATCGATTATACAACAAATGCTAAACAAGGATATTTTCATTATGTAATTTACTCAGAGGCGCCTCGTGAACGCATGCGTCAATTGTGGGGAAAAGGACAGCTTGCTCTGCGACGACATTCATGAGCATTTCTACATTCTAATTTCTTCATATAGGAGAAGTATTTATTTTACACGAGAGCGCTGAACTAAGCTTATATTACATTTCTTGGATCTGAAGTGCTGCATGCGTCAATTATGGGAAAAGAATTATTACTTTCTTTCACTTCAGATCCAAGAGTATAAGCTTAGTTGAGCGCTCTCGTGTAAAATAAATACTTCTCCTATATGAAGAAATTAGAATGTAGAAATGCTCATGAATGTCGTCGCAGAGCAAGCTGTCCTTTTTCCCACAATTGACGCATGCGCAGCATGCACCGCATGCGTTCACGAGACTCCTCTGAATTTACTACTTGCTAAATCTTTCGGGGGAGATCCAGACCGCCTAGCACCCCCTAAATACGTCCATTGCAATTACTCATTTAAAAAAAGTAACTGTTACTTGTAATAAGTAAGTTGTACTGTATAATTTCATTTACTGTTGTTTACTTTCAGGCTTCCACGCTCCGACCATGTCGTGGCCTGTAGCTGGGACTCTCATGATTGAGCCGACAGAATCAGAAGACAAAGTAGAGCTGGATCGGTTCTGCGATACTTTAATCTGTGAGTAGACTTAATGCCGTTAGGCTCTATATTGTGAGAGATATGCACGTTGCAAAGTGCAAAGAGGGGGTACGTATATATTTTTTAGCAGTAAGTCCTCAATTTGCCATGTTCTCCTAGCTTTGACGTTCTTTTTTTAAGGAATACTGGGTCAAAGAGGGCTATGACCCCCACTAACTCCCCTTGGGCACACTACTGCACGGAAAGCTTTTAAGCTTTGCCACCGGCAAGTGTAGCATTTGAATTATCCTTAAGTTGTGGACACCATTGTATGTATTTTAGTGAAGATCCTAATTTTCTGTTTACTTGCTTATTGTAGGCATCCGTGAGGAAATTAGAGCGATTGAAAATGGAACAATGGACAAGGCGGTCAACCCACTAAAGATGGCGCCACACACGCAAACCCAAGTGACGTCACCGGAATGGGACCGGCCTTATTCCCGACAGGAGGCAGCGTTTCCAGCAGTAAGTTTGCTGTTTCCTTTCAGTAACATATACTTCCTTTGAGAAAAGGAAACTGAATTTTGTCGATGTTGTGTGCTTTTCGAACTTTACTTTTACCGAGGCGAACAGTTCCTAGCAGTGACGGCGATTAGGGGCAGTTGCCCCCACTCCCCCCCGCCTTATGTCCTCTTAAGAGAGAAAGTAAACTGTCATTTCTCCCCTCCCACTTGTGGCACGCAATCGACACTACTGGTTCCTAGCCTAAATCTGTATTCACTGTCCTGAAAATTTTTCAATAAGGTCATATTTATGGAAAAGGGGATTATACAGAAAACAGGAAGATCAGGGACGGGTCAAGGTAAAATTTTTACCCGGGCGAGGGTAGATTTCTGGCATCTCCTGCCTTCCCTAACTTTCCACACTGGTCTTCCTACTTTCCACTTCCAGTAAAAATCTTGTTACAACCTTACAGTTTTAAATAAGAACACAATAGCTTGTATTTAAAGGTATAATTACAGAATACCGGGAGTATCTCAGATTGCTTTCAACTTTGGTATACTCACTAATTTTGACCTCAAAATCACGAATCTGCAGTTAAAAATTGGCGGTCACGTCTAGAAAATGCGAAATACCGTGCATACATTACCGCTATGATTGTCGATAATAATGGTCGCCATGTTTCATGATGGAACAAGTGAAGTTCGCTATCCGTTCCATGGAGCGTTACTTTACATGTGACAATATAGCGTCTTCAGCATAGGCGTAGCTAGAACTTTATATTTGGGTGTGCACAAAGAAAAAAAAACGAGGTCTTGTACCTTTTTAATAGCATATTTTGCAATACAATCACTTGGCTCTTTAACTGCACTGATCTTTGTAAAGGAATATAAATTCACTAAATGACAGTGTTGAAAATTTCTGAAAATATGTAGTAGAAAATCAAATTGCGTAGAAATTACACACACACAAAATGTTCATAAATGTTACAAACAAATACATCAAAATACACGTCATCTATAACAAGAGACGTCTGTCAAAAGGTACAATGTTCTTAAACTCATCAATAACTTCATTTACATCAATAGACGAAGCTTTTTCCTGTTCCACAAATAGCAAGAGCAGGGCTTCCAATCTATCCTGCTTCTGAGTTGCTCTTCATTTAGTTTTAACTTGGTTAAGCTTGGAGAAAGCTCTCTCTCTCACGTGCAGCTTGTGACAAGTAGTATAGAAGAAAAGCGCTGTAGTACAGAGTATAATGCAGTAAATATCTTCTTTCTCCAATGACATCAAAAAATCGAAAATCTATAGACACTCGTTTCATCAGCGACAATGCACACGTTTGTGCCAAGTAATGATATTTTCAACTTCTTACAAACCATTAGGGTGTGTCTAGGCACACCCGGCGCACCCCGTAGCTACGCCTATGGATGGAACAAGTGAAGTTTGCTATCCGTTCCATGGAGCGTTGCTTTACATGGGACAATATGGCGTCTTCATTAAATTTGGAAAACATACTTGCCGCACGAGCCATTCACGTAGGCCCACGAGCCATTCACGTAAGGTTAGGTTAGGTTAGGCAAGCATAGTTAAAATTCAGGGTATTCATAAACATAGTTTTTGAACGCTAATCATTGCAAAAATTTGTTGTTTCCTTCATAAATCACCGGTGTTTACTTCGTTCACAGACCCCCTTATTTCTACTTATTTCGAATTTTCTAGACGTGACCGCCAATTTTTAACTGCAGATTCTTGATTAGGACGCCAAAATTAGTGTGTGTGCCGAATTTGAAAGCAATCGGAGATACTCCCGGTATTCTGTAATTGCTCCTATTTAAATACTAAGTATTAATGCTAAAGAATAAGGTTATTCCAGTTATGAATTTATTTTTTAATACCTACATAATGATATGGAAATGACAGTAACCTCTTAGCTTATATAGGTACATGATTTTGGTGTTACATTATGCAGAAGTATTTTCCCCCTTGGAGAGATGGTAACAATGATTGAAGACGAGGTTAAGCTGTGCTAGAACCACTAACATTTTACTTCGCTGAATACTTCTTTTTGCGTGCGTATTAATTGAATGTGGCATTGAATTTATTGAGTGGTGATAACCACTTCTAAGTTTCTTTTCATCTACTATCATTTTTTGTACATTGACTTAATTTGTTTACATGTTTCTATTGTACTTTTCCTTTTACTAAATCTAAATACTTATCCTCCAAGAATTTGTTTATATTCTTTTACCTTGTGCTGCCATCTATGTTTCCTTTTCGAAACTGATATCTTTCCATCCCGTGTTGTTATTTCCAATCTGGTTTGAAACAACTCTTTTTGAAACAAATAGCTAAGTTTGTATAAATCAAAATTAAGATTTTTGCGCTACTCAAGGAGGACATACCGGTTTGGCGCCACCCCATAGGAAGTAAGAAAGAGAAGTAGAAAGAATGAAGGCGAGAGAAAAGTAAGGAAAAAACAAGATGCAATGGAAAGAAAGGTAGATAAATGTAGAAAGAGTTGGAAGAATGAGGAAGAGGAAGAGAAGAGAGAAAAATGCAATAGAGAAGAATGAAAAACAGCAAGAAAGAGAAGTAGAGTAACAAAGAGAAAAGGAAAGAAAGAAATACCTCTTGAGAGAAAGAAAAAGGGACATAGAGAACAAGAGAACGAGAGATAGAAAGAGTGAAGATAAGAAATTGAAGAAGAGAGAAACAGAAAAGATGCCGCACGAGGATAGAGAGAGTGGAAACAGAGGAAGAAAGAAAACGTGAGAGAATCTCGGCGATCATGACTGCCGAAAGAGAACCTGCCTGAAGTAAATTCTACTGGATAGATCCTAGACAATGGCTGCCAAGAGTAGTCATTGCAACAATGTGCGCGCATAGGGGCATAGTCACTATAAGATTGGACTACTGCAGCGATTTAGAAGAATTGAGGGAACCGGGCGAATACCCCCGATTAACGCCAAAACTTTATTTCTCATTACATATTTGTTTGTTTGAGTTTATTGTTTTTAAGCCTACTTTATGCACAGAAAGGCTAATAGGGACTGAACCTACAATTTAAAGTGGGACCCGCAGCACCGGGTGCGTGGCGTGCTTTTTTTTAAAAAAAAAAAACAAAAAAAAACATGGATGTAATTGACGACAAGAATTAATTGAAGTTACTGCTGCATAACATACGTAATAAGTATATTTCAAAATCGTGTATCAATTTAAGCTGTTTAAGAAATTTAACTGTTATTTTCATGCTATTATGTAGACATTAAACAAACACATACGTGCAATAAACGTGCTCTTTAACAGTAACACTCACTTTAAGAATAAGGCGCTATTTTTCGTCATAGAGACCGTAAATGTGTATGAAACATGGTTGTTTTCTTTGCAGGAAGGTGGAAAACAGGGGCGTATATTCCAGGCTAGCTAGGCTGTCTGCGAAGCCTGAAGCCTAGAAAGTAAAATACTGAAGAGAAATCTCTTACAAACTGTGTGAATTAAGCTGATTTGAAGAATAAGATAATGGCGATTCTGAAGTTGGCACCCTGAATTCTTGTGAGTTGGCACCCTGAATTCTTGTGAGTTGGCACCCTGAATTCTTGTGAGTTGGCACCCTGAATTCTTGGTAGTTGGCACCCTGAATTCTTGGTAGTTGGCACCCTGAATTCATGGTAGTTGGCAACCTGCATTCTTGGGAGGTGGCAACCTGCATTCTTGGGAGTTGGCAACCTGCATTCTTGGGAGTTGGCAACTTGCATTCTTGGGAGTTGGCAACTTGCATTCTTGGGAGTAGTGTATATGTATCGTTTCAACGCAACACTTGGTACGAGCTCTTTTTTAGCCTCTTTTTTTTTATCAAGAATATCAGTTTTTGACAATTTTTTGTCGATGTTTTAGCGGTTAGCGATGTTTTTAGTAAAATTCCCTTTTTTTCCCTTTTTTCCCACCTCACACTTGGTACGAATGCCACGATCTTACGTGATATAACTTAACCTATCCTTTTTTATTACGTGCTAAACTACACGAGAGCCTCTACTAGTAGTGCAGGTGCACCGGTTGAAGGACATTAAGTGAGGATAAAAAACCCTCAAAAACTCACTTTCTCTCCACGTTCTGCGACTCGTTTATTGCGCTGACGATGTTTCTCAGCGAAGAAAACAGCACCAAAACATGAAAAACTCACTTTAATTCACTGAAGTGAGCCACAGTGTTGCAAAACCTACGAAAATTTCATCAAAATCTCAAAAACTCACTTTCTCTCCACGTTCCGTGCCTGACGAAGGTTTGGTATGGTACGTTCTGGAACCATTCTTTTGATCTACTTTTTTTTATTTTACGATGTTTTACGGGCTAATCTAACCTACAATGAGAGAAAAGTGGACAGAAAAAAAAAGCTCTGGCATCACTTTTTTAAGCTCCTCCTGAAAATTTTTGCTCTTATGCTAACTCGTCCTTTGACCTACACACACTTTTGAAATGATTTACGACATTTTTTCTTATAAGTCTGCTGTCTCCTCCTACTGTAAGGTCCCTCAGTGTAATCTACTACGACCTTGTGTGTGCTCTCAGCGTAATCTGCCACGATGTTTTTTGTTTTTTTTAAAAAAAAACTCATGTGTGATCTTCTGCGGTGTGTGTGAGATAATCAAAATTATTTTTGTTAAGGCCCCATCAAAAAAAAAAGAGAATAAAATATATATCCTGCCAGAGAGAGATGGTGGGGGGGGGGGTGCGTGGTGCCCAACAAACCACTTCTAAAATGGTCATGGCTATCAAAGCCAATGCGCGCCTTTTTGTATAGAGTTTCATGAGTTATTATTTTTTTTTTTTAATTTGCGCACCGAACTAACTTACATTGTATTTTATATAACCTTGTTGATTTTTTTTAGTATGTGGCAATTATTTTTTTTACGAATTATTTTTTAAAACTGTTCCGTCACCCTCTCGTTCTTCACGTCGTGGACGAAGGACTTCTCTGCAATGAGGATGACGCTGCATAGAGTATCGGCAGGCAAGGCTTCGTGGAACTCGCAGACGACCTTGATGTTGGTGCGATCGTTGACCACGACCTGCTTCCTTTTTGTGGTATTGATGACGAACATCGGCCTGCGGATTTTGAATTCGCTGGGCGTGTAGTACATGTCCACGCTTCCCTCGGTCACGCGCTTGTAAGCCGTGTAAGCTTCGTAAAGTTTGAGGTAATCATCTTTGGTCATGTCGAGGTTGTAATTCTCGCGCGGGAAGACTTCGTTCCTGCCATTCTTGAGATAAACGTTCTTGATCTTGCAGTCGTCGAATTTGCTGGAATCTTTTTCCTGATTCTTATCGCGCCCGGTCTGAAAGAGCACTACGACGAAATCTGGCATGTCGAACTGTATGTTGTTGAATTGAGTCGTCACGTCGAATTCCATGTGACTTCCCGACGCCAACTTCTGCACGCACTGGTAACCGTGAAAGTGAATCGGCACCTGTGGACTTTTCAAGATCTCCGCTTTGTACTTGAGGGCGTAGTTCGTTTCGTATTCCACGATCGGCATTCTCAATTCCATGCTCCGGATGACGCACTTGGCTGCTTCGGGTAAAGTGTTGGCTATCGGCGTGCCGTCTGCGTTCAAGTTGGTGTATCGCATCAGTGCGTCGTTGTCGTTGGCCGCTCTGCGAAAAGTGACGCGCAATCCTCCCTTCCACATGATCTCCTTGTAGTCGGAGAAGAATCCCGGAAGCAGACGCATGGGAAAGAGCACCGTGTGACTTCTAGTCGATATTTTGGTCCCCGCTTCGAACCCCCCCGCTTGATAGTATGCTGCGTCCGTTTTAGATAATTTCAATGTTCCCACTGCCGTCGACGTGATGCCTGGATAATCGATTCTGTCTATGACGGTGTTGTGTTTCCTCACCTCCACCTGCGAGAACAGGTGAGGCACGAAGTTGTCCACGAGTATCAAATTTGCATTGGGCGGAAATGCTTCTCCGCTTTCCATCTTCACCACGTCGAATTGAAAGTAGAGGTCAGCTCTGTGAGGATGAACGAACCCGTCGCCTACGTCCACGTCGTATTCGATCTCCCTGTTCGCTTCGTTGAGATTGGCGAACGTGCGACGGTTGGGAGGAAAAGATTGCAACTCGTAACTTTCGATTTGTTCCATTTTTTCACTATGTATGGTTATTTATTATACGTTGATCTCCACGACGGCAGTGGTCGTTGCACCTGCGAAATCCACCACCTCTCCTTTCTCGTTCGTCACCACCAACTCTATGTCGTCTATGCGGTTGCGACATACTGGAAAATAGATCGGCGAAGAGGGTGTGTAGATGATCGGTTCCATGAATTCGGAACTGGGTTTGAAAGTGGCTATGATTCCCGTCTGCTTGTGACTTCCCAGTAACCCCCCGTCCGAAGATTTCGTGATCATGCCTTCCGCCACGTTGCAGTGTACGTTCAGAGTCTCGATGGCCAAGAATTTAGGAATGTTGGTTGCCGTGTGCTTGATGCCAGCTTCGAGTTTCGTGTCGTTCTCGAAACCTAAAAGTTCTCCCATGGTGCCCAGGTCCACGGTCTCCGTCGCCGACACGATTTCCACTCTGTGCGTGACCGAATTTTGAGAAAGGTACGTGCCTTTGGGTAATTGAGCTTGCAAAGTAGAAAGGTTGTATTGATCTGGCGTGACGACGATGTGTTCGCTTCCGACGCTAATTTTGTTGTTGTGCTGCGTGACGTTAGGTATGAGGTACATGCTGTAGAATGCACGCAGAGCTACGGATTTAGGATAGACGATGTCGTCGTGCAGCGCGAGTTTCAAGATCGAAGATTCGCTCGTGAGATGGAACACGCCCATCGTCGTGATGCTTTAGATTCCACAATGCTTTCTGGAAATCTTCGACCGTAGGCTTATTTATTTTAGAGAGAAACGCGAGCATGGAGAGGCAGAGATGACCGCAGTTCTCGTCTCCGAAATTTTGAATGCGTTCGTCGTTGTAGTATATAGAGGTTTTGTTCGTTTTCAGATAATGAACTAAATTTGTAGGTGGAACGCCTCCGAAAGAATCGAAAACGAATGCTTTATCATTCTTGTGGTAACATATCCAATGCGTGCCTGGATTTTCTTGACTGTCCAAGTTGACTACTCCGCATTCTCTATTTTTAACGGTTGAAGGTAACGAGTCGGACATGAAAACGCCTCTGAAGTGTTTGATTCGTAATGGTTTGATCAGAGATTCAATGTCTCGGTTGGTGAGTGCTGCTGTTTCTTTTTTTTAAACTTTTTCATCACGCCCTTCCCCCTTTCTTCTCCATGGCCAGGTTGTGACGTTTCTGTTCTTCCAATTCGGCCTTGTTCTTCTTCGAGTCGATGACGGTTTTCGCGATGGCGGCGCTTCCGCCGGCCAAACTTCCAACGGCCCCCAATGCTGCCAGGATGGCCGGAATGCTGAATATGAAACCTCCGATCTTTTGCTGTTTCCGCGAACGCTGCAAGCGTCTCAATTGAGGTGTGCTGAGAAGTAATTTCATTCCGTGTCCTTTCGACAAGCAAGAACGTTTCTTCTCGCGTTGTTTCTTGGTGAGTAACCCATCGAGGGCACCTAGATTTTTCAGATTGGAGTATGGTATCTGGTACACGACACCCTTGGGCTTCATGTTGATGCTCTATATATATATATTTTTTTCACGGTATGTTATTTATATATATAAATGTTCTGAGATTTTTTTTTGTTTCGTGTAATTTTTTTTTTCAAGGTATGTGTTATTTATATCGTCTCACTCAAAACAACTGTGGCGATGTGTTATTTATATATATGTATTCTGGGAAAGAAAAAAGTTTTTGCTTCGCCTAATGCTATCATGTGGTTTACAAGATCGACAGTTTCAATGTTCGACGCGTACCAGTCTTCGGTAAATCTTCTTCTCCCCTGCCTCCACTCGTGCAGCTCGTCTAACCTATCGTCAATTTTTTTGTTTGCGGCTCGAAAGAGAGTCTCTGGGGATCGGAACATTTTTTTCATTCCGCTTATTTCTCGGAGGTGATCCATGAAAATCATTTTGCACGGTGAACGAAATTCTGGCGTTACTTTACACAAGTCTATGAGTTTAGTTACATCCCCGTCGAACGTGAACGTAAATATTTTGTGCAACACTTCGGGAGGAAGTTGAGTTATACAAGTTGTCATTTTTTTCATGGTATGTTATTTATATATATATATATATTCCGGGGGTTGGGGTGTCCGTGATTAAACAAATTCTATTACGTGCTTTGTTTTCTTGCCAAGAAGTTCCTTTGTACCCTTGTACACGATTCGAGTTTTGTTCTCGATTAAAATAGATAGCTTCTCGTCGGATAACATGTTAGCGTATCGATCTGGTAAAAATAGACTGTATTGTGCGTTGAGCAACAGACGCACCTTGGGACCATACTGGGTAGAAACGATTGAACCGGAAGTTATCGTGTAAGGTTTGTCGACTTCCAATTCCTGAATTTTTACATATTCGACTGATAAATTTAGCATTTGTTTCAATGCTTGGAGATCACTCATTTTTTTTTCACTCATATCGAAGAGAAAAATTTTCAGTGTGTGTGTTAGAGAAATTTAATTTTTTTTCACAATGTGTGTTATTTATATATACCGAAGATTATTTTTTTTTCACGATGTGTGTTATTTATATATACTTTTTTTTCACGAGATTTTTTTTGAATCGAAGATTTTTTTTTAACAGAGGAAGAAAGTCCGTGCTTCGGAAAACGCGATGATGTGCGTGATGATATCTTCCGTCTCTTGTTTCGACTTACGCCAATCATCCGTGTATCGTCTTCTCCCCTGCCTCGCCTCGTGCAGTTCGTCCATTCTCTTGTTTAATTTTTCCCCTGCAGCCGAAAGAAGAGTGTCGAGATCACCGCACCTCATGCCACTGATCTCCCGAAGACGGTCCTTGACAGCCATTTCACAAGGGATGCGAAAATACGGCGTTGATCTCGCTATGATTAAAAGTTTATTAACATCTCCGTTTACTACCTGTTTGAAAATTTTACACAGCAGTTCGTGCGGCAAATTAGTTATACGAGCCATGTTTTTTTTTACTGTATGTTATTTATTTACACACCCCACCCAAATTTTTGTTTCGTGTTCATGGCGATGGTGGTGCCCAGTGCTGCAACTCTTTCACCCAGCGAAGCGTCTCTGCTGACGAACCTTTCGAAAGCTGCGTGCTCTAACTTTCTGTCTGCTTCGTGACGTGCGTCCAGATCCGTCTGCGTGTTGTTGTAAGCGATGTCGTGATCTTTGCATGCGGCGTCCAACGGATTCACACCCTTGTCTCCTCTCTCCAATCTTTTCTCGAGTTTGGTACCCGGTCCGCAGTACTGGTAGCCGGGTAAATGCATCTCGAAAGGTAACTTGTTGATGATGTCGTTCACGAGTCCCTTTCCTTCGGCCACGTTCCAGAATCTCGGAGGCAGCGTGTTGATGATTTTGATGAGGTAGCCTATGCCCTTGTCGTCGTTCACGATGAAGTTGGAAAGTTTCGTGCTGATCATGTCCACGATGCCAACCTTCTCGTTGTAGAAATTACGATTGCCTGCATTCTCCTCTCCTGCAATAACCAACAACCTGTCTATGAGCTTGCGCACGTCGTCCACCCAAACGAATTCTTTGGGTAACGTGTTGTAGAGTTTGACGCCGCTGCCTGTTTTGACCTGGTTCCATATCGGTTTGATGAGATTCCTGTACTTCTCACCGCTGCTCGATTTCACCCTATTCAGCGAGGCGTCGTTGTTTTGGTACAAGGCATCCGTCATGATCAAAATTTCCTTGTAACTCTGGTAATCTTCGTCGGTGTAATCTTTCGGCTCCTTTTTGGCAACGAGTTCCCACAGTCCCACCGTACCCGGATACCTGGTCCAACTATCCTTATCGCCTAAATTAACTTTAATGTCGTTGCCTTCGAAGGTCACCTTCGATTTCCCAATCTTCCACACCACACCACCGCCTTCGTTGCTCTCCATGCTCGGATACAATCCGAACACTTCGTCCTTGTCGAACTTCCCCGTGCTCAGGTAGTCTCGTGCCAAAGGTCCCAACTCGATTTTATCCGACGACGTGCTACCTATGGCTCGACGTCGTGCCGGTACGTCCTTCAGTTCGAACGGAGTCGAAGGAATGCTCGAAATGGGCGTGGGTACGGCGTAACTTTTAGCTGCGAGCGGTACGAGTTCGTTGATCAAATTTTTATTTTGTTCCGTGACACTTTTAATTTCTTTACCTAGACCGCTGATGGCGTCGATCACAGGTTTATCTTGACGTTTCTTCTCTTCGTAGGATCCGCGATTCTCGGATTTCCAACCTTTGAAGCGTTTCACGAGGTAATCGCGAAGCTTGAGATTGTCCTCTTCTTGAAATTGACGTTTTGACATTTTTCTATATACGTTGAAACGTTTTTGAAACGTCGAATTCTCAGCCTATACGTTCGGTTCTCCTAGTTTTCTTGCTGTCACCTGCTTGAGACTATCCACTTTTCTAACACTCACTTTTTGTTGTAATGGTTATTTATATATGCTTGTCAGACGTTTGAAAAAAAAAGAACGTTTTTCAAATTTTATTTTTTTAGATTCTCACGACCTTTTGATTTTTTTTTTTGGGATTTTCTTCTTGTTGCAAATCTGAAATTTTCCTCTTGTTAGCCTTTGAGACGTCTAGATAAACGTTTATTTTATTCCTATATTTTCCATGGTTTGCCTTTCGAGTCATGTCGATGGTCACGAATCCGAAATCGTCACTGTTCCAACAGTGGGAGCAGCGTTCCGAAAATAGATTGTAATTCATGTCAGCCCCTACGTAATCATCGTGTGCGTGTTTTAAATTGGTGTGGTCTTGTCGAAACAAGCAAATGAAATTAGCGTTGTCGCGTAGCAGTTGTTTCGGAACCTTGGAAAAAGTTTGTGCCAGGTAGAAACAATCTAATCCTTTGTGACGTCCTCGAGTGAAAAAATTACGAATCTCCTTTTGATTTTCCAAGATCATGTCGTCGAACACCACAACGGAATTCTCGAGACAATCGTCCAGTGGAATGATTTCAGATGCGAAAGTTGCAATGCCCAGTCCCTCGTACAGTTTCATAAGTTGCTGGTATTTCGGTTGTTCGAGACTTTTCGAAAATACGTAGAGGTGTCTGTTTTCCCAGTCTAACCAATTGGGTGCGAGGATAAAATTATCAATGAGCAGTGTCGTCTTTCCGCACCCCGAAGGTCCTACGATCAGACATCGTATGCTGTCGGGGAGCAATTCTCCGTTCCTTTTCTTCGTTTGACTTTCCGAATCAGGTAGACGTTTCACGACATTCCACGCACTCATAGAATCACTTCGTTTGAATCGATTCAACTCGTGTCCGGAAGTCCCAGCCATTTCACCAAAAGTTTGTCGCTTCTCTTACGCAAAACTTTTTCGATAAGGTACGTGTCGGGGTATTTAGTTTTAGAGAGTTCCTCCTCGTAGAAGCGCCCCAATAAAATTTAACCGCCACTGTCCTTTATTATATACGTGTGACGGTTCCCGGGTAGAACTCGAACCACGGTAAAAAGTTCCGTGCTCCAGTTTCGTGTGAAACCCCTGTCGAACGTTCGCTTCAATTTACTGACCCTCACCTGCTCTCCAATTTTGTATTTAGGTTTTTTGTCGTGGGCGTGTACTTTGGACAGTAAACGCTGGAAATTAATCGCTGCTCGTCAGACTTGGTAACGTCAGCTGGCTTCATGCCTATCGTTCTGTGTACCGTATCATTATAGGTGTCGACGAGTTCCGGCAGGATGTCGACCCATTTGTAATTTCCCCGAAGCGTGAATGGTTTCCACATGTGTGTTTTCAGAGTGCGATTGAATCTTTCCACGATGCTGGCTTTGATGTGACTGAAGGTCGAATAATGTCGAATGTCATGTTTTTGAATAAACTTTTGGAATACGGCGTTGTAAAATTCTTTACCGTTGTCTGTTTGCAAAAACCGTGGTCGTCTGTCGCTTTCGCGAAAAATTAATTTGAATGCTTCCGTGACGCATGTTCCCGTTTTGGCTTTTAAAGGTAGAGCCCATGCGAATTTCGAAAACGTGTCTATGACGGTGAGGAGGTACTTGTTGCCCTTGTTCAATTTATGTACGTTTTCCAAATTGCCGCTGCTCATCTCCACGAGGTCACTTTGCCAGAGGTCATCGATGCCCTTGGTTACCACCGCCAAACGTTCGTAGTTGCGGCGTGCAGGTTTATGCAATTCTTGGACGATGGCTTGCCTAGACATTTTTTTTTTTTAGAGATTACGTTTGAAGAGAAGCACCAGCGTGATGGGATTCAAGGAGGGTGGTACCTCGCTCGTGTTTTGAACGATCAGCTTATCGCCGGCACTCACGTCGAAAACGGTAAGATCTTCGTCTTCGTGTATTTCATATACGTTGCGCGTTTCGTTCCAACGTGCCAGAGGAATGTTTCCTGCTTTCTGGACACCACGATTCGATATCAAAGTCATGGTGGGGACGCTAGCTTTTCTGCCGTGAGACCAGTACGAAAATTCGTTTATCTGAATCGTGCCATCGAGGAGAAACTTGTAGTACGGATGATAAGGATGCAACATGTACAGTTTGTTACCTTCGACGAACGTGGAGATTCTCTGTTGATTGGGTACGCTGTTGATTTCGATGGCTTGCAGAGAATGCAGTTTAGCGAATTTAGTATCGACGCTAACGAGGTTGCTGTGAAGCTGTCCCAGTGTATTTTGTACGGGCAACAAATGTTCGACTATGGTATCCGTTACTGTAGAAAACGACGGTTTGATTTTCACTTCCACGTTCAACTGCTTGTAGTTTTCGTTGAGTTCTTGCAACTTGGCACCGAAAGAGGCCAGCGTCGATTCCTGCGTGGATTCCAGCACTCCAACTTGATCTCTGATGTTGACGACAATACTCTGAAGGTTCTCGACTTGATTAAATTTCGAGCTCTTCTCGGTAAGATCGTTCACGATGCTTCGCATCTCGGTAAACTGCGCGTGAAGGTCGGCGACGCTCTGCGAAGTGGGCAGCGTCGACACCAGCGAACTGATTTCGTCTCGAATCTGTTCCACGTTTGCCGTTTCCGTTTCTAGTCGTTTCAGCATACGTGATATGTTCCTTTTCAAAACGTGTAATTCTTTGGAGGTGGGGAGATTGGACACCCTACTCTCGAGATCGCTCAATGAACTTTTGACGTCGCTCGTTCGGATAGTGCCGTCACCGCCGTTTTCAATTTTTCCAAATCTTCGCTCGAAGGTACGCTCGTCCGTAACGATTCCAAGTCAGCCTGTATGTTGTCCAGTACGTGATGAAAATGAGCAAGGTTCGTTTCGACGTTCAAATTTTCCAAATATTGGATCTTCTGCTGAACCGTGCTTAACGTGTCTTGAATGCTCGTCAACGCGCTCGCTTCAGCGTGAATATTTTTAATTTCTTCGTTGATCAACTCCAGAGACGCCTGAAGCGTAGCGATGGTGGTTTGAATGTGTTCGAAATCTTGATAAGCCTCCAATTGAATTTTTATGTTCGCGACGCTTTTACCGATGACCTGCAGTTCGTCTGACGATGGTAGGTTCGTCATGGTATCTTCCAAAGTCTGTAACTTGGATTTAATTTCTTCCAACGTGCCGGTGAATTCTTCTTGTAATTTGGAAACGACGACATGCAAGCGTTCTGCGTCGATATCGTTCACGACGGTTTGAAGTTCAGAGAAATTCTTTTCGATTGCGGAAGTTCGTTCTTCGATTTCGAGTTTCAATTTTTCCAAATCTTCATTTTTCGATTGAAATTGCTGTAATTTGGCCAAATCATTTTGAAGCGAATCCACGCTCAACTGTATATTTTGAACGTTGTCGTAAGAAGGTACGTCGACATAATTTTTTATGAGCGTTTTCAGTTCGGAATCGATTTTCAGAATGGGGTCGAGACATTGCGTTTGGAGCGTAGCGATCTCCGACTCTAAACTTTTGTTTAAGGTCTCCTGCAAAGCGATCAAATCGCTCCTCAACTTTTTAATTCGAACGTCCAACATGAGAATCTCTTCTGCGTGGTCTACACGCTTGGTGTTGCCGAAAATGTCGTTAGGCATTTTTGGTTAACGGTTATTTATGATAGGATAGACGATTCGTAATTCTACGAAGAGAGGAACGAGTTTGTCGTAATCTCCTAGGAGTTCCACGTAAAGACAATCTCCTGCGGAAACATCGTACGCCATGTTAGAAACCACCTTGTCGTGCTTCATTCGAAAAATGTTCTTGCCGGTAGAAATTTTAATATTTCGTCCTTCGTTGTCCGGATTCACGGTGATGCGAAGTTTCCCGTCGATCGGAATTTCGTAGAAATGTAAATTGTTGTTGAAGACGTAAAAAGTTTTGCCGACGTCCTCATCGAATTTTGTCCAAATGCTGTTGAGGTGAATGATCAGTAGACCGTTGAGTTTAGTTAACACGGAAGGTAGATCTGTCGTCGTGCGGTGTACAGTCTCCATGTTTGTTTGCTTTCGGAAACCAAAGAGATTCATTGTCCTTGCTATTTATTTTATTGTGTATGTGAGACAGTTTAAGTTTATTTTTTTTTTCATTTGCATTGCCTACAATTTTTACTAATTTCTAAACGATAGTGCCCCCAAGGCAACGTGTGGATTCCACAAGACAAAATGCATCTTTTATCGTCATGCGGATCTAATGCTACTTTCCTAACTTTGTTGTAATCACGTGGTCGACGCTCTGGATTCTTTGTTCTATACTTAGTATCGTCGATTGTGAGTAAAGGCAATCGATGTAATCGTGGAAGGTGAGTTTGTTCTCCACCGTATTCTTGCCCACACCTTTTGCTTTCTTCGTGACGCTACTCTCTGTTCTCATGGCATACATCTTTGAACGCAAACCCGCGAACTCGACGATAATATCACCGTTACATTCATCTTTCAGTTTACCTAGGACTTTTTTGTTGAGGGAAGGAATTCCAAATCTGTTGGGTTGAGGATACGCAGAAGTATCGAAATACTCGAGCATGGAAGGATTTTTTATGTCTTCGTATAGGTTAGGTGTTTGTATGCTGTAAATGAAGCTGTCGGTGTCCGTGTACAAAAGTGACATTTTATCATTGTAGAAGGGTTTCATCACGTCGTAATGAAATTCGAACATGTAAAGTTTCGACAAATCGAGAACCGTTGCGCCAACGTAAATTGGTTTTCTGAATTTCATCAATTTTATATCTAGATTGAAAAGTGCCAAATTCTCGTTGTAAATTTTTCTCGACTTGAATCTAGGATCGGACACCCACTTCATGCATTTATTCTTATCCGAAACCAATTTCACGTCTACGTGATTCCGCACGTTTTCCATCGTCTTGCCGTACACCGCGTTATTCATCAATTTAAAAAAATCTTTGTCTAAATCGGAAGTGGCAACCGTCCTATGTTGCGTGTTTGTTTCAATGTACGGTTTGAGCCACTCGGAATGTTTAAACCTGAGGACTCTTCTAACATTCGCTACCTTAGCACCCTTCCCGATCAAGAATCGGAGATTCGAGTAATGAACAACGTATCTCTTTTTGCCCTCTAGAGTCAACAAAAGCTTGCATTGATTAGAATGAGGCGAAGATTTGAACTCGGATGCCGGTGGTAAATCGCTGAACAGATCGTGTAAATGGTCGGGGAATTCGATATCCACCTCTGCGAAGAAGCCATACTCGCTATCGTCGAAATTTTCTATGTCTGTTGACGCCCATTCGAATCCTCCGTAAGGAAGTTTCTGTACCATGGCATGTCCGTAGAGGTTATTAACGTCGGCGTAGAAGATGTAATTCGATGCTCGATTCGAATCATAATCTTCTTTCATGTGTACGTTATTGGCTTTTGCATGTCTCTGTACGCATTGCACCATTCCACCTCGTATCCCTCTTTCGATGAAAAGTAACATGTCAACGTCCGATATCAGTTCCAGCTTGACCTTTGTCTGGAATAACATTGCCGACCACGCTAATCCCGGTAGGCTGTAGAAATACGCTGGATCTAATTTATAAATATTCGTTGCCGTTTTCCTGAACGCTTGAAAAACATCCGCGAGTATCGTTACGTCTAATTTTAAGTATGCGTCGTGGTAGTCTCCGAGTGTCCTACATTCTAATTTCTCCCACATGAGTTGCGCGTGTTGGTATTCTTCGTCCGTGATTCCTTTCTCTCTGAGTCTGCTGTAAAATTCTCTTGGAGGTGGAAGAGCGTCGTCGTTAAATTTAGAATTATCACTAACGTATTCGTAAGGATAAATCCCTTTACGTCTAACGAGTTCTATGTCTACGTTGGGAAAACTAGCTCTAGTTATTTTGAATTGTTCGTCTAGAAGTTTGCCGGCAAGAGCGTCCAGGCTGGCAGAGAGAAATCTGTACGAATCCAGAAACCTCATCTCGATGGTATTTTTAGTCTCGGGAATCATAACTTTCTTACTTATGGAGATGTATCGTTCTTCGTTTTGAGCAAGAATATCTATTTTTTGAGTGTCGTATCCGAGTTTCCTGATTAAGGGATGAAAATCGTAATTAGAACCATTGTGAAAGAATATGGGGACGAATTTTGGTTTTTGGATTTTGAGGTTGCATGCATTACAGATTCCGCTTACGAAGCGACCGTCCGTATGCGAATGGTGAAACACTTTACGATTGTCGTCCGTGAAGTGGTTATCGCACACAGGACACTTGACAGTGTCATAGTAATTTTGAAGTTCGATAGCAGATAACGGAAGCATCGGTTTCGATGTTTGCAGCATGCATCCAATTTTCCCAACCTCCTCGACCATCTTTTCGAAGAAGCGTTCGATTGCATCGGGTCCTCGGTATACGTACGGTTCATCTATTTTATCCTGTCGCACGACAACGTAACCGAAACTGTTTGGTTCGTGAAGCTGGTAAGGTGTGGTGGAAGAAACTTCGGGATCCGGATCGCAGTACGAGAGTGGTTTGAGGAACGCCTCGAAATCAGCAACGATGATGGCCGGATGTTCCAACAATGCCTTGTGCATTTTGAATTCTTCCACTTCGTTCTTTTCGGGCATCAACATTCGAACCGGTCTGTTGTTGCCGCAATATATTTTATGTTCGGCAAGTTTATCGGTAGCAATCTGACGTCCGGTGTATTTTCGATAATCGGATTGTTGTCGATCGTTGAACGTGGTTAGGCATCTCGGGCAAACTTCGATGCAATGTTCATACTTGGTAGTTTGACTTCTGACCAAACGTGATAGTGAACGAATGAGACAGTAATGGTGAACACTGTCGTTTGAAATAAGAAGAAGATTAATCACACGAGCATCGTCATCGTCGACTTCGCTTATCCTGACGGGATGCACGACATGTTTATCCAACGTGTAGGAATACACGTTGATGATTAAGCGTTTTCCTTCTGCATCTCGTGCTCGTGTTTCGAATTTTGATATATCAGAAATGGTCACCGGGTATTCGATGCCAGTCATTGCATTTTCCAGTTCGGGTTCATGCTGCTTGTAATGATAAACTTGTTCTGGATGATTTGACCAATGAATCGGGTGAAGTTCCGCCAACACACACCAAAGAAAACACTTGTTATCGCTGTTCTGTATATTTAACACAGCCCTCTTGTGTTGAATGTTCGGTGGAAGAGGAACGTAGCTGGAAGCGCGAAGAGGCGAGAATCGGTTCACGTAAACAGTTAACGTGTGAGGACTTCCACACAGAGACCATCCCGATCCTTTAGCCTCGAAATCGTCGTGTTTCTTAACCAGTTCATTTGAAAGATCAGAATAAAATTCGTCTAAATTATCGACGTCCGCCAAATGAAGAGCCTGGTTTTTTGTTCGATGATAGAAAATACTTGTTGTACCGTCGACTTTTTCGTATTCGGAAAATAGATCAACGTATACTTTTATGGAATTATTTTCCAATTTATTTTTTAGAATATTTATCACGGATGTTTTTGTTTCACGCAAGAAACTAAGAATGTCACGGCCTGGTTCCGAAGTTAAAGAGAAATCCTGAATATGACGGTTGAATGCAGATCTAATTGGTTTGCGTTCATCGGATAATTTTACTTGTTTGGAAGTAGAAGCTTCCGTTTCTGAATCATCAATTTTTCTTTTCAATGTTCCTTGTTCGGTCGATGGTTTGCAAATTTTAAGGTGTTTACTTAAATGTGCAATGCTGATCATCTTTCCGCATCGAGCACAAGGCTTAGAAGGTAACGAACGATTAATTCTCGAACCTGTTTCGCTACATCTTGCCCTGTGCTTGCTAATATTAGTTTTAGATATTAATTTTTTGCAAGTAACACATTCGATCAAACTGGTAGATTCCATTATGCTTTCTCAGATCACACAAACAAAAGAAAATAATTTCCAGGTATGTTATTTTATATGGAATTTCTCGGGGTGATTACAAAACTCAAAAAAATTCAATCTATACTGTGAATACAATTTTCAGGTATGTTATTTTATATAGAATTTCTTGGGGTGATTACAAAACTCAAAAAAAAAAAAATTCAATCTATACTGCGAATAGAATTTCAGGTATATTATTTTATATAGAATTTCTCGGGGGAACAGATCGTCACGACGATTGTGTGGCCCACGGCGAAGGCTTACCTGGCGTTTGTAGAAAGGCACGCGACTCAATTCGATCTGGGGAGGAAGCTCGATCTGCCCCCACAGCTGGCTAGTTTCAAGAGCGACTGCATCAACGCTCTAGCTTGGCGTCACGTTTTCGAGAAGGTTTTCGGAAAGGATCCGGCCAAGTACCTGCGAACGATTTTTCCCAATACCGTCTGCGACGGCCACGTTCTCAACGAATTCACGTGGACGACCCAGCATCGTTTCCACACGCATTATACTTTCTCGGCTGGGGTCTGATCTATCGATTCTGCTGCATCATCCCGACGTTCTTCATCATACACTGCAACATCAATTACCTGGTGTTGCATTATACGGTTCTGGAAAAACAAGTTGAACGTCCTGAAAGATTTGTACCAGGACGTGACCGAAACTGACGCATTCAAAACTCAATTTCTGCGCCTCCTGAGGACAGAAAAAAGAATATCGAATCAGTACAAAACCTTCGAACGGACGATCCTGCCGGATAATTTTCGTTTCCACCAGATTGTTGAGGGTTGTGGCAGCAGCAGCAGCAGCAGAGATCAACAGCACAACGTGTGGTCTTGGGCCACGTACATCGATTCTCTCAACCTGGACGCAAGCAAAGAACGCTACTTCCCCAAAAAGGATTCCGCGTTCGTTCGGGAGCGCATCGAGCGCGTGAACTGGGTAAAGATCCCCTCGCCGTGGGTCGACGTCGTGCGAACGCTTTTTTCTTACTTTCACATGAAAGATGATCGCAATTTCGGAGCCAGGCGATTATTTGGAATCGAGGCAAACAGCAACAATACCATAAAAGCGGTCGTTTCCCCGAAGTTAGGATTCAGCTTGATCCTCGACCAGATAGACCAGCAGGAGAACGAAGCGTGCTGCTTGCTCCATTTCATCCCGGGCAACAACATTCGCATAGAATTCTCCTGCTGCGACGTACCTGACGCGTGCTGCGAATTTTGTCATACGATGTGCTTCTTGCAGACGCTGAGCAACACAACCCCGACGCTCATTTCTTCGGATTTGAAAGTTATACTCGTAGGCACAGAATCTTCCTCGCTGCAACCCACCACGAACAATTACAGAGTATGCCAAAAATGCCGCGCCTGGTTTAGATCGTCGTCCGACGTCGATGCTGCAAATTTGCAATTAATTCATCATCCTAGTGGATTAGTTTTGGATTTGCGCCAGCCCGACAAAATTGTTTTGAATCCTTTCTTGATAGAAGCCTTATTATTGTCCCGGGACCGACGACGAAATTGAGATGACGAGCATCGCCAGCACGACGGACACCGCATCATCTTCGACCACGAGCCCCTCGCACACTTCGAGTACGAAGACTCCCACAAACCACCTTGGTGGTGCGAAAAATAAATTTCCACACTGGTCCGAGCACACACTTCCACGCATACGAAAACATTTCGGCAGGCGTGTGTACAATTTGGATTTTCTCTCGACGGTGCTGGAGAACGAGGATCCTATCGATAAGGCGCCTCCGATCAAATTGACGCTGCACACTGCGATCGGGGTCCAATGTAAGTTAGTTCGGTGCGCAAATTAAAAAAAAAAAAAATAATAACTCATGAAACTCTATACAAAAAGGCGCGCATTGGCTTTGATAGCCATGACCATTTTAGAAGTGGTTTGTTGGGCACCACGCACCCCCCCCCCCCCCACCATCTCTCTCTGGCAGGATATATATTTTATTCTCTTTTTTTTTGATGGGGCCTTAACAAAAATAATTTTGATTATCTCACACACACCGCAGAAGATCACACATGAGTTTTTTTTTTAAAAAAAACAACAACATCGTAGCAGATTACGCTGAGAGCACACACAAGGTCGTAGTAGATTACACTGAGGGACCTTACAGTAGGAGGAGACAGCAGACTTATAAGAAAAAATGTCGTAAATCATTTCAAAAGTGTGTGTAGGTCAAAGGACGAGTTAGCATAAGAGCAAAAATTTTCAGGAGGAGCTTAAAAAAGTGATGCCAGAGCTTTTTTTTTCTGTCCACTTTTCTCTCATTGTAGGTTAGATTAGCCCGTAAAACATCGTAAAATAAAAAAAAGTAGATCAAAAGAATGGTTCCAGAACGTACCATACCAAACCTTCGTCAGGCACGGAACGTGGAGAGAAAGTGAGTTTTTGAGATTTTGATGAAATTTTCGTAGGTTTTGCAACACTGTGGCTCACTTCAGTGAATTAAAGTGAGTTTTTCATGTTTTGGTGCTGTTTTCTTCGCTGAGAAACATCGTCAGCGCAATAAACGAGTCGCAGAACGTGGAGAGAAAGTGAGTTTTTGAGGGTTTTTTATCCTCACTTAATGTCCTTCAACCGGTGCACCTGCACTACTAGTAGAGGCTCTCGTGTAGTTTAGCACGTAATAAAAAAGGATAGGTTAAGTTATATCACGTAAGATCGTGGCATTCGTACCAAGTGTGAGGTGGGAAAAAAGGGAAAAAAAGGGAATTTTACTAAAAACATCGCTAACCGCTAAAACATCGACAAAAAATTGTCAAAATATGTCAAAAACTGATATTCTTGATAAAAAAAAAGAGGCTAAAAAAGAGCTCGTACCAAGTGTTGCGTTGAAACGATACATATACACTACTCTTGGGAGTTGGCAACTTGCATTCTTGGGAGTTGGCAACTTGCATTCTTGGGAGTTGGCAACTTGCATTCTTGGGAGTTGGCAACTTGCATTCTTGGGAGTTGGCAACTTGCATTCTTAGAAGTTGGCAACCTGATTTTTTATAAGTTTACAACCTGACTACCGTTGGTATGGCAACGTGGCTTCCTTGAAGACGTCAAGAATGAGCCTAGTCTTCTCCCTTCCTCCATAGCCTAGGACCAGGTGTCATTTGAGATAGCCCAGGTCTTATATTCAGCATACGCCACTGGTGGGAAGTAGAACAAGAGTAGAAAGATAGTGAGGGGAGGGTGCAGGAGCGCAGGTTGGAAAGTAGGGGGTGCCAAAAATCCATCTATCTTGAGCCGCTCCTGACTCGTGACGTGTTCGTGTTTGGTATAAACTGTAGAGCACACCAGATGTTACTGGCAAAAGTCATGAAAAACGACAATGAATATTTTCATATAAGAATTTTTTGGCGTACTTCCTGAATGATGATATATTTACATGATTATTTCTTGCTGTCTATTCTTGTACACAAATGCAATGCAGATGTAACACATGTAGGATGTATATTTATTTACTTTACATTGCAATGGATTACCATTTAGTCTTGCTTGTCTCTTTGCAGCCTTTCGTCCGAGTAGATACAAAAGTGTGGCCCAGTGTTGCCAGAATAGATGATATTTACGGCGACAAGCACTTGGTTTGTACCTGTCCCCCAGTTCTGCCTGCTTAACTGCAAGGAAGGAAGATTTGCTTCAGATACAGGACTGCTACTTGTAAAGGATCGAGCTGTTTGTCTATCTCTCTGTGAAAGTTTCGTTAATAATGAAGCACCTCGTTTGTAAATAAATGACTGTCAAATAAAAGTTTATTTAAAATTACTGTCATCGTTATTGAATTCGGTGATGAATTCTCAAGGCTACACAAGCATTTGCACAATCATTTTTCTTATAAAATCGAAATTCTTGCAAAATCTGAACCGATATCACAGGTATCGGAAAGTATCGGTTACACTTTATTCACCGATACCAGCCGATACTTTTCCGGAATTTTGGCTGTTTGCGAGGTCCGCAACCTTTATTGGAGTATATTTATCCTGGAAGTTATGCACCAAGTTTCCATTGATTTTGCACCAATATCTATGTGAAAAGACTGTATTTTGTGATTAAGAAACGAGCTTCTTAATCTTCTGATGTAATTTTTAAATATTTTAGAGCAAAATTATGGTAAGTTGATGCTTATAATTGGAGTGGACAATTCACCCACTGATATTTTTCAATATTTTGAAGCACTTGTGATTCTGATAATAATTTTCAAGCATCGGTATCGGCATGGGCGTGTTTAAGGGAAGTTCATAGGGTCCAACCGCCCCCCCCCCCCTTTTGGTTCAGTAAAATTACCAGATTACCTGTTATATCCGCTTGTTCACAAACATTTCTTCGGACGTATTTTATTCTCCTAAATCTGCGACTCATAGGACGGGATAGGGATGGGAAGGAAATAACGTAATTCCTCACACCAGATGGGATTGCAGGCCAAATGTTTGCAATTTCTTGATAGTTTCGGAATTTCTGTGGAAAATGCTCAGATAATTCCTGACATTTCGCAAATTCTATAATATTACATGTAATTTCTGCCCGAAGCAGTTATTTGTGAACATGTAGCATGAATATTACCATTTCATTATAAGTTCCCGATATTAAGTAATCATAAAGTTCTAATTTTTTGACAATGATGTAACAAAATGTAACAGCCTGTGGGTTAGCTTCAGCCATTAGGCCTATTACTTCTCTCTCTGTGTTTGGTGTAGATTTAGAAAAGAAAAAAAATGTGTGTTCAAGGATATGCTGGCGCTGATGTAATGCATGGTAGATTTAATGGGGTGAGATCGATATTTTCAGAGAAGTGTCCAAAAGCAATTTTGTGCATTGTTCAGCACATATTTTAACTCTAGGTGTTGCCATCATGTGAAATTTATGCGATAAGGAACTACATTGGGACTGTAAAAATCAGTGTTTTTTCCAACGGTCTTTTAAATATCGCATTGCAAGAAAGCCAAGGAAACACCGTAATATTCTCAAGTTGTTGACACAAGATGGACAGAAAAATTTCAAAACTAAGTAGCGTGACTTGTGGAATTGTTTTCACTAATTGTAGAAACTTTACAGGCTTTAAAATTTACCAGTACAAGAGAAACATTTCAGCAAGCTCTTCAATTTCTTCAGTGTGCAACCTATGGGGAGTTTGAAATATCTCTACTTGTTCTAATCAAATTGTTTTCATGCATTTAAACATTATTTTAGGCACCTTAAAAGGTGGACTGTTCAGTATTGTGAACATGTCAGCATTCTAATAGAGGTAGGTCATCATCATCATCTTTCCTACCTCTGGCTGGGTCGGCATAGAAATCAAGCCTCTCCATTTTCTTCTGGTCTTTCACCATTTCCCTTTTTCCACGGTGTTCCAATCTTGTCCTCTTCTCCTAACACTCTCCGCTATCTGCTCTTTCCACCAACATCTTGGTCTTCCCCTTGGACTTATTCCCACTCCTTGTGCATTGTAAGCTCTTACTGGCAGTTTTTCTGCATCCATCCTCTTCATGTGTCAAACCCATCTCATCTGTACCTGATTTATTCTGTCATGAAGCTTCACCCCCCCCCCCTGTCTGTTATATCTTCTCATTCCTTATTCTATCCCTTCTAGTCTTCCCCAACATACTTCTTAAAAATTCCATCTCTACTGCCTGCATCTTACATTTAATAGAGATATTTAAAAAGAAACCCTAAGGGTGAGTTCTGAGAACTTTAATGAAATTTATTCCAAAGCAGAGAAACTATTTAGAGACTATGATGAAGAAATAAAGAGACCTAGAACAACCAGTCGTCAAATAGGAGGAATAAAGAATATTATAAGGTAAACCTCTGTCGTCCATTTTGGACCATTGTTTAGTAGAAATGAACTCACGTTTCTCTGAACACAATGCAAAATTGCAACAACTTCTTCCAAAAATGTGATATGGCTATTTCGTTCATTCATTGGAACAGTGTGTCAAAATGTTGAATGGCCTGGTTGATAATTTTTGCATTTTCAAAAAGGAACAGTAATTGAAAAGACACGTCCAGGATCGGCATTATAGGCAGTAGAAAATTGTGATATGCTTTTTTGCCTAATGCACAAATTGTTTGTGATCTTGACTACACTGCCAGTTTCAACTGCAACACCCGAGAGGATGTTTTCAACATTGGAGAAGTTGAAATCGTGTCTTCGAATTCAACGGAAGATTCTCGACTAATGGTCCCTGCAATGTTAAATGTACGTAGGAATATTAAAATAACACCGATGATGTTATTTTCAATTTTCTAGCAAGGAGGAAAATACTAATTCTAATGTTGTAATTCTTTTTTAAAGTGGCCCGACCCTGTGGCCGAGTGGTTAGCACATCGCGCTGCGACGCCAAGGGTCCCGGGTTCGAATCCCGGTCGGGCTTGGTTGTTTGTGAATGTCCATTCATCAATTTCATCATTTCCTCACTCATCCCCATCTTCGCAAATTAGCCAAGAGGCACAAAACGCGAAGTAAAATAAACTAATTCAATCAATCAATTTTTTAAAGTGAAGCTGGGAATAGCTTTTTTAAAAGCATTTTATATGGAGAAGTTAGAAGTTTGTAGATAGACCTAAATTAATAAAGTTACGGCCTTTCATGTGGTGGCAGATTGGATTTTGATAGCCTGATCATATCTAGGCCTGCTATACATCCCGGATTTTCCGATACAGGCACAGAATGTTATTATTTGTCCCGGTGTCCTGAATAATTTCTGCGGAATGCACGGGTGGGGAAGAATAAATGATTAAAGGTAAACTTTCCTAAACTTTGTTTATATGTGCGTGGGCGTAATTTTAAAATGCTCATTTTACAAAACAATCTAACTGTACATTGTACCGCTCCCTCTCGATAATCCAGAGTTATCGAGTTACAAGAAGATTCTGCAAAGATGTTTGACTCCATACGATGGCATCGCCATCTGCTAACAGCATAGTAAGTAAGCTGCTAACTGTAAACAGTTAGTGCTCGGGTGCCTATCTGTTCAGTCCGGATTTTTCAAGTAAATTTTCGACATTTAATTGTGAGATAGCAGCTTAGTTCATTGTAAAGAATATGATAATGGACTGTACAAATGTACATAATAATTATGTTGTACAAATATAATTTTGTCGGGTCCAGACACCGAAATCCTTACATTCATCCTATGTATGTATGTCATCTGCAGTAGCGAAGTGTGGACTGACGAAGGAGGCAAGCGATTAGAGACAGATATACAATATATATATTTATATCTTACAGGAGATTGGAATTTATTGTGGTGAGTACATCGTCCATGCATGTGTTTCTCTTGGATGGAGATTTTAATGTTTATGTCCCCTGAGTCAGAAGCGACACATTAATATAAATTGGGGGGGGGACAAAATTTATATTAAGGTGGCGCTTCTGGCTCAGGGGACATAAACATTAAAATCTCCATCCAAGAGAAACACATGCATAGACGATGTACTCACCACAATAAATTCCATACTCCTGTAAAGCCCGCATCGCACGGAACTGGATATCCAGTAGGCATGCCCTAGTTGGCGCTGGACTGGCTACCCATTTGCTAGTTTTCGCCTCACACGATACTTATCAGCGTACTTGTCGATAGACTTTTGTTCCCATCTAGAGGTCACGAGTGAAGTTGTAATGGCGGCCGCGTGAGATGTAAACAATGTATCACTTCACATTTTTAAAACCCGATAACTATTCAACCGAGAGGAATAACGTTTCGTATAAAATGTTCTTAGGTACAAAACAATGGCGCCGCTTAAATACATACTTTACAACGTTTACTGTACACGTGTGGAAGAATATTTTAGTTGTTTCAAATGTAAACACCATGCACTCAGCATAGATGGTGTAACTTGACGTGCTTTTCATGCTGTATACGTTAAACATTGCTGAAGTAACACTCGGAAACCACAAACAAGAACGCTTCTTTGCACACTCACAGAAATCTTCACATGGCGAAACTTTGCTCTGATTGGCTGTTCCACAGAATCCAATGGAGAAAGGCAAGTAGCTATTAGAACATGTCCTATTCCTCCAAACCAATCAAGCAGTCAGCCAAGCGGCCGTGATTGCTACCTAGAAGTTAGTTCAGCGCCAACTAGGGCATTCCTACTAGAAATCCAGTTCCGTGTGATAGGGGCTTAATTCTTTAAAGTCAGGTAAATCGGATGTTGGTCGCCTCGCTTCCACGATTTTCATTTCTACACTTTTCTCCCTCGAGCTGACTAAACGAAGCAGATATAAATTGCTAAATAATACACTCGCCTCTTTGGGTTCCTCGATGGCGTAGTGGTAATGTCGTCTTTGTAGTCAAGGGGTCCCGGGTTCAATACCCGGTTGAGGCACATTCAACGGATCTCACATTAAACTGTAGGTCCAGTCATGATTAACCTATCTGTGCGAAACCAAAAAGTGAACTTAATAACCCAACTCAAACAAACAGTAAAGCACCCCGTACATCGCCGTATCAACAGATCCCAAATTCATGTTCGTTTCGATTAATTCAGGGAACAAACACCAGCAACAAACACTCACTTCCTTCCAGATTCTTTCCCCAACTACAAAGCATCCAAACAATATCACTTTGAAAAGCTCTGAAACAACAGAAAGTGATACCAACCTATTTCCTTAATTTTATCACTCACGGGAGAGAAGATTTATTAGTTTGGAGATAAAAATTACGGTGTGGAATCAGAATCATTACAACAGAAAGAGTAGGTATACAATGTTTATGTAATAAAGTGCCATAATAATACAAAATGTTTCTTTGTTCTTAATGTGTACAATGTATACGATTTAGATTGTGATGTTTACAAATATCAGAAGATAGTCCCTTTTTCAGGTACTACTTTTTTCCCACCAATTTCTATTCAAAAGCCATCAATTTATTGAATTAACTTGTAAAATTTGTTAAAAATTTCACTTGAATTACCGTGTAAATAACGACAGTTGCCAACACTGTAGCTCTCAACACTGGTGATGTAATTCGAGCTGGAACAGACATTCCTCTTCCCGGAAACACAAGCGCTCGCCCTTTCCACCCTTTTGCCTCAACCCCTGAAGTCAAATATTTGACGCGTTTTCAAATTCGCGAAATACAAAATAATTTGTAATTTAAATAACCTACATGGAATTTAGAGTAATGATAATGGTTTCTTTCATCAGTCATTTTATGATTATTAATTGTCAGTATCCTTATGGTCATATTTATGTGCTCATGAAGACACATATTGGTTATCGGTCTGCTGGCAATGTTTCCTTCTGCTTTCCGAGAAGCACTAAGAAGCTCAGCTTTTCTGTAAGGGTAAAAACACAGTGAAGCACATCACAACTCACGGGGACAAGTTTCCGGTAATTCAAAACCATGGGGTTAAATGGGGAGAACATAGTGGAGTCCCGCTCATCGCGAAAGGTTCCCAGGAACAAACACGGTTTGATCTTGGGTCCCTTGTTTCAAGTGGAAGGCTCTGTGATTGGTCCGCTCAAGGTCACTTCTCCCTTTCCTGGAAGACACCCTCCCGTTTCCCCACTTTTTTGACAGAGTTGTCGTTTGCAAGCTTGTGCGACGGTGTTCAAGGTGCCTGTCCGACAGCCAGTTCATTCATTATACCCTGACATTTTTATGGCTTGACTGGGCTCCGTGCGATGTGCAAGGGTTCTTGTGCCTCACTGTGTTTTTACCCTTAGTGTTGAGGCCCGTATCTCCAACAAGATTTCACCCTTCGCCATATGATCCTTCGGGTGCATTGCTTTTCCGTGTCGGCGGCGCAAGCAGAGAGTCTGCTGCTTGCAAAGGGCCGCTGAAGGAGTTTGAGGCCGTAAAATATTGTGAAATCGATTGCGATGGAATCTAAATAAGGATAAAACATTAAATAATATTTTAATAGTGCAAGCAGTGCTTGCATTGCTTGTACTATATCTTCGCCGCTGGTCATCTGCATGACGATTGTATGAAATAATAAATCTTTTCGTTTTTATCCCTTAGAGTAATGTGCTTTTATTTCTTTGTGCCCTTAAATTTAGCCAGTTCCTAACTATATCCCTGTACCTGAGATGAGTCTGTGCTTCAGTGAGTCTCATTGTTCACCGCAGAGCATTATTCTGTACATTCCAGTAAGGCCCGTAGCCAGAATTTATCTCCAGGGGGGCTTTACAAACACAGTATTATATGAAAGTACATTATGTGTGTGTGTGTGTGTAGGGGGGTTCATTTAGTTAATATACGTAGAACACATGCAGAAATCCAGAGGCGAGGCGTCCGGTCATCGGGAGATGCGCCGATGACAAAGCAAAATAATAAATATATTGCTTATTGAACGAAATTAGTCAAGTAACACCATTAAACAGCTAGAAATACGCAAGAGATTCGCTAAGTATAGCGCATCGAAAGGAGAGCCCAGTTCTACACCCCCTCCCCCTGTGCCCAACCGTCCCGCTGCATTTCCGTTGAGTCAGGCGGGCCAGCTCATCGCAGCAGGTCTGCGAATCCAAGGTCCTTCGACCGCTTTTCCCCTGCTTTTGAAGGTCTGGTCATGAGATACCTTTTTTTTCAGCCTCCTTGTTTACAAACACGGCAGGGTTTCTGTGACATCAAGATGAAACATCTCAGAATGTCCAGCACTGTAAAGCATGCAATGCTCTTGTTTTTTTGTTTTTTTTAAAAAAAACGTATTGAAGAGCATCGCAACGCAACTTACACAGAATACATGAAAGCAATAGTGCACAGAAAAAAATATAAGTAAGCAAAAGTATAAATTTCCCCACGGTTACTGCTAGAAAGAACTGAAAAAAAAAGCAGTTCTGCATCCATTCTATTTTCTTCATAGTATTTCTTCTATTATTTTTTTTGATCATGCGGCCCAAATATCGATTTCTGTGGGAAAAATGTTCTTGGTTTACAAAACACGAAGTACTTCCTGCTGTTTTGTGTTTACTACGCTTACAAATGACAAGATTGATCAAGATTTTTGTTCTCGAGGTGATAGACATACATACTTTTTCAAACAGAACCTTTTCCTTGACATATCTTACTTTCACACCAGGGATGGCCAAAAATATCAGGATTCTGGAAAATCTAAAAATCTCGGTTCAAAAATTCTACTACCCGGATTTCGGAAGCAATCCGAATTTCGGAGAGAGAAGTTTAACAATTTTTCCTTTTTTTTTTTTTTCTTTTTTTTTTTTTTTTTTGCCATTTCTACTTCACAATTCATGTACGAACACTGTTATCATCATTATCAATGTAGGAATTCCCCCTCCCGGTTCCCCTTCCTAGGTTGAAAGATTGACCCTGACGTTTGGCAAGTCTTTCGATGACTGCGTAAAAATGTCACTAGGGTGACCAGACATACTCTTTTTAAGAGTATTATACTCTTTTAGAGGTTCATATACTCTATACTCTTTTCAATTTGCAAAAATCCCCAAATATACTCTTTTCCTTAAAACAAAGGTAAATATGATATTGAACAACATATAAAATCAAAGTCACACACAGAATGTTCATCGGTTTCTGAGACACGTAAGTTGGATAGTTTCTTCAAGTGTATTGATGGATATAGTAAGTCAATATAGTTTGGAAACTAAGGTTGTTGGATTTGTAGCAGATAATGCACCATTAAATTTTGGTAGCATAAACAAGACAACATCAGGAAATAAAAATGTGCACAGAGAGTTGGAGTGCAGATTAGAAAGACATATTTTGCCTATTGGTTGTGGGGCTCATATTCTACGTAATGCAATTTCTGTACCTTGTGCGAAAATAATACCCATAGATGTTGAGAACTTGGTTTTCAAAATATACAATCATTTTAGTATTTTTACTGTGAGATCAGAAAATTTGAAAAGATTCTGCGAATTTATTGGGTGCCATTATGAGGGTCTTTTATACCACTCAAAGATAAGAGTCCTCTCTTTACTTTAATTATACGTCAGTATGAAGCGATAAAGGCCTATTTTTTGAGTGAGGAAAGTGCCCCAATTGCTATAGTCATTTTTTTTCAAGATGATACAAGTGAACTATGACTATATTTGCTGCATGCACAGCTACTCCTGTTTAATGATACTATGTTAAAAATTGAAAGGGGTGATATAACAGTAATTGAAGTTTCTGTTCAATATTTTCAACTCCTACAGAATAGAACAGAACTTTTTCCCATTCTCAGCAAAATGTTTACTTATGAAACTTGTAAAAGAAGGGAGTATGAAGGAGGAATATGCATACTCTGTTTCAAATAGGTTATTGTGAAGTGGTAAAATACTTAGAAACATGGTCACTTCGTTTTTTTGAAGATGTCAAGAAACTGAGGTATTTACTCCTTGACTCAAGAATTTCTTATGAACAATTCCAAGAGTCATTTTCATATATCCATCAACAAGCAAAACATAATTCAAATTCATTGGAATGTAATGATAATGATATTTTTGACACTTACTGTGCAATTTCAAAAGCCGTTGAAAAACATCTTGAAGATTGGGGGGAAAGAAAAGAAACAATGATGGGTAAGTGGAGGTCAGTGTACAAAGATTTAGTACAAGCTGGATCAAATTTAAAAATGATTGTGCCTCTTATAAAATTCTTGTTTACTCTACTCTGCCTGGTACAAATGTTGATTGTGAAAAACTCTTCAGTGTTATGAAAACTTATTGGCGAGAGGAGGAAAAAAATACACTCCTGGTGTCAACACTCGAACAAGTAATGAAAGTGAAATTCAATGTGGACATGACCACAATAAAGGACCATTTAAACATACGACGCTGGGTGGGCGACGGAGCCCATTGGTGAGTAAGTATTTGTAATTAGCTAATTACATTAGACCCATAAGTAATTTGAATCTGTAGAGTGTAGGCCTATTTTATAGGGGCTAGAATAGAAGCAATAACAAATAGCCCCTGGCCGCCTTTATCCCCCAGGGGCGTGGTGTTGATCACATCACCCCTACCTTTGGCACCCTATACGCCTTCATGGCATGGTGCAATGCACTTTATCTGGCATGATACGGTTTACAACGCGTGGTTGCATACATGCAAGATATGGTACGTCATTTCCGTCCAGAGCATGTGAAGAGGATGGAAACATTTCCAGGATATGCTAATACTGACTTAAGATTAAAAAGTGTATCAAAGGAGGGGGGGATCAACACTGAAATAATTGAATGATGGTGTTGATGATCGGAAAAGGGGGGTTCAGGGAGTGAAGGCTCACAAATGCAGGAAAACACCAATGGTAAATTTTAAGCAATACCTAGTATGTTCAGGAGAGAACTAACCTGTAGCATCAGTGCGCAAATGACGAGAGTGCTCCAGTTGGAAACCATCCTCACGATATTCACCTGCAAGTAATAATTACTAAAGTGAAATAGGAAACACGTCAACTTCTGCGATTCGTTGTAATTAGATTTTAAAATCTTAAAGATAATCTCACAGTAAGTTGTTTTTTTTTTAAACATGTACAGAATATTTTAACGATGAACAAATGCAGCAGTTTAATAATCGAAGGGTTCGGGGGTAAAACGTGGTAGTAGACACAGTGGCGGCGATTGGGTTCCAAAACTGAAGGTAAGGTTGCAAAATTTGGGGGGAGGGCAAGGGCAGTTAATTTTACATTGGTAAATAAGGTTTAGTATAGTGCGGGAGAAAAAGTTGCAAAAAGTGGGGGGCAACTGCCCGCCCTCGCCCCCTCCCTAATCGACGCCACTGGGTAGACATTTTGGTCATAATTGAGTTACAAAATGTAAGGAGCCGTTCTTCAATTTACGCGTGGAATTTTCATGTCATGCAATTTGCATTGGGCTCATTGAAATTTGAAAGCTTCTGAAATTCGTAAACAAAACACGGACCTTCAACCTATAGACTATACTCTTTTTTGGTCAACAAATATCTGGTCACCCTAAGTCACGTTTCGCCACTGCAGAAATCCCTTCTTCCCACTCATAGCAGAAGCCGAGAAAATATTTTAATTACTTCCCTGTGCCTACTTTGCAAATCAAATAAACGAATGTGACATCTATTCTTTGTATTCTGTGAATTTAACCTTTATCAAGTTCTGAGCAAAATAATATCTGCATTCTGCTATCTACATTGTCACTCGTCACTGCGAACAAATTTTAGAAAGTAGTTTTAACAAACTTCAGAGGGGGCTGACGGCACCCTTGGCCCCTGCCTGGCTATGGCCCTGATTCCAGTTCTTCCTCTATTGAAACTTATCAAAGGGTATGCAGATATCTGGAATGTCAGACTTCAAAATAGTTATTTTCCTGCTTCCATCATTGGTGACAGATGTCGCTGACAGAATCATTTCATATACCTACTCCAGCGCTGGAATAAATGGTTATTATTGTAAGTCGTTATCAAAATTCCTCCCACTGCCACGTTAAATTGAATGATCAGATATGAGGAATAAACTGAATAAACAAAGAAAAAACTATTATTTCAAGGGGGGTTGGATCCTCTTTTGAGGCACAGTGCTCTGGTTCCAAATTTAAACTGTAGATCCAGTTCAGATTATCATGAGAAAAAAGTGAGCTTAAATCGAACCTGTTAAACTTGGTAATCAAACAGAACATTTGAGTCTTCGAAAATAGTATTAGGCTTGGTAACATGTTGGAAAAACTAGCAGTTGGGAGAGGTGATCGCCCTTAACACCCTCCCCTTCTGACAGTCACCCGTGCAGTCTCCAAATTTGAATTACAACCGTAAGGTCGTTCTCAAGTTAGGGTGACGCGACTTGCTGTCCGAACTGGCAACTTGGAAAGATGGACTAGCGATCAGAGGAAATCAAAGTTGCTGAGGGGATGCCTCAAAATTTAAATTAAAGGTGTTGGGCCATTCTCGAGTCCGGACCGGAGGGGGCTCGAGACGGACTTGCAGCCCGAGCGGTAACCACCTGAAAAATATGGCCATTCTTTCGGGGGTTGAGGACCTGCGATAACAGGAAATATTCTCGCGACAGTGGCGGTGAGCGATCAAACGATCTTACCGGGAGGGGGCGTTGCTTCCCGCCTGCAAATTTGGAGGTTGACGGACGAGTACCACGGTCAATTTAGTTCGCACAGCAATTTTCATTAGGAAATATATGGAAGTGGAAATATGTTTTTCAGTGTCAGAAATGGAAAATGCCAATTAAAATCAGCACGAACCAAATTAATTTAATTATATTGGCCAGGAAACTAAAGATTCCATTAGATCCAGTCGTTGTCAACTTATTTAAACCAAATGTTATGTTTGTCATCAAACTGAGATAATACGCTCTATAATTATGCCATAATCTTTGATGGCAACCCGATGGCGTAGTGATAACGTCGTCGCCTTGTAATCACGGATTCGCGGGTTCAATACCAGGTGGAGGTGCACAGTGATTTTGATCTCACTGTAAACTTTAGGTCCAGTCCCGATTAGCCTCAAAAGTGGACGAAACCAACAGTGACGAGCCCATGATCTCCTTTATCGCACAACACTTGAACAACCTTTCGTTCTGACGTCAGACGAGGAATGCTTGTCTTAGGTTTGGTTGTATTATATTTATTACACTAACTAACTAACTCTCTAGCCTTCTTAAACCCGAAGGTTCATGGCTGCAGCAACACAGGCCTTCCATCTGTCCCTATCTTGAGCAAGATCTATATACTCTTTTCCATCCCTACCGATTTCCTTTAGGTCCATCTCAACGTTGTCCCTCCATCTTCGTCTTGGCCTTCCTACAGGTCTCTTACCATCTGGTTTCCCAACAAGAATCCTGTAAACTCCTCTTTCCTCTCCCATTCGTGCCACATGGCCTGCCCACCTAAGTCTTCTTGATTTAATTATTCTAATAATATCTGGACATGAATACAAATTATGTAGTTCTAAATTATGTAACCTTCTCCACTCACCTGTCTCCTCATCCCTTTTAGGTCCAAATATTTTCCTAAGGATCTTATTTTCAAATACTCTCAATTTATGTTCCTCTTTCAATGTAAGGGACCAAGTTTCACACCCATATAATACTACAGGCAAAATTACTGTTTTGTATATTTTAACTTTTAGTTTCTTAGATATTAAACGAGAAGACAAAAGTTTATGAAGAGAGAAGTAACATGCATTTCCTGAATTCAGCCTACTTTTTATTTCCTCTTTAATATAATTTTCATTTGTTAATATTACTCCTAAGTATTTGAATTTGGAATCTGGTTCAAACGAGTTGTTATCAATAATTAGATTTTGATTATTACCTAACACTTGGTTTCGGCCTGTAAGCATATATTTAGTTTTCTCTTTGTTAACTTCCAAACCTATCTCTTTAGCAGTTTTGAAAAATATTTTAGCATTATTCTTAATTGTATTCACATCATCCCCCAGTAAATCTACATCATCTGCATATGCTAACAACTGAGTCACACCATTTAATTTTAGTCCTTCGTTAGTTTCTTTTACCTTCCTTACAGCATATTCTAAGGCAAAATTAAAGAGCAATGGAGATAATGCATCTCCTTGTTTTAACCCATCATGAATTGTAAATTTGTCAGACATATTATTACCCACACGAATTTTACTTTCTGTTTCACTGGTGCATATTTTTATCATACTAACAAGCTTCTTAGGTATTCCAAACTCTACTAATATATTATATAATTTATCTCTTTTGACCGAATCATATGCTTTTTTGAAATCAATGAATAGCTGATGGACATTTTGATTATATTCCCACTTTTTTTCAAGTGTCTGTCTGATGTGAAAAATTTGATCTGTAGTTGATCTGTTATGTTTAAATCCACATTGATAATCACCTATAATTTCATTAGCATATGGTGTTAGTCTTGTTAAAAGAATGTTAGACAATATTTTGTATGTTGTTGAGAGTAGAGAAATTCCACGGTAATTATTGCAGTTCATTTTATCACCTTTTTTAAACACAGGAACAATTATGGATTCTTTCCACTGTTGAGGGATTTCTTCTTTATTCCATATTAAACAAATTAATTTATGAATTTGATATATTAATGAATTTTCACCATATTTAATTAACTCAGCTGGTATTAAATCAATGCCAGGTGCTTTGTTATTCTTAAACCTTTTAATAGCATCTTTAACTTCAGTCAAGTTAGGTTCTGGAACTAAAGGTTCTGCTGTGTGGACTTCATTTACTTCTGATTTATCTCCTACATGGACATTTAAAAGGTCATTAAAGTAGTTATTCCATCTATTTAGAATATCGCTTGGGTCAGCTAGAAAATCACCGTCTTTATCTTTTATCAAGTTTACTTTAGGTTGCCACCCCTTTCTAAATTCATTTACACCTTTATATAAATCTCTGATATTTTTATTTTTGCTGTTTGTGTCAATTTCGTTAATTTTGGTTTTCAAGTAATCTCTTTTTTTACTTCTAAACGTGCGGTTAACTTCTCGCTTTATTCTATTATAATTGCTTAGATTTGTATCATCAGAGTTATTTAACCACCTAAGTCTAGCCTGATTTCTTATTTCTATTAGATTATGACATTCATTATCAAACCATGGCTTACTTTTTCTTGGTTTATGGTATCCTATACTTTCTTTAGCTGCTCATTCTATTGCATTACGTATGTGCTCCCAATTCTTATTTACGTCTGTTTCATTTATATTTTCATCATCATTTAAATCCTGCAAAACATCAAATCTATTTGACAGTTTAATTTGGTAATCTTTCTTAATTCTTTCATCAGTAAACTTTCCTGTATCAAATTTTAGAACTTTTAGATTTTGTTGCTTATGATTTATCACTGAGAGTCTTTCTCTTAATTTAGCAATTACTAAATAATGGTCACTGGCACAGTCAGCACCTCTATGTGTACGAACGTCAATTATATTAGTATGCCTTCTCTTATCAATGAGAATATGATCTATCTGATTATGAGTTTTACCATCTGGAGAAGACCAGGTATATTTATGGATATCTTTATGTTTAAAAGTGGTACTTTTCACAATTAAATTCTTTGAGGTTGCAAAAGTAATCAATCTTATACCATTATCATTACTTAATTCATGATATTTATTACACTTATTTTTTTTATTTATGCTAAGAGACCTAAACCTAGCTAGCCTAACCTAACAAACTTAGGCATTTAGCCTAATATTGAAAGCATTCTCCCGTGACGTTAGAACGCAAGGTTGCTGAAGTGTTGTGCGATAAGGGAGACCCAACGAAACTATCCGAAACGAACGAACCATACGTATGGTGCAACTTCGACGTGATGGACAAATCGGAGTAGGTTTAGTTCTCTTTTGTTGCATTTAGCGAATCACAGATGGAACTTGAAAACCAGTGGCAGAATTTACCGGAGTTAGTCAAGGTAACTTAATATACTATAAGGTAGCGCCATCCGAAAATTGCCGATCATGCACGAACGCGTGACGTCATGTGGGAGGATCGGTTATGCTCGGTGCCCCTTCGGTTATGTTCGTTCGGGGCTTGGCAGAAGCAAACGGCCGCTATCATTTCTATGCGAGTTTCAGAGAGGGAAAGTGTTTCATTACTTTGAGGGGTAAATATTAATTATCATACTTCGGGATGGTATTGAGGTATTCCTTTAATGATTAGTAACATAATTAAAACATGCTACTTTTAAAAGAGGGGAAAATTGCACATGCAAAAGTATTGTAAAAATTCATTTTTCTGAAACATCATCGATATATTACAAAGAAGGTTGTCCGTGTTCTAATTAGAATTTCAGATTTCATCATTTCATAAATCATATTATGATTTTAATAAGAAACGTTGCATGCTAAAGAAGAATTGCATAGTGAAAGAGTTACAAAGAAAGAATTGATTGACAGATTTGGTTTATTTTTGCTTTTCTGTCTTTTTTAAATATGAAAGGAAAATCCATAAGAGATAGTCCCCCCCCTTTCTATATCTTTCTTTGTTTCCACAAACCGGCCTCCTTAGCGTAGTGGTTAGCACATCGCACTTCAACGCCAGAGGTTTGGGTTCGAATCCTGGCTTGGGCATGGATGTTTGTGAGTGTTCATTCATCATTTCATCACTCATCCCTATCTTCGCAAATTAGCCAAAAGTGGCACAAGAAGCGAAGTAAAATGAAGCAAATCAATCAATCAATATTTGTTTTCACATATACTATCACATTTACTAAATTCTCAATTTTCCCATTAAGGACAAATCAATATCTTGCCAGATTGGATTCGAATCCGGGACCCCTGGCGTCGAAGTGCGATGTGCTAAGCACTACGCCAAGGAGATCGACAGAGGCCTCCGAGGTACTACGGGCTCACAGAAAGTCACAGGAGTACTATCGGATTATAAATTATGGATATTAGAGTTTGGATAATAAATAAATAAATTATATAATATATAATCTATAAATAAAAAAACACCCGTTCTTTATTTATAGAATCTCAAAGAGAGCGATAGTTTGCCAAACTAAAAAAATAATCCTATTTTGTTCTCAGGATAATAAAAATAGAAGGCATAATAAAAAATAAATTGGTAACTATAGATTGACACAAAATTGAATAAGCTGAATTTTGATGTAACTCGTTTTTATGTGGTTCTACTGATTAACTTTTAATTGGAGTCCAAACTTGAATAACCGTAATTTCTAATGCGATAGTAGCCCGGTATAATCTATTTACAACATTTAACACAACGCAGTACAAATGCCTAATATTTAGTTTTCTGACTAAATAGTTCCTTCTTATTCATTCAGAACGTTGCAATCCTTTCCAGGAACATTTCAAATTTTACATAACATCAGAAAGTATTAAAATTATACTGATATAATTAAAATCCAATCTTTACCATTCACCATAATGTAACTTTATTTTTGAAGTTATCAAACGAAAGAAGCAATATACAATCTAGATAAATTTTTACTCTGCATTTGATACTTACTCTAAATTCGAAAGAATTCCCAACCTTCTTCATATATTTATTTACTGTACAATAATTTAGGTACGGATCAAAGTTCCACATGCAAAAATTTTTTGAAAAGTTTTATGTGGAGGAAGAATGATGAAATAGTTTGTAAGATAGTAGTTTCAGACTTTGAAAACGCAATTCAAGTTTGTAATTTGCAGATATTTTTAATTTCTCTGGTTCAAATTTGGCTGCAAGTTATCGTTGTCATAGTTCTAAAAAGTATTTTTTTGTATTAAGAACTTTACATACAAACGCGTGCTGAAGATGAGTCAAAGTGTACAAGTACTAATTTAACTAAGTTAACCTACTCGAAATACTTGATGAGTACTAGGAACATCAAACTTAAATGTCTTAACCTACTAATTCAAGCCTATAGAAATAGATTTTTGATCACACGGTAAATGAAACGCTTTGAGAATATCGATGAAAATATCTTAGTTTAATTAAACAATAAAGGAGAAAAGTTACATGAACTCACAATGATTGACCGTGCAAGTGTACGAATTATTATTCGTTAAAGGACTTTGTCCGCAGATTTTCCATTTCCATTCCCATGTGTGTCTGAGTTGTATAACCCGAAAATATACTCCAAGGCTGATATGCGACACACATTTGTACATTAACGAAGTAACTTGCATTACACTAATCTTAGATCTTGCTCTTTTTGACAGAAATGTACTACAAAGAAATAATGTACCATCCATTGGTTTATATTGAGTACAAGGGTACAAAATTATTCACAATATATTTGTGAAATACCAAAATTGAACAAAGTTGAAACATTTTAATGATGGGTGTAATATTCACTCATGCAATATTTACCATCGTGCATACAACTCTATGTAACTCGAATTGAAGATGTACTAAGTGAATTTAATTTCCAATAGCTTGGAAGTTAGTACGCGATCTTCGAAATGCATATTTCCGACAACGTTCTTCACGATAATGTGAACATACAAATCACAATCAACATCGGTCTGTGTTAAATGAATTTGTTAATAATTATAAATCCGACTTACATAAAATGTACATAACAAATCAGTTAGGCTCACTACGTACTTCGCACTAGTTGAACACATTTTCAAGATATTGGTGACTTTTCTTGTGCTACTGTCGGTTAGGTTACGTTGTAGATTTTGGACTTCTTTATTCAGTTAAAGCAGGTTGATAGAGGTTGTTTGTAATCTTTAATTTATTTGCTTCGTTATGCAGACGTGTGTTTCTCCTTTGTAAACCATCGAATATGTTTTCCAACAACGAAACATTGCTTGCAGTTTGTGCATATACCTTCGTCTATATATTTTTCTCTTTTCTGGCAGCATAGTCTTTAGCTTCTTTAGGGCACGTCTCCTTATTGCATATCTTTCGTAGCGTGCAGCTCTGCAAACCTTATCAGCACGTCCTACAAGCGAAGCATATTGTGAAGATAAGTGTTTAGGAGAACTACACCATTTCCTCGATTATTTGGTACTAAAGTAATTGGATGTAATTTTAGCGATGGCACTGCAGTTGGCTTCAGCACGTTCTTTGGTGGAAAATACAGAAATTCTGCTTTTAGATCTCGCACATAGTCTTCTTCACACTGCACACTTGCATTTTTTACATTTTCTACAAGCATGAATCCACTGTTTACTTACGCAATTATCGACTGGAAATTATGATATTTTATGTCAGTTCCTTTAGTTTTCTGGTTATAGTTTTCATAGCTTGCTACAGCACAATTAGACATGATTGCAGTCTAGAAGTACAAAAATACAATCAAAATAAATGGAACGCTACAAAATCAACAACCTGCTTGTTCCGATTTTTGCGACGTGTTAGTAGCTAAATGTACCCCGCACCAAACTTACTGCACATAGCAATGAGCACCGTCAAACCCGATCCTCCCAGATGACGTAATGCATACGTACTTCACAAAGCAACGAGCACCCCCTGGGAGTTAGTAACCTCAACTGAACTACCTCGCAAGATATATGTTGGGCGACCCCTTGTAAAGTAGGGACCGCACCGCACGGAAAATGGGAAAGGAGCAGAAAGGAAGTTAACAAAGTGCATTTATTAGGAACTGTTTTAGAATCTTGCAAGTCATGGCTGCCGCACCGTACAAACTAAGCTGCGTTTTATATGGTCATTCGTTGGACGTACGTGCTGTTGCAGTAACTGATGATTATTGTATAATTTCCGGCTCAAGAGATAAAACGGCGAAAATATGGAGACCTAAAGGGTACGTTACTCAATCATATTTATTATGTGAAAAATTGTATTGCTATTGTAATATTACTATTAATCCATATAAACATATTGTCTCCCGTACGTTAGCAGTTAAGTTGACACAAATTGGTGTCGTAGCAAGTTTTGTTGTGAAGTATCAAAATTTCCCGGTGATCCAATGGGAAATATTTTGCCTTCGGAATTGACCTCTCTCTCAAAATGTTTCCCCTGAAAATTTTATATTTATCAGTTATTCCGACATACTCTTTCATTGCAGATTTGAGCCAGGATATCAAGAAGTTCAAACATTGAAGGGCCATACAAATTTTGTATCCTGTGTCTGTTATGTACCACCTCATGCGAACTTCCCCACTGGTTTAGTTGTCACTGGTAGTAATGACAATACCATTTGTGCCTTCACTATAGACTCGTCAGATCCTGTCTATAAGCTCATAGGACACATAAATGCTGGTAAGTTGAACTTTTTGTCAGTTGCATTCATTGATCGTAGTTTGTTTTTGTCAAGGGGTCCGGGTTCGATACCCGGTGGAGGGACAAAGGGATTTGGATCCCACTTGGTACTAGTTTACTATCCTTCGGACACATTTTGTGATGTGGGAATGTTTCATAGCTAAAATTCATGTTGTTTGTTGAAAATTAATTCTCCGACGGAGAATAGCATTTGGCGTGTACACCTTCGTACACTATCATGCGTCGTCGTCGTCTTCTTCTTCTTCATGCATCACTCGTCGTGATTGTGCTTTGTTCATGTTCATTGGGTATCCAGTGTTTCAAACTGTCTGCGTTTGCAACGGGAGTTAGAAGGATGGTGTGTCACAAGCCCCACGAACCGTTGGCACATGGTTAGGTTAGTTCAGTTAGGTTAGGACCCATACTTAAAATTTGGTGTCGTGTTAGTATCAGGATCTAGAAATTGGAAATAATTGCGAGCCATTGGCGCTAGCCCCACGAGCCATTGGCGCTAGCCCCACGAACCATTGGCGCCAGCCCCACAAACCATTGGCACGTGGGGAGGTTAGTTCAGTTAGGTTAGGACCCATACTTAAAATTTGGTGTCGTGGTAGTATCAGGAATATATATATTTGGTTGTGAAACTAAAAAATTCGCGAAAATTAACAGTTTCCATTTCGAAAACCAATGCCTTATTTTCGCTTATTTTGCAATTTCTAGATGTTTCCCACTTATTCCAGGACGGATAGCCTCAAAAACGATTCAAAGAACGCGAAAAAAAAATGAAAAAGAAATAGATCTGATGAACTTGGTTCACGGGCATTTCTTGGGTTCCGAAGGTTGAAACCCTGCATAACAATTGAAAATAGAGGAAAGACAAGCCCGACACGTCATTATGTAGGAAGGTGTACGCGCCATATTGTGTGTGAGGCAAGCGGAGAGGCTAGGAAAAAGAAGTACTGGTAATGTGAAAAATTGCTCTTTCATCAAAACAACGTCAATACACCTTCAGGAAACTTCTGCGAAGGAGATAGGTAAGTACGAATGTCAAAAATTTGACAAAAGACAAGCACGACACGCGATTATGTAGGAAGGTGTACTCGCCATATTGTGTCTCAGGCAAGCGAAATGGCCTACCAGAAAGACAAACTCGTAATGTGAAAAATTGCTCTTACTTTCATCAAAACAATGTTGATACACCTTCAGGAATGTTCCGCGAAGCAGATACGTAAGTACGAATGTCAAAAATTTGACGAAACGAAAAAAATTAGAGGTGTCCGAAGGATAGTAAATTTTTACCGGCAATCATTGTCACACTAAATTTGAACCTTCCTTAAAGTAATGAGCACTGTTTAGATTTCGAAAAGAAGTTATTTCTTGTTGAAAAAGAAACTTAATTGATTTGCTTTATTTTACTTCGCTTGTTGTGCCACTTTTGGCTAATTTGCAAAGATGGGGATGAGCCACTTTGAACCGATGCCGATACTCATACCGATAATTAAAATTAGTTCAAAATATTGATCAATATTAGTGTGTAAATATTCTTCTCCAATATTATGCACCAATTGACCAAGAAAGTTGCTTCAGAACATTTATAAATAGATGTTACATAATTACAAAATACAGTTTTTTGTGTAAAATTAGTGCAAAATGAAATCAAGTTTGAATTTTGCATAATGAAAGTCTCATATAATTTTTTGCGGACCCAGTGGAAGACCCGGAAAGTATCTGCTGGTATCGGTAAATGAATTCCAACCGATACCACTGGTATCGGATATCGGCTCAGCCCTGGTGATGACAAGACGAAATTGATGAATAGACACTCACAAACATCCATGCTCTGGCTTGGATTAAAAAACTTAAAAATTAGCTTACACTTGCATGTGCCCTTCCCATGAACAAGACATTCTCCATTGATAGAAGCAACATTAAATATTGTAGAAAGCATTTAGGGATATTATTTTAATGCTAAGAGAACTAAACTTGACCTGCCTAACCTAATTACAATAAGTATTTTTTAACTAAATCTTCAAACATGTTGGCATCAACAAGAAAGTACACATTTGAACACCTCACGGTAAACACACAGATTACGGAAACCCATTCGTTCCTCACACATTTGACCTAGGTAGGAGGGACAGCTCGTAGCTAAGATGATGGTAAACGAATGACTGTGGGCAAGTACAGAATAATTTATATAGAAGTATGGAAGTGAAAAACCAGTGTCAAAGAAACATGCAGTAAATAATCGCTAAAACTCCACAGTATGTGTTAACAATTGTAAATCGAAATGAAATGCATACATAGCACAATGGAATCACAATAAAACAAGAGAAACTTTGGCCAAAATTTATATACGAGGGTGGATCATTAAATACCGCACAACAATGTTTTAAAAAAGAAGTTTGATAGGTAAGACAACATAAATTATACACAATTAAACCACATCTGTTAGCTACTTTTCGACCTAGGAACCAAGTCTTTCAACACATTTTCCCCATTGTGGCACTAGTTTCAATATACCCTGCTCATAGAACTCAGTCATTTGAGAATACTTCCATCTGCGCACAACCGATTGCACTTCTTCATCGGAATTGAAGCGTTGGTCACCTAGGAATTTCTTCATTGGACCAAACAGATGGAAGTCTGAAATGTTGCTGCTGGTACACTTCGAAAAAAAATTAGGATCAAAGTTCCGATTTCATCATGGTTTGAAGGACTTCTTCTCATGGTTTGATTTCTATTTATGTCCTTTTAACACGTACTTTGCAGGTTTAGTGATTGCTTAACTGCGTGCTTGCTTGAAAATTGTTTTTCACTTCCTTATACTCCCATTGTTTTTTCTCTTGCAACCAGACATGTATTTATTGTATTATTGGATATGGACTTCTGCTGCAATCTATTGTCACATGTGTGATGCAAAGGGATTTCCTCGTTAGGTTAGGCAGGTCATGGCATTGCATTACAATAATTTCCCTAAATGCTTTCAGCGTATGTTCGTGCTGGTCTTAAGCACCTCACAGCCTTGTGTGATGGTAATCTGTGGAATGTCTTGTCCATGGGAAGAGTCTTCTTTTTGCTGATGGATAGGACTTTTCGAAAGCTTCAAATTTACTTTCACAATCATTTCCACTATTCTTCTATACTTTGTCTTTCTTCTATGAACAAGAAATTCCATGTCGATAGGAAGTTCTGATATTTTTGACTTTTTTTTTTTTCGCTGATTAATTGCACATCTCAGAACTCCAAATTAATTTCACTAAGGTTCAAATTTTCTGTAACAATTGTTTCTACAATTCTGCAGTACTTTGTGTTTCTCCTATGAAACTTCGAAAAAATCATTATAGAACCGGAACCGCTACCTACCATTTTCCATTTTAAAATGTGGAGTTGTGTTATAGTAAGGTGATGTGGTACTGTATATTGTTGCCAGCTAATTACATTTTACTGTTGTAATTTTCTTTGTTTATGAAATGTTACTGCTTTTGTAGTGCATTACTTATGAAAGAATAGGAAATGTGTTTGAAAGAAAGTTGAATGTGGTTATGTTTCAGTTGACATTATACAAGAATTGTCGTAGTTTGAGTACATGAGGTCCCACAGGTGGTAGTATTGCCATGGCATCTGTGATCTTCCTGTACCATGGATGCTCCTGGTGGCGCTGTTATAATTCTTTCATGAGCATTAAAGCAACACTGATGGTAATTTTACATTTTTAACAGATTAAGTGTTTTAGGTTCAGAACGGTTAGAATTTCAATGTAGGGTCATTCCATATCAATTCAACCAAAAAAAAGAGGTTTGGGAACCCACCATCTCAGATTTTTATGAAACTTGGTACATTCAATCCTTCCATGGTGGTAAGAAACCTCATAAAATTTCTCGCCTCTAACTCATCTGGTTTCAGAGTTATGGCCTCTCAAACTTTCAGCCAACTCTCGTTTTCCTTCATTTCCGAAGCCCTCATTAAAACCTGCAGTGCTTTACAAAAAAAATTATATCTCGCTCACACGTGATTCAATCCTTTTGAAATTTCACAACAATATTAACCAAACAATAGGCATTTCAGAAAAAAATATGACATCACATGATATCAATATTTTAGTAAAACAAAAAATTAATAAAAAAAATATTAGCGGGATTTTGTTGCCGAAAACATGCCTTGCTAAAATTTCAATTATCATTAAAAGGGAATGAATTAATACCAGCATAAGTATTTTTAATATTAACCTGGATATGTATTCTAACTTACCCAGCAATAAAAGTTATGGTTATTTTATTCCTTCTATAAATATAATATACTTATGTCTGATATTTGGATGAAATGGCTTCCGGAGTATTAAAATATTTTGGTTAACTCAAAATCAATCAAATAATGTGTTATAAATTAATCAGTGAAGCAAACTCTAAATTCTACACTTTTGTTTATTCTTTGAGCATTGTTGTCTTATTATTTCTTTGCTTATTTATAAAAGAATTTATCCATATATAAGCAAAATATATATGGTTCAAAAAAATCTTTGTTTAATGTTGTGTAAGGACTACTAGCCGTATCTAACCATATCCCTCTCATCCCTGGATCACGTTTGCCCCTGCACAATGCCCTCTTAATGCTAAGCTGTGTACACAAAGAGAAAGTAAAGTGTCCTTCTCCCCCCCCACCCCAACCCCTTTTAGTTTTGGCTCCCAATCACTGCTACTGACCGTAAGGTTGACAATCGCATGCCATCTCTTACAGTATTACAACACAGAGAAATTCTTTACTTTGAACGAATCCTGTGATTTCTAGTGATAGAAATAATAAACATTAGAGATGATGTGAAGCCCTTTGCTACATTTTCTTTTTACAAATTAATGGGTATTTTCGCCTATTTTCATTACCAGAAGAACTAAGCAAGAGTTTGCTATACTGTTACAATTGGGGTAATATGGTAACACTGTCAAGTCTTCCATTAAACTGCAGATGAAATTTTATCTGCCAAGCTATGTTGTCAACAGTACTAATTGTTTTCCAGTATGTTGCCTCGCGGTGGGGGAGAATAATATTCTATTGAGTGGATCTTGGGACTGTACGGCTCGCGTGTGGAATGGAGAAGCATGCATCCACACACTTTCAGGACATGAGGCAGCCGTGTGGAGCGTTCTGGCACTCAAGGAGGATAACTTGATGGTAACAGGATCAGCTGACAAGACCATAAAGCTGTGGAAGGAGGGAAATTGTGTCAACACATTGACAGGTATTGATATGCTTTTTTGTTTGCTTGAGTATATCATTTATTCTCATTTTTTGATGAGAGGGTTTAGTCTATGGCTTGAGTTTCTGTTTACCTCCAGGGTGTCTCCAAGTAAAATTTCAGTGCTTACAAATGTACCCTTTTTTTTCAGCATTGGTTCAAACATGGCCGTTTATGGAATTTTGACTGTTTTTAGGGTTTAATTATCTGAGATGGGTCCTCATGAAAAAATCTGATATTTGGCATAAACCTAACTCACAGTAAAAATCTCAACTTTTAGATTCAACTAGTTTGATCAATATGAGGCAGTGTATGTGACCTAATTTGTGACGTTGCAGAGTAATGTTAAGCTCTAGAATAGTGAAACTTTTTCTTTTTCTATTTTAAAGTTGGGTTAAGAAAGTGTCAGAAATATAGTAAAATGGGATTTTAATACTTGACTTACTATTTTGGGCATATTGATTTACCTGGTCTAAGGCTTACTTGACAGTTTGTTGGCCTTGCCATGGGATACAATTTGATTTAAAAAATTCCATTACTTAAATACCCTTTAAGTGGTATTTCAGAAGATCACAACACACTTTACCACATAAAAAATTATACGTAAGAACTTCCCTGAATTGCATTTGTATATTGTCTCTCAGTCATCCCACCTGTAGCCTTGATCTAATAAGTGTTTTATCATTTTTACTAAGTTCGTTAAGATTAATTAAGTCTCTGGCTACTTAACAAAAAGTGTCTTTATAACAGTCCTCTCCACTCAAAAACCATACAGAACACTCAATTTACAGTCAAAAATAACAAACATTTACAAGCCACTACCTCTCAGCAAATTAGGCAAAGGATGAATGACAGCACAGATTGTTCATACACAGAACAACTGCAGACTTGTCTCACAACCTATCTAAACATGTATTTGAATCTTATTTGCTTTCACGAATATCTTTCCTTGGAAGAAATAAATGGAACGCAACATAAAATACGCAACATAAAATAATATACTCTACCAGCTTTGATGCTCCAAAATAAATAGCCTACTTTTAAGATTAATGCACTGCTACATTTAAAATATCACTTGCTGACACTTGGGTTTAATTAAATATGTTGCGGAAACTCACAGTTTTGGAGCTGACAACACCAAATGGATGTGTGTACCAAATAAATGTTGTTTTTTTTCTGAAGTTTACGGTTATTACAAGCATAAGAAAACAGTTTTTCTTTGTGATGTTTCAGGAGAACACACGCTCCTTTCATCAGACATTTATTTTCATTTTGACTAAATATACAGTTATAACAATGGTTAGTAATTTTTTAAACAAAAAGAATCTCTTATATAATGGATGTTGTCAATGTTACATTGTTGTAATATAGCAACTTAACTGTGAAAAGAAGCAGTCTGTTTTATTTTTATTTCAGATTTTTTTTTTTAAAATTATGAATCCCGAATATCATCAGGTAATTCAAATTCATCCTTGTTTTCACAAAGTCTCTTGATTTTTAGAAGTTTTAATTTCAAAATTGTTTTTAAATCACCAAGAAGTTTGGAATGTACATTTAATGAATTCAAAATGAGAAACTCTACCAGATGTGGAAACCACACGAATATATAATATAAGTTGTTCATGTTCAAAGGATTATGTGGGACAAACAGAAAGGAAAATGGCAATAAGATGGCACGAACACGATTTGGACATTATAAACCTAAACCCAAGAACAGGTTTGTCAACTCATATCATCGAAGAGAAGCATTTGATTAAAAAGAGAAGGGTTTTAAAAAGATTAACGGGAAACACAGAGTTGAATGTCTGGGAAGCTTCGTTCATTGTAGAAGAACACTGGAATAAATTAAATAATGAAAATGGTAACATAGATCCAGTATGGAGTTTTCTTTTTCACAAATGGAGTAAGCCACCATCTTTAAAATTTAATGTAACAGAAAACATCAAGAGACTTTGTGAAAACAATGACGACTTTGAATTACCTGATGATATTTTGGATTCATAATTTTAAATAAAAATATAATGTGATCATTTTTTTTTTATCTGAAATAAAAATAGAACAGACTGCTTCTTTTCGCAGTTAAGTTGCTATATTACAACAATGTAGCATTGACTACATCCATTATATAACGGATTCTTTTTGTTTAAAAAATTGCTAACCACTGCTATAACTGTATCTTTAGTCAAAATGAAAATAAATGTCTGATGAAAGGAGTGTGTGTTCTCCTGAAACGTCACAAAGAAAAACTGTTTTCTTATGCTTGTAATAACCGTAAACTAGAGGAAAAAATAACAAATAAATGGTTCCCTTTGGAATGAAATTTCGCAGATCTTCAATTATCATACCTTGAAATTCCAATTTCTGGTAAATCAAGTATTAAAATCCCATTTTACTATATTTCTGACACTTTCTTAACCCAACTTTAAAATAGAAAAAGAAAAGGTTTCACTATTCTAGAGCTTAACATTACTCTGCAACGTCACAAATTAGGTCACATACACTGCCTCATATTGATCAAACTACCAGGTGTATAAGCTTAAATCTGCTGTTTGCTCATAGATGGCGTTAGTAAGCGTATGAAGCTACCATGGGCATGCCATACCTGGTGTTTGTATGAGTTGGACATCTGCCAACACGATTCAGTGCACATCGTCAGCACGTGCAGACAACAGCAGACACGTGTTCCTGTGGTAAGCATGTCTAGTTTTGTGCCAGAAAAAGAGCATATGCGGAAAGTTCTGCTTTTCTGCTTCCATTTGAAGAAATTGGCTGCCAAATCGCATCGAATGCTTGTGGAGGCCTATGGTGGCAGTGCTGTATCCGAAACAACATGCAGGGATTTGTTTTGTTGGTTCAAAGACGGCAATTTTGACCTGAGCGTCAAGAAGCATGAAAATCGACCCAGGAAGGTTGAGGACCGTCAATTGCAGGCTCTTTTGAACGAGGACGATACCCAAATGCAAAAGATGCTTGCCGAGCAATTGGGTGTTACTCAAGCACCCATTTCCATGCGTCTACGTGCCATGGGAAAGATTCAAAAGATCAGAAAATGGGTGCCGCATGAATTGACAGATCGGCAGCTGGAGAGACGCCAAAACACATGCGAAATCTTGCTTGCCAGACAAAAAAGAAAGTCTTTCCTGCATCGGATTGTGACTGGCGATGAAAAGTAGATATGTATTGAGAGTCCTAAACGCAAGAAGTCGTGGGTTGATCCCGGCCAACCATCAACATCTTCCTAGAGTCCAAATCGCTTCGGCCGGAAGAAGATGCTGTGTGTTTGGTGGGATCAACAGGGTATCGTCTACTTTGAGCTGTTGAAACCTGGTGAAAGTTTCACTGCCCACCGCTAGCACCAACAACTGATCAAATTGCACCGTGCTCTGTGTGACAAAAGGCCGGATTATCAAGAAAGACATGACAAGCTGATTTTCCTCCACGACAACGCCCCATTGCACACGTCAAGACTGGTCCAAAACTACTTGGAGACACGCAAATGGGAGGTGCTACCCCATCCCGCCTATTCAGCAGACCTGGTCTCTTCCGACTACCATCTGTTTTCGTCGATGGGCCATGCCCTCGCTGAGTAGCACTTCGATTCGTATGCAGACGTCCGAAACTGGATTGATGAGTGGTTTGCCTCAAAAGAGAAGGACTTTTTTGGCGTGGTATCCACAAATTGCCCGAGAGGTGGGCAAAATGTGTAGCTCGCGAGGGCAAGTACTTTGAATAAATTTCTTGTTGCTTTCTATGAACAAACCATGTGTTTTTCTGACTACAAAACAGCAGATTTAAGCTTATACACCTGCTAGTTGAATCTAAAAGTTGAAATTTTTACTGTGAGTTAGGTTTATGCCAAATATCAGATTTTTTCATGAGGACCCATCTCAGATCTCCCTGTGCCTAACCTATTTCTTTCATGACCAGAATAACTCCTTTACATTTTGTAGGGGGTGTTAAAGGACTTTTGACTCATCATAGTTCATGTCATGAGGCTTTTATCAGTCACATAGCTACACATATTATGTTGTATCTTCTGATCCCATTGCAGTCCCAGAATGTTTTTTTGATATGTTTTATAGTATGGCATGAGGGACCAAATATATTTTTTCCACGATTTTTGGTGATGACATGTTTTGAGATATTCAAGGTCAAAGGACAAGGTCACATGACAAAATTATATTTTTATCCAAAGGTAGGCTTGTTCAATTCCTTGGACAATAAGCTTTATTTGAGGTTCCTAGGCAGACGGAGTTACAGCACATTTAGTATAGCTAAGCGGGCTCAAAAAGGGCAATTTCTGCTAAATTTGACCTTGAATAATTTAACAATTACAAGTCAAACAAAACTAAAAATTTTCATACTAAGTTCCATGCATAGTTTCAAGTCCCAAAATTTCATAAAATTCTGAGCTGGTCAGGTTGGAAATTGTGGATATCTGTGTTGATTTGGCATGGAATGACTCATATGCGACTTTAATACATTGGAATCACACAGCTCCTTTACATTGTTAATATGTATGTTTGTGTGTATGTGTAGAGAGTGGGGGCTGGTGAGAGGCAGATATAGAGAAAACAGTTCGATACCCAGTGGAGGCACATAGTGGTTCGGATCCCACTTTAAACTGTATATCCAGTCCCGATTAGCCTTACTGTGCATAAAGTGGACTTAAAACACCAAATCAATCAATATAGAGAACACATCTGCTTGTACCCTTGAATTTTTGGGAAGTTTGCGTTGAAAAACTGGCTATTATATTTGAATTTTATCATGATCCTAGAGTGGCCACCCTGTATAGAAATTTTAGCAAAAATGCAGGCTCAACCAGGATGGCATGGTGAGTGGCATCTGGCATACCATGGTATTGCCATACCAATTGAGTACCGAACCAGCCCTGACTTCGGTTGATGTTTTGCTGTCCTCTTTTACTTGTGTGGTATCATATTTTCTTAGTTGTTAGAGAAATGGCACGGAATGCCAGAGATCTGGGTTCAAGTCATCGTCGAGCGTGCATTTTTCACTGAAATTTCTGCATATGTTTTTTGTAGTGTGTATTCTAAACAGCCTTGTCTTTGGGTGTTTGTTGCAGGCCACACTGATTGCGTTCGAGGGTTGGCTGTTGTGTCTGCGGCCGAGTTCTTGTCCTGCGGGAATGATGCTTCAGTCAGGCAGTGGACTGCAGGAGGTGATTGCACTGGAGTGTACTATGGCCACTCCAACTACATATATAGGTTAGCTTTGTTCCTTGTTGTTACTTGCATTTACAGCTGAGCAGAGACTATGGGACTTGTTCTCCGTGCTGTTAACATGTGTTTGTGATTGTCCCTACACCATATCATCACTCGCCCTCATCTTGAAGATTAACCAAAAGTGGCAGAAAGCGAAGTGAGATAAATAAAAAATAAGGGTAGTCCCAAAAGAAATGCAGGATTTAATTTAAGAAAAAGTATTTTTAGTATTTTATATATTTATTAGTTGGCAAAGTTATTACATTATATGAAAGGGTAAACATTGATATTACAAGTGGAAGAAGATATCTGACAAATGTCCTCCATGATGCATTTGACACAATTGTTTTGACAAAATTCTGGATCTGTTTGTTTTTTCTGTTGTTTTTTTCTTCTTCATAACTGTGGCTCAATGCATTCAATAACTCTTTGAATCTCTGTTATCAATTTATTAAGCTTAATCCTCAACTTTTCAAAAGTGCACACTTTCCTCCACGTATCTGAGATTAATAACATATTGTGATGTGCGTATTACTCGCAGCTAAATAATGAAGAACTTTAAAAAAGATCTAAGATCAATTACTTACATGTGTGAGTACGATATGTCGATCTAAACAATGTTTTAGAGGTCAAGATTGCCTGCCTCCTTTGCTATCAATTTAAGAATCATTCTTACTTTCGCAGCATAAACTTTGGACATAATGAATTCCCAGAGGGGAAAAAATTGCACAGTGTGAGGTTACACAGTTGTTTCATTTGGGTCACTTCTCCTACCAAAAAGGTAATTAGGTAATTTACCCACAGTCTCCTTATTTGTGTAAGGAATTTTAACGATCGTCACTCACTCCGTCGTGTAGTGTTCCTTATTGACTAACCGCAACATTTTTATTAGAACATTTGACCTCGCAGAACTCTGTCAACCCTGGGGAAAAAAATGGCACAGAATTTAAATCCTGCGTTAATGTTGGGAGACCCTTTATCTCTTCTAAAAAGTAAGTTGCAGAATTATCACACTCAGTTATACACTGTTGGAAGCCATTTTTTGTTTAAAGAAAAGCATTTCATGCATGTAAAGGAGTGGAAACTGTTAAATAGTCAGTTCTGAATTCAAACCTGTTACCATGCATGCAAATAAATAACTATTTTTCTTCCAGCATTGCCGTGTTTCCTGGTGCTGGGTTTGAACACTTCGTAACATCTGGTGAGGACCGTACCATGAGAATTTGGAAAGGTGGCCATTGCACACAGACGATATTCCTCCCTGCACAGAGTATTTGGTCCGTCGCTTGCCTGAGAAATGGGGACGTGGTTGTTGGTAGCAGGTGAGGCTCACTGTATTGTGCTTTTAAGCTTTTTGGTTCAGTGTTCAAGATATCCATCAGTTACATTCCTTGCACTGTAGGGGATTGCGACACACGAAGTGGCTCTGATTCCACTTTGAACTGTAGCTCCAGTACCTATTAGCGTGTCACTAGTGTTTGGTGTTTGTACCAATAAAACTTTGTCTTAATACATTAGAGTAGTGAAAAGGCAAAATTCATTATGTTTTGAAACAAACAAATTTATTTTTAGAAGTTATGCGTGTTTCAATTTATTTCATTGCTATAATCTTGACAATTGTGAAGTATACAGTTTTGCTCCCATTTTGAAAAGTCAGGGAGCCAACATAGGATTAAAAAAAGTCATGGGAATGTCAGGAAATTTTGTGGAAACAAACTTAAAAAAGCCAAGTAAATTAAATATTTTTCATTTCTTACCGTGATTGAAAACTGAAAATGCATTTCATATTTTCCTCTCAACTTGTTCTTTTTACTTTTTATTTCATACAAAAATTCTTCAAATGTAAAGTTCTCCATGCACTTTGCACCATGCCATGACGGCACATATAGGGAATTTGTGGAGGTAGGGACTCCACATTTTCGGTCACTGCAATATTTTGAGGTAATGTGATCAGCACCATGCTCTGACCACCTTAACTCCCCCAACATTGCCACAAGGTACCTATTTATTTGAGGCTGGATGAACCACAGAGGGGCTTTATCCGACCTTCAGTCACCCACCCCAGGAATTGAACCCAGGTCTTCTGCATGGCAGTCAGATGCCCCATCGACTAGACCATCACTGCTCCATGTAAAAATTACCTCTTATTTTTAATAATTTATTTTGAACAATGTTGAATAAACTTGATTCATTTGATTAACAGAAAAAAAAACTCTATGTATGCTGACCAAGGTAGGGTATATTTCAGTAAAAAGAAAACCACTTAACAACTTTGTTTCAACCCTTTATCAGGGTCTTCTCAGACTTGAAACCAAATACCCTGATAGAGGGTTGAAGTGTAACGGTATTAAGTGGTTTTTTTTTACTGAAATATAGACTGCCTTGCTGAGCATACATAGTATTTCTTCTGTCACTGAAACAAGGCTTAATCATTACCAGTCGATTAAGATTCAAAGTTCGAGGCATGCCACTTATTTATCAGCATGTTAAATAATTATAGAGTGGTCTGTGGGGTTATTTATAAGTGCCTGGAAAGGTCAGGGAATTGGGTATCTCTCACAAAATTCATGGGAACCCTGATATGCAACAATCTGTACTTTGATGTGTAGAAGTGAACCTTTTCTTTTCATGCACATTCCCTCGTGATGACATTAAATTTGTTCTGAACATTTCCAGCGATGGAGTTGTGAGGGTATTCTCTGCCGACCCCAGTCGCCAGGTTAGCCAAGAGGCCCAGAAGGCGTTTGAGGATGAAGTGGCGGGAATGACTGTAGCGGCGCAGCAAGAGCTAGGGGGAGTCAAGATCAGTGAGTACGTAGACTGTAATGTACAGCAAGTAACATATGTTATTTGGGGGTTCTTGCATGTGGCATACCTTGCATGACAATATGGAAGAGTTGGGTTATGAACACATTCGATCAGTATGCACCATTTTGTTATCAATAATAAAGGTTAAATTCTCCGTGCATATAGCACCATACCATGAAGGCACATTTAGGGGATGTTGGGAAGAAGAGCCCCCCCCCCACGCATTCTCATTCAATTCACCTCTGCCATTTTGGAGGTGGTGTGATCAGTACCTGGATACATTTACCCCCTCCCCCCCTCAGATTCTCCCCAGGTACCCATTGATTTGAGGCTGGGTGAGCCCCAGAGCTGCTTTGTGTGGGGATAAGGCTGGAAAAATTCTGACCTTTGATCATCCACCCTGGGATTCGAAACCAGGTATCCTGCGTTGCGCTCAGACACCGTACCGATTATACCAGCGTTGCTCTTTGCTCTCAGTGAGGAAATTCTCAGTTTTCTAAATACTTGTGCTATTATTATTACTTGTTTAATTACATTACCCTGCAAAATTTGGGTCACTAAAAAGTGTTCGGAATCTGAGAGCTGATTCTTATGTTTTTTGATACACCGATTCCAAATATGACTTCCATTTTTCTCCACAAACGTGAATCACAGCCACAGGAAAAGTGCCCATTTTATGTATATTGATTAATCATAAATCGTCAAGTAAATGTAATTGAAAGTACAAAACAGCTACAAAATATTATTTTGAAAATTGCCTGTAGGCTATAAAATAATTATTTTATTATAATAATTAAAATAACATGTCAACACTTACAGGCATTTATAGGCCCTACTTCTGCTTTTTTTCTTTTCCTTCTTCCACTTTGTCTCCTGTGGGTGGATTGCGGAAGATCTCTGTGCGGCAACCAACAGTAGTCTGCTAGCATGATTGTAGTACACTTACCCTGATATCTATGTTCCATCTCCTTGATATTTTGATGAAATTCCTCTTCCCTGCTCGTTGCTTGCGGCACCCAGATTTTCGGGAAAGTAGTGCAAATGAAAATTCCAAACTAATGGAATAACCCAAATCACTGAATTTCATCAACATGTATTTCACAATGCATTTGAATTCAGGATCTTTAAAGTTCTCAAGAAATTTTTGCACAACTTCTTTAAAACCATTCCAGGTCTATATTCCGATTATGTTCATCGTCGTTTCCTAATATCTGGCCCAATAATTACACCATCTTTTAATTTCGCTTCTGAAAGTCCCTGAAATTTTCTTTCCAGGCACTTAAGACATTCTCCCTTTTTTGACAGAGCTTTGACAAACTGTTTTATTACACCAAGCTTAATATGAAGTGGAGGAAGCAGGACTTTACTAGTATCAACGAGACTTTCTCGTATTACATAATTACTCTCAGGTTGCAATCAGGTCCTGGCACTGCCATCAGCCCCCTTTGACATTAGGTAAACTATTTTGCATAATTTGTAATTGTTCGGAGTCAAGAGTGATAATGTAGACAGCTCACACAACTTTAAGGATATTCCACAGAATATGAACAGCATCTATTACATTCACTCATTTTGCTTATGAGCAGAAGTAGCTGTAAGTATTTTTAATATTCTCTAGACTTCAGAAAGTTCTTTCATAGGGGAGCTTCTTTATCTGTACATTCACTGTCCCTGTTGCAACTTCCCGTTTAGACAGAAATCTGAGACTTTGACACCCCCCCCCCCTCCTAGAGGAGAGAAGAAAGAGAGGATAGATGGAGAAGAAGGGGAAAGGTGTAACCATTTCTCTCTCTTTTCTCTTCCTTCCATCAAAGAAAGATAAGAGAGAGAGAAAAAGAGGCACCCTCGTCCCCCCCTCACCCCCTCAGGGGACTGCCTTTCCTTCATTCTTCTTCCTTATTCTCTCCTCCTCTCTATATCTCTTTTTCTTTCCCCCTGATTCTGGGAGAGGGGGGAGGGGAAGGAAAAAGAGCATGAGATAAAAAGTAAGAAAGAAAAAAAAGAAGAAGAAGAAAAGGTACGGGGGGTAAAGGTGGTCAGGGGCATGATGCAGCCCCCGAGCCCTTGCAGGGGGAGGGGCGAGGCAGCTGGGGGCATTGCCCCCCCCCTGCCTCCCACAAGAGAGAGAGAGGAGAGAAGACCCCTCCCCACCCCAGGGGTGTCTTTGGCTACCTGCAGGGAAGGTGGGGGGGATCGAGTGCAGTAAAAGAGAGAAGGAGAGGAGAGAGAGAGAGAGAGAGAGAGTCTCCCTCTCTCTCTCTCTCTTTTCTACTCCCCTTCCCTGGGAAGAGGAGGAGAAGAAGAAGAGGAAGCACAACCCTCGCACGGGGGGGGGGGGGAGGAGCTCTCTCTCTCTATAAAAGAGGAGAGAAGAAGGATGTCATCACGTACATTCCCTCCGCATCCATTGTGTGATATAATTATCTGTACCATCTAAAGTAGTATGGAGTATGTAAGGGATGATTTCAGTATCGGTCAATGAACACTTCAAGAGATGTTTTAATAGATGTACAAAAATGTATTTGTATATATTTATAAATTTTATATATCTTAATGACCCCTCCCCCATACACACACATAATTTACCTTAATTTAATACTGTTCAATTTTTTAAAAATGGACTTTGTTTAGAAGGCCCGTGAGCCACCCCTGGAGATCAATTCTAGCTACGGGCCTGGTTGCAATGAAGATCTAGGTGGCCACACATTTTAGATACATTGATGGACCCTATCCTGGCTATCCTATTCGCACAGGAAGCAAGGGTACTTGATGTAAGCTGCCTGTTGTCCCAGAATCATTGAAATGAATATTGCACACCCTTGTGCATGATATTTCAGTTTTGAGAATTATATATAAGTTCTTGTAGCTTTCCTCCAGATACACAGAATGACCAACTGGAACGTATGCATATGTACTACCGTTATGGATAAGCACTGCTTTGAGAATTCTCTTGGAGCAGACGATGAATAGTCTCCAATCCTTAACGTCATACTGTATATTCAACCTCTCTATCAAAAACTTAATATGCTGACCAAGGCAGGAATTTATTTTATTATAAAACATAAACTAAATGTAATGTTTCAACCTTCTAGCAAGGTCTACTTCAGACTCTGTACCAAGTGCAAATGAAACAAGGTACAAAACAGGAAGATATATATATATATATATATACACACACACACACAAAAATCACTACCTTCCAGACACAAGATTATTAGAAAGTTGTTTTTTTCTGGAACATTCCAGCAGGTGGCCTTCCCTTGTCAACTGTACTTTCACCTGACAGGCGATTTAGCTAAACATTTCCTTTCATCTCACCCTCTTTTTCCTTATCCTTTCTTTCTTCATTCCTCTTCCTTCTTCTCTCCTCTTTTGCTCTTGTCCTTTCCACTCTAACACATTCTTCCTTTCTTCTTTATTTCCTTGGCCTCCTTCCATTTTCTCACTAGTAATCTCTTCTCCCTTCCTATCTGCTTAGCCTCATCCCACTCTATGTCATGTCCTGTTTCTCTCGTGTGTTTAAATATCGCATTTCTCTCTCTCTCTCTCTTAAGTCGTACATCATCACTATGTTGTTTCAACCTGTCTTTCAGCCTCTTTTTCGTTTCTCCTATGTATACACTCGGACATTCTTTACACTTCACTTCGTAGATAATCCCGTCCTCTTCTCTGTTTTCCTTTTTCTTGTTTGCATTCTTCGCTATTCTTAACATGCTTCTCCCTCCCTTCCTGTAAGTTTTAATGCCCGCTTTCCTAAGCACTTTGCATATCTTTTCTGTGGTCTTTTCCATACTCCTTATTCCAAACCACTCGCTTTTTCTTTCTCTTCCTTTTCTCCTGCCACTTTTCTTCATTCTTCTTTCCATCAAGCCAGGGACATTGGAACACTATACTAGGCCTTCTCCTTCGGAAAAGTGTTTAATTAAATCTGCTTCTCTCTTTCTAAATCAGGTACCCAATGCCAATAGATTATTTTCCCTTAGTCGAGAACCTAGGAGTTCTGTAGATTCTTTTGAAAGACCAATTTTTCATACAGTTTAGTAGGTATGTGAGAGAGGTTTAAGTAAATCATGTTTTTTTTTAATGTTGCGCACAAATGACATCTTA